>NC_092773.1:27414357-27720607 GCF_047496795.1 Chiloscyllium punctatum
AACCCCCCCAAGAGTGCTAGCAAACCTACCTCCCAGGATATTGGTGCCCTTCTGGTTCAGGTGCAACCCGTCCTGCTTGTACACCTTGCCCAGAATGCAGTCCAATTGCCCAAATACCTGAAGCCCTCCCTCCTCCACCATCCTTGCAGCCACATATTCAACTGCACTCTCTCCCCATTCTTTGCCTCACTGTCACGTGGCACCAGCAACAACCCAGAGATGACGACTCTGTCCGTCCTAGCTTTTAGCTTCCAGCCTAACTCCCTGAGGTCCTGAATGACCTCCCCACCCCTTATCCTACCAGTGTCGTTGGTGCCAATTTGCACCACGACTTCTGGCTGCACACCCTCCCTCTTAAGGATTCTGAAGACACAGTCTGAGCCGTCTGGGACCCTGGCACCCGGGAAGCAACAAACCATCTGAGAATCTTGCCCATGTCCGCAGAACCGCCTGTCTGTCCCTCTAACTGTAGAGTCGCCTATAACTAGCGTTCTCCTCCTCTCCCCCTTTCCCTTCTGGGCCTCAAAGCCGCACCTCGTGCCAGAGACTCGGTCACTGCAGCTTACCCCTGCTCGGTCGTACCCCCAAAAATATCCAAAGCGGTATACTTATTGTTGAGTGGAACGACCACAAGGGATCTTTGCACTTCCTGCTTCCTCCCCTTCCCACCTCTAACTGTTACCCAGCTACCTCTGTTCTCTGGCGTAACTATGTCCCTGTAGCTTCTATCTATCACCCTCTCAGCCTCTCAAATAATCCTCAGTTCATCCAACTCCAGCTCCAGTTCCCGAACGCCGTCTGCGAAGAGCTGGAGCTGGCTGCACCTCCTGCAGGTGAGGTCGGCAGGAACATCGGTGGTCACCCTTACCTCAAACATCCTGCCATCACTCTACACTTAGTTCTCCAAAACAAGAACACTAAAATCGAACTTCTCATAAATAACAACCTTTCTTTCACTAGAAGACGAGAATGGAATAATAATGCTCGAGACTTCCACAAAACATGGGCACACAATTGCTTTGTTAAGAGGGCTAGAAGGTACAATTTATTCACGCCTGGGATGAAAGTTTATTGCTGTTAATAAATATTAAATACTTTAAGGCCCATATCAATTGCAAACACAGAACTGTGATATTGCGAAGCATGCAATCCTATATCACAGAAAAAGAGAAGTTATTACGATGCCTGTCCCCCGGTTCTGCTTCATCTTCCCCAGTCTCTTGACATTGCCTCATATCCCTGGGCACCATTTCTTGCAACATAACTCTTTAATATCCTCTTTAATATCTCAAATGAAACTGCTGACGCCACAGTCCCAGGCAATGTTTTCCACACTAACCACTCCCTGCTTGAACACATTGAAACCCATTTCGTGTTGTGAAATAACTCCATGGTGGCCTGTATACCATCACCAAGTAACGCTTTATTTACACGTTTAATATATGTTGACAGTGCACATCATGATCTCCACATCCTCTTCATTGCTCCACGGTCCAGCTAACTTCAACGAATCTACAATTTGTTCCCTTACCTCTGCCATTACTATGGAATACATCAGTCTGTTCTTAAAGGATTTTCTATCTATATCTCTCATGATATTGTTCATTTGCTCAACGCCAACATTTTCAATTGGGCCATTACTACCATTTACTAAACTAGCCAGGACACAAACAAAGTCCTCATTAAGCGCCACTGCCTAACCCATTTGTACAGTGAGCATCTTAACCTGCTTATTCCTTCTGGGCCCCATTCTATCTTTCATTAATTATTTAAAGATTGTTTTACTTTTTCGATTTACTGCAACCTGTGATCCTTTCCTCTTAATGCACTTCGCCTTCCTAACTCATTCCTTAGACTCTCATTTGCATTTGAAGTACTGTTCCTAATTTCTGTTGCTATCATTCTTTTAGTATGCTTCAGATGCCTCTGTACCATTCCTTATTTTCTCTCTAATTTCCTTAGTCAGCCGAAAAGGTTGTTTAATTTTTGAACAAAATGAGTAAAAGAAGACACGTGAGATTTGATTGAATGCCGATTGAGTAGTTTAAGCAATTGTAAGTGCACACAAAAGAATGTGTAATTGATAGAATCATAGAATTGCACGTTTAAGCAGGCCATTCGTCCTATTGAATCCACACTGAACTTCCAAAGAGCATTCAACCCAGAGTCAGAAATCCTACACTACCCCTGTGACCCTCAGACACCTAGAATGGACATCTCCAAATAATATGAATTTCTAATGGCCAATCCACCTATCTTGCACATATTTAGACTAGTTAATTAAAGGACTTCAGACATATCGAACAAGCAGTCTTATTTCCTTTTGCAAACCGAGGACTCCAAACGGTGGCTGTCATATTGCATCGCTATCTCAATTTCCACAGGAAGCTGAGTCTAACACTGTAAGATCCCTAAGCATGGAAACGTTCATGGGGTCAAAGCTATTCTGATCTGCTCTGTTGCCATCGCTGATGACTTTTCCCATACATGTCTTGGTACATCAACAAATCTAGGTGCCTCGCTATGTTTTATTCAATAGTTCGTTCTCAAGTCACGTGAGGTCACAGCAGTTACCATCGAGTCAAAAACAACCTGTTTTTAAATTTTGTCCGTTTTCACTTATTTCCCTTTCGTTGCTTATTGCATTTTCCAATAAGCAATTAATGATTAAATCATAACCGCCTAGTTTGCAAGCTCCAGCTTGGAATGCCCCATATATATTTCTCGTAGATATGTATGTAGGTTGCATGCTGCTCATTGCTCTTTTGAAATGTTCGCTTTATTCAGCCACTGTTTTATCCACCAAAACATCTTTTTTTTAAAAAAAACTAAATACTTCTGTTTATCTATAAGGCTGCAACATTCTGCACTTTACCAGTCTGGACTCTAAACTCTTGACTGACATTTATGCCTTCTCGATTTAATATTGAACATTTATGGCATTATGATTCCTATTTCTGCATTGCTCCTGTCCTCCTGCTCTCCGTCTTCAGAACAATTTCTGATGGAACAGTTTGTCCTGATTTATGAGATCAACTGCAGTCTGGCTCACTCTTAATCTTTGTAGAGCACTTCCGGCTCCATGTTCTAGTGTCTTGGCCTGACGGTCTTGGCTGACCACAGTGATACAACCGCCCATCGCTTTTTTTCATTGGCGGTTTTTGGGATCAGATTTTCTTCAGAGGCATTTGGTCCAATGCATTCCAGCATTTCAACTTTCGTCCTGTCTGGTCATTCTCGTTTTGGATGTTGTTCTCATTCCAGCTGCGTCGAACATCTCTTGGTCGCCTTTATTCGATCTCACGATCCCTTATCTTCGTCCATGAGCCTTTATATGGACTATTGTGAAGGTTATTTTATATTTATATTTATATGAACATAGGCGACATGGTAGGCAGATTTACAACACTTGTCTTCATGTTTTTCTCATAAACATACAAATGGAAATTAATTATAAATTCCAATTCTAATGTTCTATAGTTGGACGCCTCGTTTCTGAATTCCACAGTTTCCTCTCTAGAATGACTGGACGCATATACTTGGCATTAAAAGTAGTTAAGAGTTGCTTTACTCCTCTGACACCGGCTATGAGAGAGACAGTCTCATGCGGAGATGTTTCCCAGATAGAATTCAGCAGAGATTCGAATAATGTGAGGGTGCATATTGTCATATGTAGGATTCTTATGGATCTTGATATGGCAGATGTGCTGAGATTGTGCCCCCTTCTATGAGAATCCAATGAATCCCGAAGCGTGAAAGCAAGTTTCACTGACAAACGGAAGAGTAACTCACCCAGCACCATTCCCCAACATTTTTTCCCCTAAGTAATGCAGTAAAACTACACACACCTGAACTCTGTGTGCAATTTAGCCACACCGATTCATTTCACCTGCACACCTTTGGACTTTGGGAGGAACCTCTTGCAGACGGGAGAACGTGCAAGGTCCACAGAGCGACTCGAGGCTGGATTCGAACCCAGATCCCTGGTACGCTGATGCAGCAGTGATCGCCGCAGTGCCAGACCTTGTCTTAGTAACAGTGGCTGCCAATCTAAGAAACAGGTATGGAGGAATTTGCTCCCTTGGCGGGTCTCGTCTCTATAAAATAATTTACCATAGAGGTTTATGAAGTTGGGTTGTTTAGTGTACGCAAACCAGAGATCGGGACATCTTACAATTGGAATCCAACCTTTTTTGTAAATGATAAGAACATAGTTTTCACATATCTATCAGCTGTTACATTGTATTAGAATAATGCAGCAGGAAAACAGACACTTTTGACCAACTTTTCCATGCTGACTAGGCATTCCAATCTGATCGTGTTACCGGTGCCAGTATTTGGCCCATATATCTCTACATCCTTCATCTTCAGATACCATCCAAGTACCTTTGGAATGTTGCAATTTTACCTGTCTCCACCATTTCCACTGACAGTTGATTCCACACTCTTTGAAAAAGCTATCCCTCAAGTCTATTATAAATCTGTTCCCACTCAGCTGAAATCTGTCCTCGAATTTTGGACTCGCGCCAACCGAGACAGAAACTTTGGCTCGCCATCGTGTGCGTGCCTCTACTGATCTTAAGAACCTGTATGTGATCATTGCTCAGATTGTGATGCTCCAGACTGAAGGAAAAGAACGTCTATTCTATTCAGTGTTTCCCTGTAACTCAGTTCTTTTATCGTGGCAACAGCCTTATAAATCATTGCTGTGCCTCTCAAATCAAACAACATTATTCCTATATGTTTCACAGTATTTAGACATGAGTCCAGAAATTGGTGGATACCAAGTCAGAAAATTGTTCGGAGAAGATCGTGGGATAAGTAAAATAACTACTTCACGGGCATTTATCCAAGATACCATGTGAAGGTGCAGGACGTTTTGAAGGAGGTGACACTGCTCTGCGACCAGCTCGGTTCGAGTAACCCATCCTCAGAACTCTAAACCTAATCACTCCAATCCTATCCTTTTCGTGTACTTACGCAAGTGACTTGAAAAGGTTGTAACTATGCCTACATCTACCACGTTTCGTTAACTCTAGTGGCTCCTGAAAGGTCACTACATCGCTCCGAGAGGTTCCTCAGGCATCACGTTCAGAAATCTTGACATAATCCATCCAATCCACCTTCGACCAAAATTTGGTCACTGTCCACCGTTTTATCCCTGACGATCTTAAAAAGTTTAGGCACACTACTGGAGTCTTCCGTTGTGAAGTCAGTTGCAAATTTTCGTTCCTTGGTTACTTCTTTGTTCCCTATTTCTTCTTCAGCAGCCTCATTTTACAGAGATCCAGTATCCAAGCTAGCCTCTCTCGTGTCTTTTGTGGGTCTGAAAGAAAACTCTTTCACTTTTGTTTTATCACCAGTCAGCTCACCGCATATTTTGCCTTCTCCCAACTTCTTGTATTTTTCCTGGCCTCTGCTAGTTTCTAACGATTTTACAATTCTTCTGTTCTTCACATGTTTGTCCAAATGCCTCTGAAATACTGCTGAATTTGAACCACCTCCACAGGCAACGTTTTGCAGGCTCTTAGTACCATTGATGTAAAGAATACTTATGTAAAGTTAACTGTTGGTTAAATTTTAAACCAACCAGGTATACTATGAATTATCATTGTCTTACACAAAGAAACGAAACAACGACTGGCTATTACCTAGTTTGCGGCGTTGAAGCAACCACATAATGTTTTAAATGTACAAAGAACAGAATGCTAGTAGTCTTACACATCGCGTTCAGATGAAAAAAAAGTACACCCCAATCTGGATGTCAGCATAGTTTCAGATACATTCAGAACTATCCAGCAAGTGTTGTCAACTGGAATGTATTGCTTCATTACTGGAAACCGCCTGTTTCACAAAGAGCTGAGGCATATTTTTCTCAAAGAGGATAATGAAGCCGAGTGAAAATCAAGAAGACATGTAAATAAATATAAAACTACTGCAAGAAAAGGAGCAGATGAGCCAAAGGGATATAAGTCCTTTGGAGCTGATGTGTTCCATGTGAAGGATTTAAGAGGAAGCAGCTTCAAAGATAGTGGATGCTTTGGCAGTAATCTTCCAGGAATCCATCGATTTCCAAAAATTATTATGAACTTAGAAAACAGGAAATTCAATGCGTTGTTGAAAAAAATAATGTGATTATCCAATGGTGGGGATACACGGTGATTCAGTGGTTAGCATCTCTTTTCACCACGCCAGGGATATGGATTCGATTTCAGCTTCAGGCATCTGTCTATGTGGAGTTTGCAAATTCTCCCACTGTCTGTATGGGTTTCCTCCGGGTGGTGCTATTTCCTCTCACATTCCAAAGTTCTGCATGTTAAGTGAATTGATCATGCTAAAGTCCCCAGAGTGTTCAGTGATGTGTAGATTAGATGCGTTAGTCAGAGGTATCGTCGTGTGCTCGTTGGGCCAAATGGCTTGTTGTCAAACTGCAGGGATTCCATAAAACGACAACCCTCATTTGGAAAATGAAGAGTTTATTGTTAAGGATGCAAGCGCAATTGAATTTAAGAAATGCAAAAGATAATCTAGCACATTCAGATGGATTCAAATTGCCAGCCAAATTGAGCTGGCAAAAATGTCGAATTCATAGAGGGGAAGTAATCCATATAATGTGCTTGGATTGACAGAAGGTATTGGATATGATACCGCACGTTAAACTATTAAATAAGGTGAAAGGCCAATGTTTTGGCGTTGACATATTTGCATTGGCAGTGGACCAGTGACTAATAGGAGAAAGAGTTGTGGCGGAAAGATGATTTTATTTTATCATTGCAGGGAGTAGCCAGTTTAATACACAGAGTTCAGAGAAGGATCATATTTCTTTGTTATACTCGAACGACGTCAGTGAATGTACGACAGCCAAGTGTGCAGACAACACAAAATCATGTATGAAGGCCAGACGTGAGGACGATGCAAAGAGTTTGCAAAGGTAAGGGCATGTGAAGTGAACAGTGATAAACTTAGAAAATGGAATCTTTTGTGGGAACATGTGAGGCGATGCACTTTGGAAGGAAAAGTAGAAGAGCCTAATGGCATTTAAATGTCGGAAAACAGATCAAAACGAGAGAACAGAGTGATTTTGGAATTGTCGAGGGAGATCTGCAGAGAACAGCGAAATGCAAATGTAATGTTCATCTTTATTTCAAAAAGCGTGACTTTACATTTCAGGAGGTTTTGTTAAAACGGTGTAAGGCACGATTCAGACCAGTATGAGTCACAGAATTCACAGAAAATAATATGGAACGGAATGAGGCTATTTGGCACTTTATGTTTGAAAGACGCTCTTCAATTGGACATCTTTAGCAAAGTGCTAGCCACTGCTTGACTTCTCTCTCTAAAGTTGGACACTGCTTCTACTCACTCAATCAATAAGTGGCATTTGTAAAACTCAGGAGGCATAACTTCCAGATATGGTGAAGTGCAAAGTCACATCTTTTCTTCTCCTTACAATCTTTGAGGCCTTGGAAGTAACCCTTTTGTTCTGGTGCTGAAAAGTTTGACTCACACGACTGGCCACCACAATGACTCTGATGGTCATAAAACTGAACAACATAATGTAAAGTAATGGGGAAGAACGAGTTTAAAATCATGTTGAACAAGTCAAATTTAACCCATACTGTGCAGTACAGTATACTCGCTTCAAGTGGCAACACAGAAACGGGGTCTATCGTTAATATATGCACAAAAATAAGCTGCAAAATACATGCAGGTAAAATCTACACAGAGCGAAAGATAGTTTGATAAAAGAACCATAATTTTAGCTTTGCTTATGCACTATTACTTTGTTAACCTCCAGCAACAGGTAGCTACATTCGATCAAAGCAAAAAGTGATCGTGATTCAGATTGTCTGGTCGATGATGGCATAACTGAATATACTGATGAACTTGCACACTGGTGTGATCGCAAGAAAAGATCCTGGGAAAAATGATACATGAAGCACAATAGAACGACTGCGCTAATATGGACACAAACATCTCAGTGTTGGCATGGCCATCAGATGTCAGGTAGTAAGTGAGGAGAGATCACACTTTCCCCAAAGACAGGATCATTATGACTGCAAAATTAACGGAAAAAGTGAAATTGAAAGTGAGTTTCGGAATATATGATCAATATGTTTGCACATTTCAGAGGAATTTACTCTCAAAATTGTACTTTTTTTAAAATTGGAGGTTAAACTTTAAAACCTTTTATCACAATTCCACCCATTGCAAAGACAATTGATGCTGTTTTTCTCGTCCAGGAATCCAGGGCAGAAAAGGTGCTTGCAAAACACCTAAGAAAGTGAGAAAAACCGTTAACTGTCTTGTTTATGCTAAAATCCACTGATTATGCCTGTATTTTTTTTTCTCGTTTGTACGTAAATGGAAAGCAGCTGTTGCCGAAAGGACATAGTTTAGAAGGTGAATATCAACTTTGAATTGGCTTTAGAACAGGGTCAGTCAACGATGTTCCCTTACTCTTAGTCTCACTAACAAATAACCCGAAATCTTCCAAACAAACCTAGATCTAATTCCTGAATATTCTTCATGGATCATGCTTCTCTTAATCTGGAATAAAACAACTCTCCACAGCTACGGATCACATTTTCTGACAGTTCATATTGAACCCTTCCATTCGAAATACACGGAGTAATGAAGTAAAGGGATAAATTGATCTCAAAACATCTTAATTTGGTCACAAGGCATGACTATCTACCTTTCTTTCTTCAAGGTGGGAAATCTGCCAAAGGAAAATCCTGCAGAATCTACAGAGTTAAACAGCCAACATCAAAGGCCAGGGTAATTCAATCGTTAATTGGATGAATTAACAAGGTCAGTGTGATAATAAAACACAAAAGAATTCTGAACACTGCTGAGAGGAGACATGTGTGTTGGAAATTTATCGTCATCTCGCTGTCATCAGAAGTATACAATGGACTTGAAAAAGGAGAACAGCGCTTTATACAGAATGACATAAATATCTGTTGGAATGGGCCATGATTGGTGTGGAGGTGCAAGGAGAATAGTAAACTGTCATATTGAAATCCAGCAAGCAGACTCACATTGATCAGGGTGCAGCAAGTAGTAAGTAGGGACTGGGTTAAATGTCCTGCGATTTATTCAGATTCAATTGCATTTGGAGAAGGCACATAATCCCTCTCTTACTCAGACAGTCGTCCATGTTGAAGTCTGATTCCGTAATGAACAATGCTTTTCAGCAGATGATATTTTCCTTATTCAAAGGCGTCGACTTTCTCAGAAAGTCTCATGCCGTGTTTCTGCATTGGGATCAAGCTTCATAATCATTCAGCGCATTTCCTGAATAAAATGCTTGGTGAGTTGCTTCCCAAAATCATCTAGATGGTGGACAGTGTTTCTACTTTGCAACAGTTCTAGTCAGACTGTTTTTTTTTGAGTTATGATACCGATTAAATGTGGTGGGTTTCCGAAATGGTGTCGAGTTTCTTGTGTGTTGCTGGAACTGCACCCTTTTAGTCAAATGTTCGTTTTTTTTCTCTCACGTGACTTCCACTTTGCATACGTTGTAACGTTTTTGGGGAATCAGGATTTGAGTTGCTTGCTACAGTGTCTCTAAAATCTAAATTGCCCTCATAGCTATTGCATTTGTATGACTAGTCCAGTTCAGTTTCTGATAAATGGCAATCCAATGTATGTTCATATTGGACACATTGCATTCGTGGAATTAAAGGGAAGAGTCACTGTTGGACTGCATCTGAGCGAGTGAGAGACACTTATTGTGTTTCCACCCGTGCATCAAATGCTGATGTGCATCTGGAAACTGACAAGCTCCACGCCTGTGATGTACAGCCAAACATTACAAATCTTAGTTATTTTTTCAAAGCAGAATAAAGCAATCCGCTAATGATTTCGGCATTTATACTGATTCCGCAAACCACTTCTCGCACTCTCAAGATAAATTTAACTTATGCACATGTCTTTCATAGTGGATCGATGATAGAGTTTGCAGCAGCACTTTGGCAACAGAGTCACCAATGATATGGTGAGACATTACGTTTTACACAACTCGTGTTGAGGATTTGACATGAATGCCTTGAGAGTTGACGAAGACATATGCAATTATGGAGAAACTAATATGAAACATCTGGTAGAAAGCCAGGTAATGTTGGAACATGAAAGGAGTGAGATTGGCTCACAAAAGCATGCAACTTGTCAAATTCTGTTGTGCTCTTTTATTTCCGTGAAAATTTCAACTACCCACCCTGAGCTAAAGACAGCCGTGATGTACCACAACTAAGTTAAACAGCCGCGAATGCGTACACTGATGGCACGAATTCACTCAGTGAATGGCCACTGGGGGCAAGTTATCGGGTGGCAGATGGATGTGGAATTGAATGATCACCTCGATTTGGATTTAGCACGGTTTCCAATACTGGTCATTTACTCCATGTGACCAGTGCTTTCCTCTCGTCAGGCAGTTGTTGTTAACCCACTTCATTCACCATGGTAAACATCTTTTAGCGTCGATGGATTAATTCCGCTGTCGTCATCTGTTTGTCGCATCTTTTCAGGACAAAAACAATCACTTCGTAAAATTATGCAACAAAAATATCCCTGTGGAGATCCTGATGTATATATAATTAAGTCCATATGAACGGCATACGACAGAATTAAACTTCGGGAAATTACCAGCAGAAGCGTGGGACATGACATGCACCGTCCGGTCCAAACGGTTAGGAAAGTATTCTACATGGTCCTGGGCATAATTGGTGGTTCAAGTAAGTGACTTGGATCGCTGAGTTTGTTTAAATCTATGTCTGAACTTATTCGACTGTTCTTCTGTGAGCAACGACATCTTCTTGCAATATTAGTTCAAACGTGCTTAATAATTAAGTTTTATTGTACAACTTATATTATTTCAGGTCTCTCACTTCGTGTTTATTTTAATCAGTCTCCTTCTGATTAAAGTAAACAGCACATTGCTCCGTAATACTATCCTGAGGTCTGAAGAATTGTGACTGATGAATACGGAACCTCCACATGATATGCTTTGATTCAGTTCAACAAGGGTCAGAAAGTTATTTTCAGAGCGAGTTAAAAATAACTTCAAGAAATCACGTGCATTTAGATTAACGAACAGCAAATAATTCTGTGTAGATTATTGTTCGAGCTTTTACTAACTTGAGCTTTTACAACTGGAGGCTTTTAAAGGAGAAATTTGCTCAGAAACAGTTTCTTCCAGAAAAATGCAGTCAGGCAAAGAGAGATCATCCGTTTCAGCACCAGGTGGTCTTAGCAGTAGACAACGCAGCTATGTTGGGAAACCTTTTTGGAATTGCTCAGTTGAAATTCTTCACAAAATATTTTCGAGTGACAAAGAGGAAGGTATATTAAAATAAATTACTGAAGACATAAGGTGAAAGAACACATGCTAAATTATAAAGAGTTTGCTTAAAGCTCCAGAGAGGAGACATTATTTGAAAAGAATAACATCTGGAGAATGCGTAAAGTTAGCAAAAGTGTAACATATTGCAGCAATATCAAATCAACATCAAGCCCACACATGAAGCGCGAATGACTCTTCATTCAATTTCGAGAATTTAAAGTGGGTGGATGTAGCGTAAAGTGGATTAAATATTACATGATGATCTTTCGATTGGGCTCATTTGGAGGAGTTGTGAACGGTGTGACATTGTTAGTGCTGTTGCCTTCTTGTGCAATAATTTTTAAGTTTGTTTATCATATAAAGTACCGGGACACCCTTTTGTGAGACTTTCAATGGCAATTCTCTTGCAGCAAGTGAACAGGAAAACGTGTGGTATACTAAGACATGTATCACTCTGGGGTCCGATGATTTCAGCATTCATATCAGCTGATAACAGAATCATGTACTTAACAAATGGTAATGTACAAATCTCCCCCAGTGACAATTTCATAATTTCAGGAGCACAATGTGAAATGGACGTCCACAGGAGCCAATGCTAGCTCCCTCATTATTCATTGTGTTCATAAATTCTGTACGGAAGAACGTGGTGGTGGGGGAAGGAACGATAATACATTTTGAGGAGAACACAAAAATTAACCGGTGGTGGACAGTGAGAAGGAAGACGAAAGGTTGCAGCAGGAAATGAACAGATTGATCAGATGGGCATTTCAATCCCAGATGGAACATAACCCTAGTAAATGTGAAGTGCTGCACGGTGGAATATTGAGAGAGCCAAAGTAAATATTCAATAAATGACAGATACGAGAAGGCTAACAGTAAGTGAGTGACCTTTGTACATTTGCCCACAGATTCCGAAAAGTGGGCAGACAAATTCATAAGCTCGTTAAGTAGTCAATTGGTGCTTTTGCATTTAACAGTCGTGCAATTGATTATAAAAATAGATATGTCATGCTCGAGAAATTCAGAATTTTGTCGAGATCACAACTATTGTACCGTGTATAGTTCTGGTCTTCGCATTGGAGAAAGAATGTGATTGCTCTGGATGGGGAGCAGTGGAGATTCACCACAGTGTTACCTGGGTTGGAGCAATTCGGACATGAAGTGACACTAGACTGTTTCCTTTGAAGTAAGACTCCAATGCAAAGATGAGCATAAGAATATGAGAGGCATTTGTCAAATGATCAATCACAAGGGTCATAATTTAAAAGTGAAAGGAAGGTTATTTAGAGGGAATTGGTTGAAAATAATTTTCAGTAAGTGGTTGGTTGTTTTCTGGACTGTACTGCCTGTGAAACTATTTGAGACGGGAAACGTCACAAACGTTCTAAAGAACTTGGATGAGGACTTGAACTCTTGTCAACGCTGTGCACCCAGTGTAGGAAAGAGAGACTGTTGTAGATTGCTTGTATTTTTTGTTGCACAGATTCGATGGACCAAGAAGCCTTTTCTGTACAGTATGGTTCTGAGATTCTCTGACTCTGGAATTGTACTGAGACTGGGTGCCTGACTGGATTGAGACACAACATTGAACTGACTCTGCACTGATATGCGTATCCATTCCTTTACATTTGTATCACGGCATTACACTATTATTCTATTCCAACCAACGTTAGGTTCAGTACCTTCTGGTGTTAATTCCTTTCCTTCTCTAGGCACAACCATGAAATCATTTGTCCTATGTCCGATGAGACTTCATTGAGAGGAAATGACGAATGATTTTGATTAGTCTAAGTATTCCAGATTTAACAACTAGAAATTTCGAATTTCAACCAATTGGGCTGTGGCAGGATTTAGCTCCACACAGCTGTCTTTCCATTCCAGCGCTTTGAACCTTATGAGCGCACCCTGAAATTCCTCTATTCTTTATGAACAAACTTCACTCCATCTTCATTGAATTATCATGTCCCTAGTCCAAACATTCTCTAGTTCCACGTCTTCAGAGAAAACGACTTTGTCTTTACTTCATAAATTCTCCAGTTCCACGTCTTCAGAGCAAATGACTATGACATCTACGTTGATTTCAAGATCTTTTCATTGTTGTCTGTATTGCTGATATTAGGCTTTGAACCCTGTTCAAGTGGAAATGTGTTTCTGAGTTCTTCTCTCAAATACCGTTGCAATTGGAAAAGGATGTAATGGATTAGACATCAGAATTGTTGTATACGAAGAACATAGTCACGTTTACTTCGATGTTGTCCAATGTTTAAATAACATTGGAAGTTAATCTTGTATAAAATAGATAAACTTTCATTGATGCCTCCACATGTCTTAAAATGTGGAGACTCTTACGTTCACTCGTGTCTTCTGACTGGTGAAGTGGTCCAATGGTTTTTCGATGGTGTTCACATAGTGACGTTAGTTTCATGCTTAAATGTTTATCCCACCACCATGGCATACAAGTAACATGATTTCCTCTGAGAATTATGAGGGTTTCTCGTCCAAAGGAGTGATCGAAGTGTGGAAGGAGTGTTTTCTTATTCTGTAGAGGAACTAATCTTGGGCAGGGACATTCCTGGAATTCATCTGAAAGCACCAGTTGGTTCTGAAATGACAGTTTTCTGTGCCTCTTTCAAATATTCACTGGTATACTTGCATCTTGTAAGCGGTGACTCAGGAGTTAGCAATGTTCCCTCACAGCGCCAGGGACGTGGGTTTGATTTCAGCCGAGGGCGACTGTCTGTGCTGTGTGGACTTTGCCCGTGTGGTCCAGTTGCTTCCTACAGTCCAAGGATGTGTTCGTTACTTGAGTTGGACATGACAAACTGGACATAGTGCTCAGGAATGTGCAGGCTAAGTGCATTAGTTAGTGGAAATGCAGAGCAATGGGGTAGCGGCATAGACTTCTTCAGCGAAATTGCCTATTTCCAACACGAGGGGATGTATGATTTCTGTGAAACACATTGGTGCACTCCAACGTTTCAAATATGTTCAGTCTGGTGGTTGACTATTGGAGACATGTGGATAACATAACTTTTATTGCAGACGTTTTATCTGATTCAGTCACATTTTCATGGTGTGAAAATCTAAGTTTTATTACCTTTAACTCAGCAACACGAATTATTTGTATTTTCCAGTGTCTTTGGTTTTAACTTCTCTCACTCTTTCTTTTGTAGCAAATGTAATTACAATTGCAATCTTGTCCCGAGGAAAGTGTGGACTCTCTGCCTGCACTACTCGCTACCTGTTGGCCATGGCAACGGTGGATCTACTGTTCGTTATCTTTGAGATCATACTCAGCAAAATCAAGAATGATTATTTCCCTGCATCGTTCCTAGACATCACCCCAGTTTGCAGTGTTCGTTATGCTCTACGCCGTGCAATCACAGAATGTTCTGTTTGGTTTACTATTGCATTCACTCTGGATAGACACATCACGATATGTTGGGAGAAGTTGAAATCTAAGTACTGCACTCAAAAAACTGCAACAGTGGTACTCGCAACAATTGGAATCCTTTTCTGTTTGAAAAACATTCCTATCTATTTTAGATTTCGACCATCAAAAATTGTAGACAATATAAAATGGGGCTGTTCTAATTCAGATGCATATTCTGACAACCCTGTATGGGAAGCATTTAACGACTTTGAAAAGATTTTGACTCCAATAATCCCATTTGCTTTAATACTATTTCTCAACGCTCTGACAGTGAAGCATATTTTTGTAGCCAGTCGAGTCCGTAAGGGTCTGAAGTGTAAGAGTAATGGAAACATTCCCAGGGACCCAGAGATGGAGAAGCGAAAACAGTCTATTATTTTGCTCTTCTCTGTATCTGGCTCCTTCATTTTTCTCTGGTTATGGTATATTTTATATTATTTTGATGTTGATGACCCTTTAGATAGTAATGGAGAGTATATATTTAAACATGTTGCGTATATGTTGCGGAATTTGAATTGTTGCACAAACACTATTGTCTATGTAGCAACACTCTCCAAATTCAGAGAGAAGTTCAGGAAACCACTGGAAGCTATTTTTAAATCATGAAGTAAACAAAAATAAATACAAACTAAGAGCCACGCCATTGTCGGGGTACCACGATGAAGCCAGTGAAATGAATTAAAAATAACGGCAAAGTGAAGTAAACAATTGGTAGTAATGAAAAAAAAGGATCTGAAGTGACTGAAAAAGAGGATACAAGCATGGTAAAGAACAATCAATGAAAGATTCGACAAACAGCAAGCTGGATGTTTATGAAAGGATAAGAAATTGACACATTGGTATATTATGCATTCGTTTGAACCTGTTACAAAATTCTGATGTCATGGCAAATCAACTGGTTCCACATCTTTCTCTTCACGATCCCCAAAATGCTTAATCTTCTTAAGATGCCGACATTTAGCCATTACAGTGATGAATTGAGATGAACTGAAACCTGACATTAACAAGAAAAGTCATGCATGCAAAAGATACATCAACAAAGCACACTATGCTACCTTCCAACGGCCACATATACAGTGAGTATGAGGAGTGTTACTGCAACTCCTGAAGAACAAGCAGTGAAGCAAGTGTGGCAGCCTCTCCACCATTCTCACTCGGTTCGATTGTAATCTTCGCACAAATGCTGAAACAAGGGAACATACGTTTGTAAAACCAAATCCTGTGCATGCTGCAAATCACCTTATCCAGATGTTTATGTACACTAAGAGCACATCGACAAATATGTTTCTTCATCCTTAAATCATTCCATTTCTGCTGTTGTGTCACTGATATTTCTCCCTCTTCACACAAGTCTATCTCTCGCTTTATCTCTGAAAACATCATGCATTTGGCTGCTTCTTCGAGAGTCGAGTATTTCATTGTGCTTCTGCTTTGACTCACTTAAGAAATTGGAGTTAACTGTTGTCTTTTCCGCAACTTACAAACAATCCATTCAACAATTCTCACCCTGCGCTCTTTGTTCAAATTCAGGATCGCTGTCTTCCTTCATATTGAACCAAACATGCATATTTTCAACAACTGATATTTCATTAACTTTTCGGGAACCTGATGCCACATTTTCCATTACCCCCTCCAAGACCTCTTTCCTATCACTCCACACCATCCTGCTTCCCTGGTCACAGTCTCTTTAATAAATTAGCAAGCTTCCAAGTGTCAGCTATTGACTAGTACAGAACTACAAAGATCAATGCGTGGTTCCCAGCTAATCCAGAAATATATTAATGATTGGATGTCGGAACAACATGCAATTTCGGCAACTCTGTAGACGACACAAAGTAGAGCGAATTTGAGGAAGGTGCAGATATGCTGCAGTGCGATTTGCAAAATTTGAGGGAGTGGGCAAATGCATGACAGACACAGTTTCATGAGGATCAGCATTAGGCTGTATAGCTCAGCAGAATAAGTGGGTTGAGACATGATCGAAGTGCTGATTAATTGGTGAAAATGAGAGTTCCAACGAAAGGTATCTTTTGGCTGTTTTCAGAAAGGATTCGTTATTCGGGCAAAAACGTTCGTAGGATATCGAATAAATTGGAAATGCGAATGAGTTTGATGACCATCCATCTTCTGATTGAATAAAGGAACAGGTTCAAATAGATGGAAGTCCTTTTCCTGCTCCGATGTTCTATGCTTCCATTACCCTCTGAGAAAAGGTACCAATGTTATTGTGACTTGATACCTGATTGTTCCAAGGTGCTCCAGCTGAGAGCTCGACATGGCATCCTCCATGATCACATGATCATGCAAAGTCCTCCACTCATTTTCTAAGTCACAGCATTCCTCGTCATGTTTCACTATCATATTTCGAAACTTGGCTCGGTTAATGTGATGAATTTAATATGAGCAGTTTTTCCGCCTTTCCATGCCTTTCCCATACCGATGCAACGTTCATTTGTGATTCTGCCATTATTCTCGCTTTACTTATTTCTGAAAAATCTTAGTTGTCTTAGTGGTAGACCATCAGATGCCTTGGACGTAAACTCTGTAATTGTCTCTCAAAGCCCTCCTGCATCTCGAAATGTCTTTCCATATTGAAGACCTTAATATCGATGTCTTTGCTGAAGGCAGTTTTCACCTGTTCCCATCTGTTCATATACGATTCAGTGTCCAGACTTGATTCTACAATTCTCCTGTGAAGTGGGCATCATCACCTATTTGGTCATCAACATGCGGAACTTTCGAAATAGGAAGAAGATTAGCTCGAACTAACAGAGAGATCTAGCATTGATGGAACAAACACAGAGAATGGTGAAGGCACTGTACAGATATGGCAGAAACTGTGGAGAGATGAAAAGTGTTAAAATTTGCATTCTGGCATTATTGTCCTCATCAGAACCTGGAAAAGAAAGGATTTTGGATAAGTTGAGATTCTCGAGAATTCTCTCTGTTCCTTCAGTCTTCAGTCATTATGGTTGTCTTTATTGCATCCTGAAAGGGCTGTCAACGTCTCCCAGAACCTACATTCTCACCTTATGTTACGAAGGTTTATAACGGATATTAGAACCTAAAAGGGCTGTCAACGTCTCAAAGACCCTGCCTTTTCTAGTTATTTTAAGCATGTTTACAGTGGATATTCCAGGAGTGATGCAACTGGTCAAACCACTCTTTTTTTAACAGAACAGTTTTTAAATACGGACTACCAAATGAAACACGAACAAAAGGGAATAAAACGTAGAGTAACTTATCCTATCTGAAACCGAAACCGATTCTATCACAACTATCAATTTTCTGCAACATCCCTATATATATATATACCTTAACAAAACGGTAAATACGAACGCAGGCTACTGCAAGAGAAATGTTTGAGAGCGATCAGCATGGAAATATTTTTCATTGTAGCTGTTTCTTTGGGTTCCCAGCTAAAACTTAAAACCAGAAGTGAAAAATCCCTGAAGTGGGAGTACTGGACCATGCCCTTTCATTTTGCAAGTGGTTTTCTTTTGAACTCTGAAAGCCTCTGCGCTAAGTATTAACTACAACAATTTCTGTTAGCCAGCGGTGGCACGGTGGCTCAATGGTTAGCATTGCTGCCTCACAGCGCCTCAGTCCTGGGTTCGATTCCTGCCTAGTGAGTCTATCTGTGTGGAGTTTACACATATCCCCCCATGCCTGCAAGAGCTTGCCAGTTTTCTCCCATAATCCAAAGATGTGTAGCTTACCTTCATTGGTTCTACTAGATTGTCCACACGATGAGGTGCATTATTCAGTGGTCAATGTATGGGGAACAGCTCTGGGTGGGTTACACTTCGGAGGGTAGGTATGGACGTCTTCGGCCTGAGGGCCTGTTTACCACAGACAAATCGGAACCTCCACTTTTTGCAACTCCTCGTGAAAAAATAAAAGGGTTGTGAAAGGAGCAGCGTTTTCACAGGGCTCACAGAACTAGGAAGTGGAATTCGCAGTTCTGTTAAGTCAAAAAACAAGGTTTGTAGCATGAACAGTCCAAACGTGACTCCACGAGGAGTTGTCTGCTGCAACCTGAGATTACTGCTCAGAAATTTAACTTTTTTTTCCTCACATTGTGTTTCGGGTTACTCAGGGTGAATGGAAACGCTGCGCTGGGTACAGCTCTTGAAGAAAACAGAAAAACAGAAATGCTGTCTCTTGTGCGTATCGTCTCAAATGGAAGCATTTCTAGCTGCAATGTTGCATTAACCCCAACAGATATTCTTTCCATTCCATTACTCTCTGACAACACTGGCTTACTTCCGGTCATAACCTTGTCCCTTGTGTTACCTGGCTGCCTGACCATTGAAAAGTACTCTCAGACTCTATCTCCCTGACTTATCACAAACAAAGAACTGTAATATAATCAGTATCAGAAAAAAGAAGAGAATTATTAGAAAAGCTCAGCAGGTCTGGAAACATCTTGTAAAGATAAGTCAGAGTTAACATCTTGGTCGAATGACCCCTTTCTCAGTGCTGATTTTAGCGAGGAAAATGTCATTTGACATGCAGGAGATACGTTGGTGAGGGAGTGGATTAGAAATGACAGGCGGGGAAAAAGGCAAATGGAGATGATCTGAACAGTCGGAAACACAAAGAAGTGGATAACATTACGGCTAGGAGAGTCAGTAGCTGTTAATGGGAATTATTATTGGCGAACAATTAGTTGCTTGTAACAGTAGACGATATAATACCAAGGCCTGAGGTGTGTGTAGGAGTACGGACATAAGAGAGGCGAGCTCTAAAGTTATTGTTGCTCTCAATAGTAAGTCCAACAAATTTGTGGGTTGAGCTCCCCTTTTTCGTTATCCCAACCCCCATCACATGCTATTCATAAACCGACATATTATAGCGACCACTATTTCTGAGCAAGGGTCATTCGACCAGAAATTTTGACTCTGATTTGTCTCCACAGATACGGCCAGAACTGTTGACCATTTGCAGCAATTTTGGTTTTTGTCCGTCTGTCTGTTTCTCTCATTTCTCCCTGCTACTACTGTCACCTTTGTATCCGCATCCTCATTGCCTGACTAGCTTCAACGTAAATTCTTTATTACCTTTTCTATTTTTGTCTCCCTTGCGTTCTGACGATTGAAATATTTCCTGTTATTCGTTCAGCTGTCTTCTTTCCCCTGCAATGCAGGAAGAAACAATACATTTAGTTCATAAGTTCTCTATCAATCTGATCACAGACTTAGTTGTAATTTATTTATCCGTGCCCTGTCCTCGCAGTTAACATTTTTGTAATTATGTATCACTATCTCGAAAATCATGATATCTCCAAATGCATCACCCTATTTCTAAGCGCCATGCAATCACTGGATTAACTGGAAATTCTCCACTAGGCCTGATATCGACGAACATTGAGAAATCTTTTGTGATACGTTCCTTTTCGAGAGGGAGTTTGGACGCATGAGTAATATCCATGATCTCGTAATTTATGCCGACACTGACTATACTCTCCGGGTCACTGTCACTTTCACCTTTGTGGCCCTTTCTGGGCTGAAATTGAAAGCTCAACTTGGCAGAGAGAAACTCGCAGTCGTAGAAGTGGAACAGTAATTGTGATGATCTGCTCAGTCTGTAAGACAAATGACCGGATTGATGGAGATCAAAATTCACACAAAAACATCATAAATGTTCAACATTGCAGTTTTCTATTTCCCCAAATGCTCACACATCAATATGCACTAATGGAACTCCCCGTATTGTGAAGCAACAGCACGTATTTAGTATGCTGCTTTCAGGAAAAAAGAAGAGTTCTTCCATTTTTCCCTCTGTCTTATTATTGTCCAGTTCTTTTGTTCAAAGTTGTTATTGTCCAACACTTCTCTTTTTCCGTGCCAGCAGCGCTCTCTGGGCACACAGTCAGGGAACAATTCTGTAAACCATGAGATCAAGAGACAAATGCAAACACTTATTGGATCATTTGTAGTTTGGGGAAATTTCATCTGCATTGTTCAGCGTTTAGTGTGATTCTGTCAGTTTTCGTAGCATGTACAGAGTACAAATTACATCCCTAAATCTATTTTGCTGGAATTAAGAATGTGTGACTGAAATCAGATTGTGGCTAACACTCGCACTGAATTAATCAATTCGTTAAATTATTTGATTGATCACTAATTACCTCGCTGAAAGTGCTCAGTATTTCGTGACTTCGATTTGTTCCACATTGGAAACTTTGTTTGAGAGCTTTCATTTCCATTCTTAATACATATGGTCATTATTGTTTGTCTCGCAAACTGAGGCAGAGTTTCTCAATTTTATGGGAGAGCAAGTATCATTTGTAGTAATAGAAACAGGGCAATCGGAGAAATTTAGTTCAATGGCCATTGATCTCGCATGGAGCCTGTCTCAATTGTATGTCCTGCTCTACTTTAGTCACAATGTTAGTGCAAAAGAGATTAACTGCGTCTTTTTAAAATATTTAATGCTCGCGCACAGCTCCTAATTCTGTCAATCTCCTTCAGTGCATACCCCTCTCAGCCTCATGTGTAAATTGTTAATTTCCAGATAACTCTCACTTCATCTGCAGGTGCAAATAAGATCTCTTGTCCACCACTTCACTTGGAAAAACTTGCATCGTTCTCGCAATCAACCACCAGCTCTTGATGACTCCACTTCCTTTAACATTGCCTCCCACATTCAATTGCCTCGAGTTACTCCAGTCCATTCGATCCATGTCACCCCTCATCAAAAATCACTTCACTATCTCCAAGATCATTCTTGGACAGACATATCATTCAATGTTCCCAATTCCACCAGCTATAATCAGTATTATTGCACACAGTAATCATTGAATATCATAAATATCATTTTGACTTCAATAGAGAAGCGAATTTGCCATCGTTGCCCACTTACACTTCATGTGACTCCAGAAACACAACAACGTGAGTGACTACTGAATTGCCTTTGAAGCGAGAAAACAATAAATTCTGCTCTATGACAATGAGGGACAGACCATGATGAACGTTTTGTCAATGACCTTGCAATCTTTGAAAGAATGAGGAAACGAACGTGCTTTGATCACAAAGGACCTTGAACTTAAACACTTAACTTGGGTCAAATAGCGCCTGTGCTAACGATAGGATTTTAATTTTGAAACATGCACCTATTTATCAGAGAACCAGGGAAGTTAAAGGAGGACTTGGAGAACGATCAAATTCAGGATGCCTGTCTCCCTTCATATTGAATTGAACATTGCACATCCTCACGCAACTGATATTACATTAACTACTGAAGCCACACTTTTCATTACCCGCTGCAAAACCTCTTCCCTATCAATCCACACCATCCTTCTTCCTTGGTCACAGTCTCCTTAACAACTTAGCAAGCTTCCAACTCTCAGCTGCTGACCATCACAGAACTGCAAGGATTGCTGATTGGCTCCTAGCTAATCCTAAAATATATATATGATTAGATGTCGGAACAGCATGCAACATGGGAGGCTGGTTAGCATGGTTGCTTCTCAGGAAATACATGGAGAACTAGTCATTTGGATACAGAACTATCTCAAAGGTAGAAGACAGAGTGTGTAGGTGGAGGGCTGTTTTTCAGACTGTTACTGGAGTGATGCAGCTGGTCAAATCACTCAGTTTTGAACAGAACAGAATGTATTCACAGGCTAACAAACGAGAATAGAATATAGAATAAGGAAACCTACGTGAATAGAAAACTGACTTAATAATACTGTTCCAATTTTCTGCAACATCCCCATAAACACACCCCTTATCGAAACGGTAAAGTTGAACACAGGCTCTTCCCAGAAAGATGATATAGAGAGAATCAGCATAGAAACTTTTTTTCTCACTGCAGCTGTTTCTTTCGGTCCCCTGTTAAAAATAAAACAAAACATAAATATCCCTGATCAGGGAAAACTGGCCACTCCCCTTTCATTATGCAAGCGTTTAAAAAATTGAAAGCCTTTTCCCCTCCCCACCCCTTTCTGCCTTCCGCAATGACCATTCCCTCTGTGACTACCTGGTCAGGTCCACGCACCCTACAACCCACTTCCCATCCTTGCACCTTCCCCTGCCACCGCAGGAACTGCAAAATCTGCGACCACACCTCCCCTCTCACCTCCATCCAAGACCCTAAAAGATCCTTCCCACATACATCAAAGTTTTACGTGCAAATCCACTAACATCATTTATTGTGTCCGTTGCTCCCGATGCGCGTCTCCTCTCCATTGGGGAGACTGAACATCTCCGGGACACCTGCACCAATCAACCACACCGCCCCGTGTCCCAACATTTCAAACTCCCCCTCCCACTCTGCCGGGGACAAATAGGTCCTGGGCCTCTTTCACCGCCGTTGCCTCACCACCAGACGCCTGGAGAAAGAACGCCTCATCTTCAGCCTCGGAATACTTCAACCCCAGGGCATCAATGTGGACTTCAACAGTTTCCTCATTTCCCCTCCCCCCACCTCACCCTAGTTCCAAACTTCCAGTGCAGCACTGTCCCCATGACTTGTCCTGCCTGCCTATCTTCTTTTCCACCCACCCACTCCACCCTCCCCCCGCCCACACCTATCACCTTCATCTCCTCCCCCACTCACCTATTGTACTCTATGCTACTTTCTCCCCATCCCCACCCTCCTCTCACTTCAGGCTCTCTGCCTTTATTCCTGATGAAGGGCTTTTGCCCGAAACGTCGATTTTACTGCGCCTCAGATGTTGCCTGAACTGATGTGCTCTTCCAACACCACTAATCCAGAATCTGGCTACCACCATCTGCAGTCATTGATTTTACCTCAAATGATGGCAGTCCCAACTGGAATATTGCATCAATCCCGAGCACTCCCAGTTACTCTCTGACATCTCTAGCTCACCTTTGATGATGGCCTTGTCCCTTGTGTTGCCTGGCTATCCAACTGCTACAAAATTACGGCCTCACTCTGTCTTGTTGATTTCTCAAAAACGAAAGAGCTGCGATATGGTCGAAATCAGAAGCAAAGTTAGAAATTGCTGGAAATGCTCAGAAGGTCTGTTAGCATCTGTGAAGCGAAATCAGACTTAACATTCTGGTCGAGTGGCCCCTTTCTCAGTACTGATGGTAGAGAGGAAATTAAAGTTTACATGCAGGAGGTACGTTGTTGGGGGAAATGGATTAGTCATAAATGGCAGGAGAGGAAAAAGGCATAGGGAGAGCAGAACGGTCGGACTCACAAAGAAGTGGACAACGATACGACCAGGAGGGTGAATAGCCGTTCAGACGAACAAACTATGTTATGTTAGTGTTGAACAATGGGTTGTGTGTCACAGTAGACAATGTGATAACAAGATCTGCTGTGTGTGTTGGATGTGGAAATAAGAGAGCTCAAGCCCGAAATTTGCTGTTGGATTCAGTAGCAGTTCCAAGATGTTTAGAGCTTGATCTCTTCTTTTTCCTTTCCTCAACTCACACCATATGTTCTGCATAAACAGACATTTTAGAGCGACCAGTCGTTCTGAGCGAGGACTCGAAACATTGATTCTCATTCCTTTCCACAAATGCTCCCAGATTTGCTGAACTTTTGCAGCAATTACTGTTTTTTCTCTTCCTCATTTATTCCTGTTTCGACTGTCATGTTTGTATCCTTATTATAATTCACTGACCAGTGCACGAGAATACTTTATTGTCTATTCGCTTTTGCGCTAGCCTGCGTTCCGAACAGTGAGTCCCTTTCTGGTTGTTCGTTCAGCTGCAGCCATTCTGCTGCATGACAGGAAGAAGTAATACATTTGCTATGATAAGTGTCAATCTGATCACAGACTGGGTTGTAAATTAATTGTCCATTTTCTGTCCTCACATTCGACCTGTTGGTAATTATGTTCCAGTCGTTCGAAAATTTTGATGTCGACAAATGAATCAGTCGTTACCTGATAGTCATGCCTTTACTAAATTAACTGGCAATTTTTCTCGGGGCTTGGTTTTGACAAATATTGCGACTTCTTTTGTGAAACATATCTTTTCCAGAGGGAGTCTGGACGATTGAGTAATAGTCAAGAACTCCTCATTTATGCAGACACGGGCAGTTCTGTCTGTTTCACGATACCATTCATATTTAATCAGTTTTTCTCCGTTTATGGACAAAATGTAGATATAGCAGAGAGAAAACGGCAGCTGTAGAAGTGGAACAGTAACTTTACCAATCTTCTCAGTTTGTTAGCCAAGTGACCAGATTGGCGGATAACAGAATGCACCTAGAAACATCGTAAATGCTGACCAATGCAGTTTGAAATTTACGCAATATACAAATGCCAATGCTCACAGGTCAATATCAGCTAATTGAACTCGCCAGTCTCCTGATGCAGGAGTACATACTTAATACCGGGCTTTCTGCAAAACAATTGAATTCTTCCGTCAGATCCTTTATCCCTGTCTTCCATTCATCCCCGATCGTCTGTTCAGCGTTGTCAACGTCCAACACTTTTCTTCTTCTAGACCAGCAGAGATCTCCGTGCACACAGCACTAGGAAGTATTCTGGAGACAGTCAAACATAATCACTTATTTGTTCAATTGTCGTGTAGTGAAAATTTCGATCTGCATTGGTCAACATTTAGAATGTCTCAGTGTGTTTTGCCATCATGAATAAAAGTACAATTCTGTATCCTTTAGAGTATTGCTGCTGAAATTCGGACTGTCTGACTGAAATCAGATTCTGGCTACCGGTTCGTGTTGAAGTAACTGTTGAATTCAATTAATCAAATCAATGGATTGAACAACACTTACATCACGAAGAGTGCCCTGCATTTCGTGATCCAGATTTATTTCACATTGCAAGTTTTGATGGAGACGTTTCATTTTGAAACCCAAAGAATATGGTCATTATCGTTGTTTCCCCCACAAACTGAGCCAGTTTCTCAATTTCAAGAGAGCGCAAACATAATTTGTTGCAAGAAAAACAGGGCTGTCAGACAAATGTAGCTCAATGGCCATTAGTCTGGGATGAACCTTGTCTCTCTTGTATGGCCTGCTCATATTTCAACCCTAATTTCAGTGCAAAAGAGACTGAGCTGTGTTTCTTTTTAAATATTTAAACCAGGTATATCGCTCCTAATTGCATCATTATCCTTTGGCTCATATCGATCTCAACCCATGTGCAAACTATCAAATCCAGCTTAACTCTCATTTCCCTTGCATCTACAAGTAATATACCTTGTGCACCACTTCACTTAGCCATCGTTTTCGCAATTAAGCATCAGTTCTTGATCCCTCCCAGGCTAAATTGCCTCTAGTTAGACCCGTAGAGTTCGATCCATGTACCCTCTCATGAAATAGCACTTTACTCTGTCCAAGATCATTCTTGGGTGGGCACTTATCTCAAGGTTCTACGTTAAGCTATCTAGTATCAGTAATGTTGCAAACACTGCAAACTGAATATCCTACATATCAATCAGAGTTCAACAGGGTTGCGAATCTGCCATCCTTACCGCATATCGAATTCATATGACTTCGCAAAGACAACGTGACTGACTTGTTCATTGCCTCTGAAGTGACAAACAATATATTCTGCTAAATGACAAAGAGGGACAGACCATAAATGAATGTCCTGGCAGTGAACCCCTCCAACATTGACAGGATGCGGACTCTGAATTGAAGTCCTTATACTGCGTGTGCTAAGTTTTGGATTTCAGTTTTGTGGTTTGCTTCCATTTATCACAGAATCAGGGAAGTTAAAGGAGAACTGTGAGCTGGCATAGAGCAAAGTCAGTGCATAATTAACTGGAGGACATGGGGTAATTCAAACCTAAAGGGAATGAGCACATAATTAGCGGTAACTACAGAGTGACAGAGTGATGGATAGGATGCCAGTAGATTAATTTATCGAGCATGAGGGAGTGATTTGCAGAACTTGGCACGTAGCTTTACACATGGCTATGCAATATGTATGTCATTGTAATAACTAACGGAATCATAGGGAGTGGTACTAGAGGAAATGTTTGGGTAGTTTATAGAGGCATAGTGAATGACTGACTCGGTGTTTTTCGCACAATTAGCATGGTGGTAGTGAGTGTTTTTGTGGAAGTAATGGGGCAATTTACAGACATAGAAGAGGTGATTTAAAGGACATCATGGGATTAATTTGCATAATGGCAAGGAGTTATTTAGGGGGCAGCACTTTGACACTTTAGAGTGATAATGATTAATGGATAGAATGTCACCATTGTAATTGCAGAACATGAGGTAATTGAGCAGACATTATGTGGTGAGTTGTAGGATGTTTGAGTTTGATTTACGGGAGTTATGAGGAAATTTACGTCGTGATATGGACTAGGTCAGAGTGCAGAGTATGGGCGCAATGTGCAGAATGGTGGGTGCGATTGGTGGGGCGCCAAGGAGGTGATTATTAAAAAAGTAATAGATCGTGTGTGATAACACAGGAACGCCAGAGCCTCATGTGATTTATAGAATGACAAGGAACCTTGGCGGTAATTTACAGAGTGACCACACTACCGTCAACCAGCAACCTTGCATTTATCATGCACACATCTTTGGACAGTGGGAGGAAGCCGCAATGAAGCAGAGGGGGAATTTGGAAACACGACACGAGCCTGGAATCGAACCAGGCTCCCCGCTGCCATCCTTCCCTATGAGAAGCAACGTGTGATAGGAAGCCAAGCGATTGAATTACTTTATTGTCTGGAGTGATTGAAAGGACGTTAATGAAATCAATTTGCAGAATGATTGAGATTAACAAACTGTCATTGTCATAATTTGCATAGTGATTGAGAGTAGTAGATGGGACTTCATGTGAGCAACTTACAGTGATAGCGAATGAGTGATAAAACATAATTGGAGTAATTTACAAAATATGCAGACAATTTAGAGGACATCCTGGAATAAATTAGGCAGTCATCAAACATAAGTGAGAGTCTGTTATGCAGTTAGATTACCGCATAACAGGGAGTGATTTGGAGGAGTTCCTTGGTGTGAATTATAAAGGCGTATGGGGTCATGGAGTAACTTATTGAGTGGTCAGAAGTGAGGTAGAGGGCGTTATGTTGTAATATGCAGATCGGTAGTGAATCGTTCGAAGGACAGCAGAGGCTTAATCTACACCATGATAAGGAAATTTGCTAGGGCATCATGGGGGTGACTTACCCTGTGATATAGAAGAATTGATGGAGTGCCATGGGGGTAATTCACAGAGTGAGAGGGATTGAGTGATGGTACTCCTTTTGTCTTATTTACAGAGTGACGGGTAGTCATTTAGAGGGCCTCATGTGGTAACTTTCTGATAGGGCATGACTTGAAAGACACAACAGCCTCTTTGAAACAGTGATGAGGAATTAATACAGGGGGACATGTGGCTAATTGACAGTGTCTAATGGTGTGCTTAACATGGTGTCATTGAGGAATTATTACAATAATAGAGAGTGAGTAATAGGACATAATTGTGGGTAATTTACTGAATCAGGAGGTGATGGCCTAATTATGTGATTGTCGAGTTGTTAATGCAGAGGCCAAAGAATTGCTTTGGGTACCTGGGTTTGAATACCATCAGAACAGCTGGTTGAAGTTGATTTCAAGGCAATTAAGAGGTTAACCGTTACCAATTGTCGAGGGAAGGAAAACATCTGGTTCAGGAAATCTCTTCAGGGGAGGAAACTGCTAACTTTTCATGGTCTGTGTTGTATGTGACTTGACATCCACAGAAATGTCATTGACTCTGAAACTGCCATCTGTGCAAATATGGATGTATAATAAATACAGCCTATCCAGTGGTACCCTGATGTTGTGAATGAAGTTTTATAAAAGTCTTACACGATAGAAATTAGGGATGTTAAGGAGTGTTAAGGAGTGAATTACGGGATGTGATGGAGGTAATTTACAGATGTATGTCATGTGGCAGGTCCAAACTGTTAATTTGTCATTGAATGATGTCACATGAATAATTTGCACAGTGTTAGATAGGACGTCATTGAAACAATTTTCATAGCGAAGGGGAATGTGTGATTTGGCATCATAGTGGCATTTGTCAGTGAGAGGCAAACAAATGGAAAATAGGAACAAAATATAAGTACAGTTTGGCCCTCCAAACCTAGACCGATCATTATGCCCTACATAAAATAAAAGAAATAATAAATTCTGTTCTTTTTAGATCCATATCCCTCTATACGTTCCTCCTCATGTAAACATCCAGATGCCTCTTAAATACCGCCACCTTGTCTGCTTGCACCGCCTACTCTGGCAGTGCATTCCAGGCTCTTGCCACACTTTGCAGGAAAATCTTGCCGTGCACATCTCCCTTAAACTTCCCCCTCTTAACCTGAACATGTGCCCCCTTGCAGTTAAAACTTCAACGCTCTGTAGGGGTATCATAATGTTTGTAGAACTCTGCAAAGTCTCCTCCCAGTCTTCGCTTTTCCAGTGAAAACAATCTCAGTGCTTTTAAACTTCACTCGTAGGCGATGCCCTCAATTCTAGGCTACATCCTGGTAAATCCTCTATTCACTCTCTCCAAATTTTCTACGTGCTTCTGGTAGTGTCGAGACCAAAACGGCACTCAAAAATCCAAATATGGCCTTACAAGAGTTTTGTGTAGCGGCAACGTGGTTTGCCAACACTTTCAGTTCATGCCTCAGTTCATGAAGGCAAATATACCATATCCCTTCTCCATCACCATGGTCAACTGCATTGCCCCTTTTAGGCACTGTGGACCTGCACACTCAGGTCCAACTCCAAATTTATGTTCATAAGGGTTGTGCCATTCACAGTATAATTCACATCTAAATTTGTTCCTCAAAAATGCATCACCTCTAAGTGCATTCTCTAAATTCATCTTTAATTTCTGAGACCAGGTAGCCAATCTGCATTCTTATTCTAATGCATCCTTTCACAGTCATCAGAACTACCATCAATTCCACCAATCTTCGTGTCATCGTCAAACAAGTAATGAGATCAACCACATCTTCCTCCAGATCATTTGTACATACGACAAACAACAGAAGACCTCAGACTTAACTGTGTCGATCATCAGTACCGACAAGTCTTCATTCTGAAAGAAAAAGAAACACCCTTTCACTACTACCGTTTTTTCTTTTATTATCAAGCCAATTTTGTTTCCATCTGGCCAGCACAGCCCGAATACATTGTGATTTTAACTTTTGGACAATGTGGGATTTCAATAAATGTCTTAGTAAAGTCCATACATGCTGCACACACATGCCACGCTTTATCGAAAACCTCTGTCACCGCTTCAGAAGATTTAATCAGATTGATGAAACATGACCTTCCCAATACAAAACGATGTTGCCTGTTACTAACTATTCGTTTTCCGTCCAAACATGCATATATCTTATCCCCCAGTATATTCTCCAACAGCTTCGACAACGCTCAGGCTCACTGGCCTATAATTTCCTGGATTATCCCTATTTCCTATCTTCAACCAGGAAACAACTTTGGTTAATTTCTAGTCCTCTGGAAACTTACCTGTGTTCAAAGAGAGTTTGAAGATATCTGCTAATGCCCAAACTATTACTTACCTTGCCTCACGCATGAACCAGGCATAGATACCATCTGGTCCTTTGAACTTCTCCACATTAATACAATTTATGATGCCGAAAACTTCCTTCTTCAACATTTTGATGTTCACTAGAGTGTGAACAAAAGCACTCTTGATTTCAACATCAGTCATATCCGTCTCCTGAGTGAATCCCAATATAAAGTACTCAGTAACAACGTCTCCCCTATCTGTGGCGCCACGCATAGCTTCCTTCCTTTCTCTTTAATTAGCCCTATTTTTTTCCTTTGATATACTCTTTCTTCTAATTTACACATAAAATGCATTGAAATTCACCTTGACCTTACTTGCCAAAGAAAGTTCATGCCCCTTTCAGCCTTCCTAATTCTGCATTTAATTTCCTTCCTAATTTATCTGTACTCCTCAAAGGACTCGTTAGTTTGTAACTGCTTGGACCTTTCGTATGCTTTTTTCTTCATTTGACTGATCTTACAATTTCATTTGTCATCAACAGTTCTTCAATACTGCCATTCGTTTTCTTCAGCTTTGCCGGGGACTGCGTGCCCTGCACTTTAATCAATTGGTTTTGAAAACCTCCCACATGCCAAATGTAGACTTTCCTTCAAGTAAACGTTCCAAAACCATATTCTCCAGTACCTCTTTAATTAGGGTGTAATTGGCCCTTGCACAACTAAGCACCCTCACCCGAGGATCACTCTTGTAATTGTCTATGGCTAATCGAAATATTATGGATATTTGCTCACCAAGCCTAAACTGACTCTTGGATTGAAACCTTTGATCACCTGGCTCATTCTCTCATAGCAAGTTTGGTATGGAATCCTCCGTGGTTGGATTATGAATATATGGTCTCAAAAAGCCCTCCTAGGCACACCTAACAAATTTCTCTTCATCCGAGTTCAAGTCATAAAGAGAAAACTTGAAGTCTCAAAAAGGCCTCCTAGGCACACCTAAAAAAAATTCTCTTCATCCGAGTCCGAGTCATTAAGAGAAAACTTGAAGTCTCCCAACATAACTGCACTATTCAAAGTTTGGGAGAAGATTTGTAGCTCAGGTGCTCGTTGTTGTGGTTCTGTTTGCCGAGCTGGGAATTTGTCTTGCAAACGTTTCGTCCCCTGTCTACGTGACATCCTCAGTGTTTGGGAGCCTCCTGTGAAGTGCTTCTGTGCTGTTTCCTCCGGCATTTATAGTGGCCTGTCTCTGCCACTTCCGCTTGTCAGTTCGAGCTGTCCGCTGTAGTGGCCGGTATATTGGGTTCATGTAGATGTGTTTGTTGATAGAGTCTGTGGATGAGTGCCATGCCTCTGGGAAGCACTACCATTATCGGGCAAGCCAAACAGAGAACAGCCAGGGAATTCTTAGAGGCATGGCACTCATCCACAGATTCTATCAACAAACACATCGACCTTGACCCAATATACCGACCACTACAGCGGATAGCTCGAACTGACAACCGGAAGCGGCAGAGACAGGCCACTATAAATGCCGGAGGAAACAACACAGAAGCGCTTCACAGGAGGCTCCCAAGCACTGAGTATGTCACCTAGATAGGGGACGAAACGTTTGCAAGACAAATTCCCAGCTCGGCGAACAGAACCACAATAACTACACTATTCTCTTCACAACTTTCTCCAATCTCACCACATATCTGCTCCTCTCTGTCCCATGAGCTGCTGGGAGGTGCACAGACCACACTCAACATTGTGAGTTCACAATTCCTATTTATGAGCTCCACCCATAAAGCCTCACAAGATCCCTCTGATGTGACTCCTGTCAATACAGCTATGATGTGATCCCTAATCAGTAACACAACTCTCCCACCCGTTCAGTAGTAGGAAAGCACGGGGGCAAAGCAAAGAATGATACAGAGTGATTCAGGGAACGCCATTGGAGTAATAGAGTGTTAAGGCAGCTATTGACAGACTGACATTGGGTAATTTACAATATGACAGGGAGTGGATGATCGCACATCAGAGGGGTAATTCACAAAGCAATAGGAAGGAATTGGAAGACATCCTGGAAATAAACTTCGGAGTGGAAGAGTATAATTGGTAGGATGTCATCGGAGCAATTTCCAGAGTGATATGATTAGCCCCATTTATCTGTTCCTGACCCATAACTGTCTAAAACGTCCTTGTCCATCAATTGGTACAAATGCCTTTTAAATGTTGTTAATCTACCCACCTCAACCAATTACTTTGGCGACTTATTTCAGACGTGTACCACCGTCTGTGCAAAAGGACTTTATCACTCAGGTTCCCTGTTATTCTTCCACCTCTAAAATTAATGTGATGCCCTCTCGTCCTCGATTTCCCAAGCCAAGGAAAATGACTGAGTGCATTCACCCTATCCATGCCTCTCACGATTATATACACTGCTAAAAGATTTGCCTGGTGTCACTTCTGATTCTAAAAACTAACTGTCCCAGATTGTCCAAACTCTGCCTGTAAGTTGAATCCTTGAGTCACGGCACTCCCCGTTTTTGCCAACCTTTCTTTTTCCAGTTAACTCCGTATCTCCATGTACCACTAGGTTTCCAGTCGTCCCAGCTGCCTGTATGTGAGCCATTCCACTTCTTGTCTGCTTGAACGCTCAATTTCACTTGCCATCCAGCTTTGCCTGCTCCGACTGAAATTTCCCGACGCCCTCAGATGAACATGTGGACGTTGAAGTTGAGAGTGTGTTGCCAGAAAAGCACAGCAGGTCAGGCAGCATCCCAGAACAAGGAAAATCGACATCTCAAGCAGGTCCCATTCAAGATTCCTGATGAAGAGCTTCAGCCTCAAACGTCAATTTTCCTGGTTCTCAGATGCTGCCTGACCTGTTATGCTTTTCCAGAAACACGCTCTCAACTGTGATCTCCAGCATCTGCAGACGTCACTGACTCCATGTCAACATTGAACTCTCGCCATCGCACTTTTAACGAGTTGCACTTGCTGCAGCCCGTTCGCCTGATGTAGTGAGGACTGCAGATGTTGGAGGTCAGAGTCAAAATGTGGCTGCTTGAAAAGCACAGTTGGTCAGGCAGCATTCGATGAGCAGGAGCTTCGGAGTTCAGAGCATCACCTATTCATCAGGAATGTGAGGGAGCGGGTGTCAAGGGGGCTGAGAAATAAATGGCAGGGGAGTGTAGCTGGGGGCAGTGAGAGAATGAGACTCAGTGAGATCTTTGTTGCGGGAGGAGGAGAACGTCTTGGGCATCCTTGGACAATGAAGAACTTATTCTCGAAGCTTCAATGCTCTTGCTCCACTAATGCTGCGAGAACGGCTGTGCCTTTAAAGTGCAACAATTTTTGACTCTCATCTACTGCATCTTCAGTTCTCACTTCCTCCTGGTTCATTATAGCCTGACGGCAAAGCCTCTTTTAAGCATGCCCAACTTGAAGAACTGACATGAATAATTATCCCTTCGATACCTTTTAAATCATTCTCCTCACACCGTAAACCCTTTAGTTTTGGTATCTCCTGTCCTCGGGAATAGACTTTGACCATTCACTCTAACAATGCCCCTCATGATTTTACAAACTTTAAGAAATTCAACTCCACATTCTCAGACCCACCAACGAAAACATCCCCAGTCTGCCCTATTGTTCAAATCCTCCAACCCTGGCAACAAACTTGTGCATCTTGTCTGAGTCCTTTCAGGTTTCACAACATCTTTCTTATAGAAGGGGAGGTCGCATCTGCTTGCAGTAATCTAAAAGTGGCCTTACAAATGTTCTGTAAAGCTGTACTATGACTTCCCAGTACCTATACTCAATGCAATTACAAATAAATGCAACGGTATCCAATGACTCCATCACTAACATGTCTACGAATGAGTTCACTTTCAAGGAAATATGAGCATGATATTCAAGATCTCTGTTCGTCAACACTCCGCATTTACTTGTCATTTAATGCATACGCCCTGCCCTCCCATCCTTGGTAAAATGCAGCACTTCACATTTATCTAAATTAAATGCCAGTTGCCATTCTTTGGTCCATTGGCCCATCCAATCAATGTCCCATTGTACTCTGCAGTAGCCTTCTTTCTTTTCCACTGCACCACCAGTTTTGTTGCTATCTACAACCTTACGGAATGATGCCTCCTAAATTCACATTCAAAACATTTATATGGATAACAAAAAGCATTGGACCCAGCACCGCTCCTTCTGTCACACTGCTGGGTACAGACTTGCTGTCTGAAAATCAATCCTCCACCATCGCTCTCTATCTCCAATTTTCGAGCTAATTGTGTATGGAAGTGGATATTTTGCCGTGTACTCTATGTTATCTAACCTTACTAACCAGTCTACCGTGCTGACCTTTGTTGAACACCTTGCTGAAGTCCATCTTGGCAACGTCCAACACACTGCATTGAAAAATCTTTTTCGCCATTTCTCAAGTCAGCAAGGCAAGATTTTCCACGAACGGTGCAATGTTGCCTCTCCCTAATCAGTCATTCCCTTTCCAAATGCATGTAAGTCCTATCCCACAGAACGACATCCAATACATTACTCACCACTGATGACAGGCTCACTTGTCAAGGGTTTACTGGCTTTCTCATAACTCCTTTCTTACTTAACAAGGTAATGTAATATTTAACCACTATCCAACTGTTCCATTTTAGCATCACAAAATAACCAAACCTTTGGCAAAGGCAATTCATGAGAACAGCTTAAATCACACGTGCTGTTGTACTAAATGCCAAAAGAAGGGACCGACATTTGCCCATTTTGATTCCAAGAAGTAAGCTTTTCCGAGTCAGACTTTTCAAAAGCAACAGAGAACTTTACCTTTTAGCTTCATCAGCCAGTCAACAAACTCCAACTCAACGGAACTGAAAGCCAAAACTGAAGGTACCTGAATCTGGGTGAACTTGAGTCCATCCTATTATGGAGAGAAGTGTTCGCAACTGCTTGCCTGGATTCGACATTTTTACACCATTGTCACAATACACGTCTAAAAGAGAAACCGGACACCACACAAATCTTAAAGGCACAGAATCATCACGCATATCGGTTCAAAGTTATTGGTCTGCAGGTTTGAACTGAGGTAACATTCGTTTTGTGTCATGTATGCTGCCAGTTACACAATCCAAATACAGCGTTGTGAACAGTCATCATTCAACCTCTTGAAATTTATCAGGGGAGGGGATTTAGGTCAATAAATGAAGAACTGAGTTCCGTGTATTAAAAAAAATTCAATACTTTTGATGTTACTGTTTAGATGGATTTTTATCGGAAATTAGAGAACTCAACAGTCAGGAAAATAGAAAGAGATTGTTTTTGTTAAAACCTCCGTAATGATACAACTAGAGTCAAACTAAGAGATTTCCTTCAAGTTTAGGAGTGGATTGTACATGGATGAGGTACTCTGAATGAGGTGACAGCCAAAGCTGGGGTTTGGATGATAAGCTGTACTCCTCAGAGTCTCAATGCAGGAATATGCTTCTCTCAGTATATAATTAAAATGTGGATTTTGCAACCACAGGACGGTTCTGAAATCCATTCGAATGACCAATTCATTCATATAATGTATGGTGCAATCAATCCTAAACCACCTCTATTTGTTGTCTCATGGCAAGGATGCTTCTTTGCAGCAAAGACACGTGCTTTGTCTTAAAGAGTTGAACTGAACCGGCACAGATATCTCTGTCAGAACTCTAATTTGAAAATAATACCATGTCGCATTTACAGGGTTTGTGACATCATTCGTTTAGCCGTTCCACATAGCACACTGTTTATTTGTTTGAAGAATAGCCCAAATATTAGATCCAACAACTGGACATATGCAGACACGGATATGGAATATGTTTATTTATTTTTATCTTCAATGCACAAAATAATTTGTCATAAGCTGCTCCCTGAATTTGGACTGAGTCACTGCAGAAATAAATACGTTTGTGCAATAAAGTCGTAGCATAATACCAACTTCTTTAAAAATAAAGACGTTGTTGGTTTAGTACCTCAGAGTAATTCATGCAACGGTATAATATAAGAAATGCAGAACATGCATCAAACATAAAACTTCTAGCAAGGCATTCCCTCTAATTTACGAAATTATTCCCTGGGCTAAAATTTTCGCCTTCAATTCTTAGAAGTTGGTATCTGTTTCCAGACTCTCTCATGAAGAGAAACGGCCAATGAATATTGTACCAGTCAAGCGTCTTAATTATTCTCCGTGGTCCAATCAGACTACCTCTCGCTCTTGTTATCTGCAGTGAGTAGAGTCCAGTCTTGCCTCGCCTCTGCTCGTGAAATCATCCCTCCAGACCAGGAATCAGTCACATGACCCTTCAGTGAACGGTCTCTAATGAAATGATAAGTTCCCCGAAATAAAAGAATTCAAACTGATTGCTCAGTACAATCTGGGCTGTTGCTCTCGTTGCACTACGCAGGAAACGTATGTCTATACATTTGCCAAAGTGAGTAGCCGATTCAGTTTAACACAAAGTCATGAAGGTTTGTTAAATATTTTCTGATGAACTACTCCCAAGAATATGTTTTGACGTTTTGCTTTTGCATTACTCAAATGATGAACGATTTCATTGCGGCTTGAAGGTCGCATTCATGTATTGAACAAATAAAATAAAATGCTTGATAACCAATAAATTATCTCATTGATAACGCTGACTGTATCTCATTATTCCTGCTACTTCTTGTAAAATTAAACTTCTCGTCAAAAAAAAACTTTCTTACGCTTGAAGACGAGAATTCCACAAAACATGGTCGCACAATTGCTTTGTTAAGATTTCGGGCAGGTTCAACTTATTCACGCCTGGGTTGGAATTTTATTGCTGTTAATAAATCTTCAATACGTTAAGGCCCATACCCATGGCAAACAAAGAACTGCGCTATTTCTAAGTATGTGACCACATTTCAAGAGAAAACAAAACGTTATTACGATGCAGAAGAAGGCATATCGTGCGTGTAGCCTGGTTCTGCTTCATTTTCCCAAATCTCCTGACATTGTCGCATATCCCTAGACACCATTTCTAACCACATAATTCTTTAACATCCTCTTGAATGTCTCAAATGAAATTGCCCACAACACATTTCCAGGCAATGTTTTCCATGCTCACCAAACTTTGCTTGAACACATTGAAACCCTTTTCGAGTTGTGAAATAACTCCATTCTGGCCAGTAAACCGTCACCAAGTCACGTTTTCTTTTGCATGTGCAAAACATGTTGACAGTACGCAGCCCGCTCAGAGTCAGTCACGAGTATGAGGATAATCCCTGAGGCATCTACTTATAACAAATGCAGCATTTGTGGGGCAGGAGAATCGACGTTTTGGGCATTAGCCATTCAATAAGGGTTTTTTTTCTGACCTCCAGCATCCGCAGTACTCACTTTCTCCTACTTACATTTCTTAGGCCCAGCTTAACATCGCCCAAAATTCGAACTTATACGAAATGGGAATCAGTGGCTCACCACTTTCCAATCACCATCGTCCATCTCCCTAACCCATCCCCAAGTTCGAGTGTAAAAACCTGTTCATTTTACTTGAGTTTTTGTCCGAGATCCGATTACTTCAGAACAGACTTGGGCACAGACAGCGTTTATCGGTCTATAAACTGTCTCTTGTACCTGGAGCATCTCAGTAGACGTCCCTCCTCAGCCTTAGATGCAACACGTATGGATGCTGTGACATGCATCCACCACGGATGAGGAGGTTTCTTTCTCATGAGCTGGAGAAGAGACACCAAGGTGTTTGACGCCATTTACTGCTGTACTGAACGGACGAGGTATGTTTTTCTCCTGCCCGGTTTTTGGAAGTTACTTCTTTCATGTGATTCACAAGCTTGTCACGGGACATGACTTTGCATTGACTTTACCATTGACCATAGATAATCATTTTAGTGGTTTGAATACGAAACTTCATCACTTGAAGAAAGCTGTCTCTCGCATACAGGAGTTAGTAGATCACATTGGCGCTCCTGATGCGTTTTCACCCTTCCTCCCCAAGTGCAGGAATATCCGATTTTACCTCGTGCAGAGTGTTCACCCCCATCAGCAACTCTGATAGAGCTTATGTAATCAAACAGAAACTTGAGCCATTTAGTATCGAGTGAGACTGTATGCTGCTTTTTAAGCTTACATTCAACCTTTGAACTGTCGTTTCTGCCGGACCATTGTGCAAGGATTAGTATGAATCTATGCAGACATACCAAATGGCATTTGACCTTCTGCAAAACTGGAAATCACTACTGGTAAACGACGTCCCGCTGCCCGTGCCCAATACTTCCTGGAGTCTATGTATTGTTATTGTCATCCCCAAGTTTGGCGACAGAATTCTGTGCACATTCAATCACAACAAAGGGAATCCACATTGACCAAGAATATTCAGCTCATGGAAGGACCAATGTAGTTGAACTGCATCCGAGTCCATCGATTATCCAGCCATTTGCACGTATTTGGGAGATCTGCTCGCTGTAGTTTATTTCCGTGTTGGTCCTCCAGGTATATTCCACCAATCCTGCTCTGTCAGCATCCAGTCATGGCTACCAAAAATGAATTTTTGACAATATTTTCATTTTGGAATAGCCATCTCGCGATTATCCTTGTAGATTTCTGTCAGTATCTGGTGACGATAATTGTCAGGGCAATCACTCTTCTACCCCATAACATTATGCCATCGTCGACAGTAATCTCATCCCGCCAGGTCGAGAAAGAGTTTAGTTCTGGTTGTGATGGCGCTTTACTTTCGCCCATCACAATCAGAAACTATTCAAGTTTTGCCTGTAAAGATCATTTTTGTTTGCAAAAGAGACCTTTGTCAGCAGTGATGGAAAGGATGACCAGAAAGATGAAAACCAGAATGGACTCTTCCACAGGATGCACCACGGCTGGTGTATCTGTCAGCGTGGGCAAGAGAGAAATCCCCATCTGCTACTTGGGGCCACTCGAATGCACCGAGTGCAATTTTACAATCTGAATGAAAGGGGCCCTGCTTATTTCGAAAAGATGCGATGGGTATGTATAGCCTTGTTCCTTAGTTATTACCAGTAGGGGTTTGTGGGCGATTTATAATGCTAATTCACATCCCAAAAGATTTTCTCCGGAACTTACACGCACAATCATGACAGTCAAGACTTGCTTCTCTCTCTGGGATGATCTGTTTTGGGCATCGTCCAAAAAATTTGGGAAGCATATGCTCTCAGGCGATTCTAAGGTTTGGGCTCCAAGGAAACAACAAATCGTGATACTATATTAGGTGTCATCATATGTCAGCACCACATCGCGTTAGGGATTGCAGTGGGCCAGCATCTTGGGTGATGATAATTGCATTCTCAGTTCCGTAAAAGCTACATATTGGCTTGACGTCATTTTCAAGGCTAACCCTTTTTCCAATAGCCGCTGTAAGGGTGCCGAGATGGAGGCTAGCTTACTTGTGAACATTTTGTAATAATTCACCCACTCAAGGAAATACCTTTACTCTCGTAGAGACATGAGAGCTGAGGCTGGTTTAAACAACCTTACTTTATTTTTCGAAGGGTGTAACCCTGTCCACTAAACGTCACTTGGGGTGCCTGGAAAGCGCATTTTTTTCCCGCTCTTCAGGTGTATTCCTGCCTATAGAAACATTTAAGAGAATGCTCAAGTTCTCCAAGTGTTTATGGGAAAATATTTGCCCTGCACTCTTGCCAGTTCCTTTTTCAATGCCTCCAACTACTGTGACACAATTTGATCTCCCAGTTGAGCTAAATCCTGTCCGCTCAGTCGATGCAAACAATAGGCCAAGTAATGATTACCTTCTGTACAACATCTAACCATTGTCTAACCATTCATTACAATGAATGAATAATCAGACTAGCACCCATGTGGGGTTTACAATTGAGTCAAAATAAAGCCATTACTCCCATGATATTAAATGGAACTCCCATCTCAGCATTCCACACCATTGACATCCTGGGTTTTAATCATTCACCAGGAATTGAATTGGATGGGCCATCTAAATAGTGAGGCGTCAATTTGAGTGGCTGCGAATTCCGAAATGAGTAACTGATTCCTGAGTCCCAAGCCTATCCAATATCCTTGTTTTTTTTATTTCACTCATGATTCTTGTGTGTCACTGGTTGGACCAGTATTTATTGCCTGTTCCTGATTGTTCTGGAGAAGTAGGAGATGAGCTGATTTCGAGGGCGCTGTATTCCTTGTAGGTAGCACCACAATGCTGTTAGGGAGGAAGTTCAAGTACTTTGACGCAGAGGCACTGAAGAAATGGCGATATTATCCCAATTCAGAATGGTGAGTGGCTCAGCGGGGAACTTGCTATCTCCGAGGCACAATCCATGCACCTGATGGAATACTCCATACTTGCCTGAATGTGGACAGCTCTACTAACACTCAAGAAGATCGAAAATATGCAGCACAAATCTTCCTGCATCATTGCCATCATATCCAGAAACGTCCACCTCCTCCACTACCTACGCTCAGTAGCAGCAGCGTACACCATGTACACTCCATAACATATTCCAAACAGGTGACCACGTCCATTTAGGGCGACATGTTCACCACAAACTGCACGTTCGCTCACAAGTCATTTACCATCCTTTGCAATTAATTCACCGTGTCCTCCGTGTTGTTGGGACAAAACACTGGAGATGTTATTACTCGTGATATTGCAAACCTGCTTGCAAAACATAGAATTCAGCAAAATAAGAAGTAAGCTCAAAACCACCTTCCCAAGTATAATCATAGAACGTCTGAAAATATGCAACAGAGAAGTGGGCTATTTTATCGAGCCAACCATTTCCAGTCCCACCTTCCTACCCATAGCCCCATAGTTTGCAGGTCTTGAGGAGCAGATCGAAGTTATTTTTAAAAGGTTTAATTTTTCCTGCCTTCATCAATAATTAAGTCAGTGAATTTCAGATACTCATCACGCTCTGCTTCATAGCCTTTTTCTGACATCCTCTCTGATTCTTCACTCACTGGAATGAGCGTGTTCCCCTAGTATTTCAACTCTTTGCCAAGGAAACAGGTTCATCCTGTTCACTCAATTTCTACATCTCCGAATTTTGTATATATCAGTCATGTCGTGTGTCAGCATTCTCTGCTCCAAAGTTAACAGCTGCAACCTGGCGAATCTCTCCTGGTGGCGACAGTTCTCCAGTTCTGACACCAGTCCTGTCAATCATATCAGCACTCTCAACTGCAGTGACGTCCTTCCAATGATATGATTACTGGAATTGCGCACGATAGTCCACACCAATGTCTTATCAGTTAACATAAAACTGAACATAGATCAGTACAGCAGAGTACAGGACCCGCGGCCCTCGATACTGTGCCCACTTTTTTTTATCCTACTCTAAGATAAAACTAACCTGCTTATCGAAGAATTATTTGAATGTCCCTCAATGAATATGACTCTACCAACATCGCTGGCAATGCATTCCACGCACCCACGATTCACTGCATACACAGCCCACGTTGACCTCTCCATTGAACGTGCCTTATTTCACCATAAAATTATGCCACCCTTATGATAGTCATTTCAAACTTGGGAAAATGTCTCTGACTATTCACTGAATACATGTGTCTCATTATCTTGTACACAGCTGTAAAGTTACGTCACATCCTTCTTCGCTCCATTGAGAAACACCCTAGCTCCCTCATGCTTTCCTCATAAGGCATGCCCTCCAGCACAGGTAGCGTCCTAGTAAATCTTCTCTGCACTCCCTCTAAAGCTTCCATATCCTTCCTATAATGAGGCTTTCAGAACTGAACACAATATACCAAATGTGGTCTATCGAACTACAGCCGAACCTCGCGGCTCTGAAAGTCTATTCCCCATCACAGAAATGCCACTCACTGTACTCCTTCTTAACAACTCAAACAATTTGGGAGAGAAGTTTGTGGGATCAATTGGCGTGGAACACAGGATCCCTGTAAACATCCACAGTGACAACAATCCTGCTGATGATCCTGTATTCAAATTCAACCTACATAATTATTTACTTCAATCTTCTCCAGGTTGACCTCCATCTGTTACTTATCTGCACAGTTCTGCATATGTCAATGTGCCATTGTGGCCTACAACAGCGCTCTACACTTTCCACCACTCCACCAACCTTCGTGTCACCGGCATAATTACTAACGCACCCTTCCACGCTCTCATCCAAAGCTTTTATAAAATTCACGAAGAGTAGAGACTTCAGAACACATCACTGAGCAAAACCAATGGTCACCGAGCTCTAGGCTGAATACAATTCATTCACTCCCACCCTCTCTCTTCTCTGGGCAAGCCAGTTCTGATTCCAATCTATTTCCATGTAATACATAACTCCTTAATTTCTGAATAAGCCGCCCATGGGAAACTTCATTAAACGCCTTTCAAAATCCAGGTGCAGCACATCCACTGCTCCATCTTCATTAATGTGTTTTGTCACATCCTCAAATCATTAAATAAATCTTGTAAGGCATGTACTACTTCTCACAAAGCCATTCTGAGTATCTCTAATCAATCTATGGTTTTGCAAGTCATCATAAATCACATACTCCAATAATTTTCCCACTACAAACGTAAGGTGGACACGTCTCTAATTCCCAGGATTATCCCTATTTACTTTCCTGAAGAAAGAAATCGCATTTGACACACTCCACTCACCTGGCACCAATCTATTGTGCAGTGAGGATGCAAAGATCATCGCCAAAGGCGCATCAAAATCGTCCCTCGCTTCCTCAAATAACCTTGGCTTTATCCCAACTGGGCCAGTGAACTTATCTAATGAAAGCTTACAGCACATTCTCCTTCTTAACATCAACCTGCTCGAGCATATCAGCCTCGACCTACTGTCCCCGCAAAGGTCAAGTACCCACTCAGTCGTGAATACTGAAGCAAATTATTCATGAGGGTCATCCCCTACTTCCTGCGACTCCAAGGATGTGTTCCATTCACTGTCACTGATACCCACTACCCTCGCTCAGACCATCCTCTCTTTCGTCAGATAAGTGTACAATAACTTAAGGTTTTCCTGAATCCTACCCGTATAGCTTTTTTAATGCCCACTTCTCGCTCTCCAAATTGCGTTCTTCAGCTTCTTCCTGGCTACCCTGTAACCTTCTTGAGCCCTCCCTGATCCTTGTCTTGCCAAACTTAAGCAAGATACTTTGTTCCTCTTCTCTCGATGTTCCACATCCCTTCTTCATCCTACCATGACTTACTTCTGCGAAACGTATATCTCTTGTTTTGTAATCTATACTTGTGTCAATGAAGGAGAACATTCCATATGCTTTCTTCACAACGTTACCTATCTGCACTGCGACCTTTCAGGACCTGTGTGCTTGCACAATAAGATAGCTCACTTCATTTACCTATCTCACTATATTCTCATCTATTGTTCATTCTTTTTTCCTTGATAGATTTGCCTGGATTCATTAACTCTCACGTATCAAAGTTAAACTCCATATGAAAATTTCCTGCCCACTCCACTAACCCATGTAAAATGGACGCAAAACTGTTCTCTATACCATTCACTGCTAGATTTCTTCTTGTCACCTGCATATTTTGCAATTGTGTCCCCAAGTCTAAATTTAAATCCATTTTTTAATGCACATTACAAGCGGTAAGGAGTCCAGCACAGAATACTGCAGAACACCACTTGCAATTGCAGAATTCACCAGTACCAGTTGTTTCATGTTACTGAGTTAACCTTGCATTCGTGCTGCAATATTATCCTGAATCACATGGGAGTTTACAATGTAACAAGGGACGGGTAATAAATTCAGGCGCACAAACGACGCCCACAGCGTATAATGAGTTTTGAAAAATAGCCTTCCCCTAGTTTAGCACATTTATTGCTCCCCTATTCTTGTCTTTTTCTATAACTGTTCTGAACATAACTGAGTTACGATTACTGTCTCCAAAATGCACACCACTGATTGGGCATTCACCTGTTCAAGATCATTTCCGAATTTTTATTTCAGAAATGACTCCTGCATTGTTGCACTTACAGGCTAAGAGAAAGTATTTTGCTTGCATTTGGGGAGTTCTGTACCTCTCTACATTGCATCATAAAGCTAATGTAGTTAAAATCTGATTGTTTCAAATGCCTCTCAATTACCGTCCATTGACGCTAGCCACCACTCTCAGATTTGGTAACCAATTCAATTCTTTACCTCTCTTTGATTGTTTTGGGGCATATGGGACACAACAAAAAATGTTTGTCTTTTTACGTGGCATCAATTCGTCTTTTATAGTCTCAGTTGACGATCCTTCAAGATCGTATTGATGTGCACCAGATAATTTCATCAATATGTCTATCACTCCCTACATCCTTCTAACCTAACTCTATTTCGACTAACTCCACTTTAACCAGAAATGGTGATTTGAACGATAAATGTGTGTGGACATAAAGACTAAAGGGACAGCTGTGGTGTAATATAGCAGAAATATATCTCAGTGTGATGGAAAGTACCTCATTGGAGAATAGACGAATCATGGCTAACCAGAGAAGGAAAGGCAAATATAAATTGGTGGTCATAAGAAGGGAAAACAGTGAAAATCCGGCAGACTGGGACAAATTCATATTCTTCCAACGGAAGACTGAAAGGATAATAAAGAGAAAGCAATCTAGAGGACATAATAATGAGGAATTTAAAAACCAACAATAAAAACAGTTCTTCAAATATATACGATAGGAATAAAAAGGCCAAATTGAACAGGGGAAACGAAATTCGGGGAAGAATTTATGGGGAAGAAGGAAATGGCAGATGAGAAAAAACTGATTGTTTGCCCAACTCTTCACTTTGGAAGAAACTTCGGATAATCCATTATTTATAAATAATACAGGAATGGAATTAAATGCCATCAACATTCATAAAGAACGGGCATTATCCAAAATAATGAAGTAAAAGGCAGATAGGTCTCCTTTTCTTGGTGGATTGTATCAAAGTTCCTTAAAACAAATCTGTACGCAGATAACAGATGCATTGTTTGTAATTTTTGAACAATTGCCTGAGGAAGTACCAGAATGAATTGAAAACTGCCAAGGCGAAGCTCCCATTGAAAATGGAAGGGAAGCAATAACATGGAATCCCTAGGCCCATTGGTCTGACATCTATTGTCAGAAAATAATGTTTGAACCGACTATTAAGGAAGTAATCGCAGTACTTTTGTAAAGTTGCAATCTAATCCAGTAGAGACAGCATGGTTGCAGGACAGTGAGAGTATGACTGACGAATTTATTGGAGATGTTCACGGAAGTGGATAGAGGGGAAAAAATATATGATTTTATTTGAACTTGGAGAAGGCATTCAACATGGTACCTCCCAGAAGATTAAGTATTAAGAGCTAATGTTGTTGAGGTAGTATTTTCGTGTGGATAAATAATTGATTAATGGGCAGGAAACGGTGATAGTGGGTAATAGATTGTTTTTCAGGTTCAACGTGGTTATCAGTAGGGTTCCACAGAGATCAGTTCTGGCACCACAAATGTTTACAACATAGTCTATCGAGATAGATTAACGAAGCCATTGCACTGCAAACAGATTGGTAAATGATACAAACATCGATGGAAAGGGAGTTGCAATAGGGATATAAATGGTTTACAGGGAGATATCGATAGGTGAAGTAACTGAACAAACGTTTGTCGATTAATGTATGATGTGGAACAATGTGAAGTTCTTGGAATGAAAACCAAAATTTGCGGTGGGTTATTGAAATGGAGAACAACTGCGGAAAGCTGAAAACAAAGGGATTTGGGATGACGCACACAGAAGATAGCAAAAAAGTTTATTCCTGATTTCAAGGGAGTCGAGTATGGGTGTAGGGAAGTCTTAATGCTAAGATACTATTTGAAGTACTGTGAGCAGTTTTCGTCAATTATTTAAGAAAGTATATCATATCACTGAAAGTAGTTCATGCAACATTCATTAAGATAATCTCTGGTATGGAGCGATTGTCTCTTAGGCAAAGGCAAAACAGATTGGGACTCCAATCACCAGAGACAAGCAGAATGAGAGGTGAACTCTTTGAAACAGACAGGATTCTTTGGAGGCTTGACAGAATAAATTGAGACCATATAATCCCTCATTGGAGAGTCTGAGACTGGGGGCATTGGCCCAGAATAAAATGGCACTAATTGCTTCTCTTTGAGTGAACTCTTTGCCACCGACACCTGTGGGGGCGGAGTGTTTTTGCTTATTTAATGCCGAAATCAATATTTGAATTCTTGACCAATTGCGAATCAAGTCTTGCAGAGAAAGGGCAGGAAATTAGTTGCAACGAATCTCTGATCAGTCGCGATCCTACTGAATGGCGCCGTTGAAGTTAGGAATTGAATCAGCTAGTCATTGTCCTATTTTCTGTGCTCCTGGAATGCCATCGTATCGTAATTGACTGTTATTTTATTTCAGAGTCACAGACTGGGCAGGTGAATTCTAACGACACCATTTTATATTGTGCAACGTTCTTTCACTGTTTCGGGGATTCAGGAATATAATAGTTAATGCTAATGGACTCAGAACACCAGGCAACACAGGTTCAGTTCACACTGAGGCTGATCCTGTTAAATCTGGAGGCGCTTGTGTGGGGTCAGGTGCGGGTGTACTTGTGTCTATTTAAAGCTGTAGGGGCATAGATAACATGGACAGGACAGAATATTGTACACTGCTGGAGGTGTCAATGACCGGGGCATCGATTATATGAAGCAGGACACAGATTAGGTGGAATTGAATGTACTGGTTTTTCAACCAATAGGAAGTGGGAGTCTGGAACTCCCTGCCTTTAAGTGAGGGGGAGGTGAAAGCTGTTGATTTTCCTCCGCATCCTAGTTCCAAATGCGTTCCTTCTTTGCCGAGGCTCTTCTGCTCAATGAAAGAATTTTCTTGGATTTATGACATCCGCTGTTGTTAGAATTTTACACTTTTCAATCAGATCACACTCTTGTCGTTATGAATTCCAGAGATTACAGGTCCAATCGAACCACCAACTCCTTATGGAATATTCTTAGTCGTTCTGTTATGAACAAAATGCACTGCCCTTATGGCATTCATATCCTTTCTTCGGTGGGGAAAGCAAAACTGCATGTGGTACTCCAGGTGGGTCTGAGCATGTCGGCAATCTGAAGTAAGGGGTACCTACTTCTGAACTCCAATACTCCTGTCCTGAAGGCCAATCTTAGAATCCCGACAGTGCAGTTACATTTCATTCGCCCCAGTGAGTCTGTACTGTCCATTTACCATGGCTAATCCAGCAAAATTGAATGTCTTTGGGCAGTCAACGGAAAATGGAGCATCAACCAGAAAGCCACGCAGACAGAGTAGAACGTGCAATATCCATACCGACTGACAGCCAAGTTTGCAATCGAACTGAGCTCCTGACATTGTGAAGCAGCAGTGCTAACCAACGAGCAGCCCTGTCACCCAATCTCCAATCTGGTTGATAACGTTAGATTATCTTCAGTATGGAAACAAGCCCTTCAGCCTGACCAGTCCACACCACCTCTCCGAAGGATAACCTAACCAGACCCATTCCCCTACCCTGTATTTGTCGTGACTAATGCACTTAAGCTTATGGAAAATTGGGCATGACCGATTCACCTGACCAATTCATCTTTGAATTGTGGGAGGAAACCGGAACAGCCGAAGGAAACTCACGCAGACACAGGGAGAATGTGCAAACTGCACACAGACATTTGCCTGAGGTGGAAATCGAAGCTGGCACCCTGTTGCTGTGATGTTGCAGTGCTAACCACTGACCCACCGTTCCACCTCACCACCACCGTCCCCCAATTTCCCTTGTATCAGTCATATTTCGACACAAAACGCAGCATTCTCATGAGCAGCACAGAGATGTGCGTGGGGGAGAAGGCGTTTCGGACTCTTGCCTTCATTAGTCAAAATATTGAGTATCGGAGTTGAGACATCTCACTGCGACTGTGAATTCTGCGTACAATTCAACTTACGCTTCCACAGAAGAATATTGTTAAACATGAGCGTTAAACTCTTAGTGCCATCTGCAAACTCGGTAATGAAACCATCTATAGCTTCCTCCAGATAAATTATATGTATTAAAAACAGTAGTGGTCCCAGCACAGATCACTGCGAACACCACTGCTCACAGTTTTCCATTTTGAGAAACTCCTTTCCACAACTACTCGCTTTCTCCTGTTGCACAGCCAGTTCTTTATCCATCTTGCCAGTACTTGCGAACTTTCTTTTTCCGTCACCTTACCAGGGGGAAACTGATCAAATGCCTTACTGAAGTCCATGTAAATAATATCTACAGCCGTTTCTTCATCAATCAACTTTGTGACTTCCACAAAATATGTTATTAAGTTGGTAAAACATGATCTTGCCTGCTCAAAAGCATGTTGCTTATCATTGTTAAGCCAATTTTCTTCCAATTGGGAATAAATCCTTTCCCTCAGTATCTTCTCCGGTAGCTTCCCTCACACTGACGTCATGCTCCCGTTTGAAAATAACCTGGATTATCCTTGATAACCTTTGTAAACAAAGGTACAACATTAGCAATTCTCCAGTCCTCTGGGAAAATCACCTGTGTTCAATGGTATGTCTGTGAAGGACCCAGCTACATCTGGTCTCGCTTCCCTCAGTATACTGGGTTAGATGCATCCAGACCTGGTCGACTTGACTAACTTATTGCCTGTTGGAATATTCGACACATCCTCCCTCCTTATATCGACTTGACCTGGAGTGATCAAAAGATCTATCCCTACCCTCAACATCTGCCATGTCCCTCTCCTCAGTGAATACCATGTAGTGGTCTCGCTAAGAAACTCAACCTTTTTCTCTGACTCTACGCGTAACTTATTCCTTTTCTAATTCCAACAGCCTGCATTAATCTCTTACATACTTAGATCAGCTCAGATTTTCTAAATTCCCCTGGACACAGCCTATATTATTTCGCAACCCTGCCATTCACCACTTGCTGTCCAGCGATCATGCGGGTGCATCAACGCTGCACTCAAAAACATATAGAATTCCAAGTCTACCGCCTTTTTTGGCTTTCTAAATTTATGAAATTATTGTAACTGCTGTGCTAAACGAAATGGTTGCCGTGAACAACCCAAAAATTGCTGATTGACTGACACCATCGAAATCATTGGACTGGGATTTGAAGATTAAGATTAGAACACACTACGGACTTTGTAAATGGTCATCTTTCAGCATGGTGCTGATGAAATGCAGCGACTTTTGAACTGCTGTTTTTTGGATGTTCGACTGAACAGGGACAACAACAACTAAAAAGTACAATATCAACCTGGATGCAGGAAGAGAAGTCTTCAGTTTGGTTGTGGAATTCTGTCAGCACAGAAGAGGCAGAAATGTGTGAAATGCTGTTTTCTTTCCTACATCTCAAATTGTTAATTTGTCTTGCAGAAGCAAGATATGGAGAACTCCCTTTCTCTTACTTCAGTCAAACATCACTTCTGCAGAAATGATTGGAAGTCCCCTCACGATCTGAATACTTGCTAAGCTCCAAGGAATCGGACTGAATGATCCACCCACTTACCAACTACCATCGCTTCTCCTGGCATGTCTACACCTCAAATCGACTGCCCCTGACATGACTACACTCTGACACTGCTACTTGCCCACATGTCTTCCGCCTGAACTCGTCAACCCCAAAACACTGTTGAACCATCACAGTTATCCCAGATGTGACAATTCTGCAATGTAATGATTGTACATTTGATGGATCCCGACAAGGATGCTTCCTAAAACAACGAACCTGAGATAGCTATCCAACCAAGAAGATTACCCTGACACGACTACTGCCTAACATAGGGAAAAGTGAGGACTGTAGATGCTGGAAACCAAAGTTTAGATCAGAGTGGTGATGGAAGAGCACAGCAAGTCAGGCAACATCCGAGGAGCAGGAAAATCGACGTTTTGGGCAAAAGCCCTTCATCACGAATAGAGGCAGGAAGCCTCCAGGATAAAGAGATAAATGGTGGGTGGGGGGCAGTGGGGGTGGGTTGCATGACATGACTATTCTTTAACATGTTCATTCAGTGACATGACTAACCTCACAACTTAATTACCCAATGATATGACTGCACTCATCCACAACTTTTCCTGGCATGAACAAAACCCAGCATGATTACACTCTGACATGTTTGCACCTGACACAGCTACACACCCGACTTGACTGCCACGTTGACATGTCTGTACCTCAACACAGAAGTCCCCTTAAATAGCAACTCTGACATGCTTGCCCACGACCCTACTGGCCCTGATGTCGCAACCTCCCAAGATGATTGCCCTGCGACCTGAAAGCTCCATGATCTGATCGGACATCGCACAGAGCCGTGGTAATAGGGGACTCCATCGTGAGAGGAACTGACCGGGGTTTTTGTGGCAGCAGACGGGATTTAAGGATGGTGTGTTGCTTTCCTGGTGCTAGAGTGAAAGACATCGCGGACAGAGTGCAGGACATCCTCAAGGACGAGGGTGAAGAGCCCAAGGTGTTGGTACACGTCGGCACAAATGATGTCGGGAAGAAGAGGAGGAACATACTACAGCGAGACTTCGGAGAACTAGGAAGAAGGCTAAAAAGCAGGACGTCCAGGGTGGTTATCTCCAGTTTGCTTCCAGTTCCTCGGGCTAGTGTGGTCAGAAACCGGGAGATAATGGACTTGAACGTGTGGTTGGGGAACTGGTGCAGGAAGCAAGGTTTCAAGTTCTTGGATCACTGGGGTATATTTTATGGTAACCATAAATTCTACAAGAGAGACGGCTTGCACCTTAATAGATCAGGGATCGGCATTCTGGCAGGCAGGTTTTCTGCTGCAACACCGCTACATTTAAACTAAGTAGCGGGGGGGAGGGGACAAGCTGGATGTTTAAAAAGGAAATTGAAGGGGTAGTTAGAACAAGAGAAGTCAAGAAAGACAACTGTATCAAGGAGGCAGAAAACTGGAAAAGGCATCATGCTGTAAAGTTGAGTGAAATAAGGGTTGAGGGGAAGGGTGAGAGCAGTAACAAATTAAAAATTCTATATATGAATGCACGAAGCATTAGACACAAGGTGGATGTGCTTGAGGCTCTTTTGGAAATTGGCAGATACGATATTGTGGGGATAACTGAGACGTGGCTTCATGGGGACAGGGCCTGGGAAATGAATATTCAAGGCTACAAGTGCTATCGTAAGGACAGACTGACGGGCAGAGGGGGTGGGGTGGCCTTGTTGGTAAGGGAGGATATTCAGTCCCTTGCGCGGGGGGACCTAGAGTCAGGGGATGTAGAGTCAGTGTGGATAGAGCTTAGAAACACTAAGGGTAAAAAGACCCTCATGGGAGTCATCTACAGGCCCCCAAACAGTAGTCTGGATGTCGGAGGTAAGTTGAATCAGGAGCTGAAATTGGCTTGTCGCAAATATGTTACTACAGTTGTTATGGGGGATTTTAACATGCAGGTAGACTGGGAGAATCAGGATGGTATCGGGCCTCAAGAAAGAGACTTTATGGAGTGCCTCAGAGATGGATTTTTAGAGCAGCTGGTGCTGGAGCCGACCAGGGATAAGGCAATTCTGGATCTGGTATTGTGTAACGAACCAGAATTGGTCAGTGACCTCGAAGTGAAGGAGCCATTGGGAAGTAGTGACCATAATACAATAAGCTTCAATCTGCAATTTGAGAGGGAGTGGGTACAATCTGAAGTGACAATATTTCAGTTGAATAAAGGGAAATATGGAGCTATGAGGGAGCAACTGGCCAAAGTTCAATGGTTCAATACCTTAACAGGGAAGACCGTGGAGGAACAATGGCGGATATTTCTGTGTATAATGCAGAAGTTTCAGGATCAGTTCATTCCTAAAAGGAAGAAAGATCCCAGGAGGAGACATGGGCGGCCGTGGCTGACGAGGGAAGTAAAGAAACATATAAGGTTAAAAGAGAAAAAGTATAACTTAGCGAAGATAAGTGGGAAAACTGAGGACTGGGAAGCTTTTAAAGAACAACAGAGGATTAGTAAGAAGGAAATACGCAGAGAAAAAATGAGGTACGAAGGTAAACTGGCCAAGAATATAAAGGAGGATAGTAAAAGCTTTTTAAAGTATGTCCAAGGCAAAAAAATGGTTAGGACAAAAATTGGGCCCTTGAAGACAGAAGCAGGGGAATATATTACTGGGAACGAAGAAATGGCAGAGGAATTAAATGGGTACTTCAGATCTGTGTTCACTGGGGAAGACACAAGCAATCTCCCTGAGGTAACAGTGGCTGAAGGACCTGAACTTAAGGGAATTTATATTTGCCAGGATTTGGTGTTGGAGAGACTGTTAGGTCTGAAGGTTGATAAGTCTCCGGGACCTGAAGGCCTGCATCCCAGGGTACTGAAGGAGGTGGCTCGGGAAATCGTGGATGCGCTGGTGATTATTTTCCAGAGTTCAATAGAATCGGGGTCGGTTCCTGAGGATTGGAGGGCGGCTAATGTTGTGCCACTTTTTAAGAAGGGTGGGCGGGAGAAAGCAGGAAATTATAGACCAGTTAGTCTGACCTCAGTGGTGGGAAAGATGCTGGAGTCTATAATAAAGGATGAAATTACGGCACATCTGGATAATAGTAACAGGATAGGACAGAGTCAGCATGGATTTATGAAGGGGAAATCATGCTTGACTAATCTTCTTGAATTTTTTGAGGATGTAACTTGGAAGATGGACGAGGGAGATCCAGTGGATGTAGTGTACCTGGACTTTCAGAAAGCTTTTGATAAAGTCCCACACAAGAGGTTAGTGAGTAAAATTAGGGCGCACGGGATTGGGGGCAAAGTACTAGATTGGATAGAGAATTGGTTGGCTAATAGGAAACAAAGGGTAGTGATTAACGGCTCCATTTTGGAATGGCAGGCAGTGACCAGTGGGGTACCGCAGGGATCCGTGCTGGGACCGCACCTTTTTACAATATATGTAAATGATATAGAAGATGGTATCAGAAATAACATTAGCAAATTTGCTGATGACACAAAGCTGGGTGGTAGGGTGAAATGTGATGAGGATGTTAGGAGATTACAGGGTGACCTGGACAAGTTAGGTGAGTGGGCAGATGCATGGCAGATGCAATTTAATGTGGATAAATGTCTGGTTATCCACTTTGGTGGCAAGAACAGGAAGGCAGATTACTACCTCAATGGTATCAAATTAGGTATAGGGGCTGTTCAGAGAGATCTGGGTGTTCTTGTCCACCAGTCAATGAAGGCAAGCATGCAGGTACAGCAGGTCGTGAAGAAGGCTAATAGCATGCTGGCCTTCATAACAAGAGGAATTGAGTATAGAAGCAAAGAGGTGCTTCTGCAGCTGTACAGGGCCCTGGTGAGACCACACGTGGAGTACTGTGTACAGTTCTGGTCTCCAAATTTGAGGAAAGACATTCTGGCTATTGAGGGAGTGCAGCGTAGGTTCACGAGGTCAATTCCTGGAATGGCAGGATTGCCTTACACGGAAAGACTGAAGCGACTGGGCTTGTATACCCTTGAGTTTAGAAGACTGAGAGGGGATCTGATTGAAACGTATAGGATTATGAAAGGACTGGACACTCTGGCAGGAGGGAACATATTTCCGTTGATGGAGGAGTGCCGAACCAGAGGACACAACTTAAAAATACGGGGTAGACCATTTAGGACAGAGATGAGGAGAAACTACTTCACCCAGAGAGTGGTGGCTGTGTGGAATGCTCTGCCCTAGAGGGCAGTGGAGGCCCAGTCTCTGGATTCATTTAAGAAAGAATTGGATAGAGCTCTTAAAGATAGTGGAGTCAAGGGGTATGGAGATAATTCTGGAACAGGATACTGATTAGGAATGATCAGCCATGATCATATTGAATGGCGGTGCAGGCTCGAAGGGCTGAATGGCCTACTCCTGCATCTATTGTCTATTGTCTATTGTCTATTATATCTCGACAGGATGACTCCCGTGAGAACTAGCCCGATGGAGCTATCACCTAAACCCACTACACGACTGTCCCATATTATAGCCACCCACTATAAGAGTTCTCCTCTTTAGACTGCCTCTGACATGACTGCAGCTGACACGTCTGTCCACAGACAGAACTGCCCAATACATCTAACACACCATAAATAGCCAAGATGTGACTGTGATCCTAGGCACCGAGCACAGCTACTGCTTAGTTAATGAACATGTCTGCTTCCAATGCAATTTTTGCTACATGACTATATCCTGACCGAACTAACCCCAACATGTCTATCCTTTGAAATGATTATCCACCAGATCTGATTACCTACTGAGACGACTACCTTCTACCAAAAACTTTGAATTACCCCTGACAGCACTGACCATTGGCACGTCTACTCCAAACAAACATGGCCAGGACATGAACAACCTCCCGAAGTGAATATCACAAACACAACCACACCCTGACATGATGATCCCCTAACATGACGATCCATGACATGACAAATCCTCTGATATGTCTAACCCTCTGATACAGTTAACATGAACATGATGACGTCCCTGATTCAAGGAGTCCCTAACACATTAACTAGCCTATCTTAACGATACTCCTGAAACGCATCTATCCTGCAATAACTACTCCCTCAATGACTCCACCCAAACATAACTGCTTCCCTGAGGTGAAACGGTTCTTTATGTTCGAGGCGTTATGTCAGTCTGCATTAACCTAAGGAGATGTAAAAGCATGGCTTCTTGTCATTCCCTCATCAGGACTGAAATACAAGAAGTCCAGCAATCCAGTGAGGTGGCGACAGAATTCTTCCAGTTTTAGCTGAGAATATTTCTAGTCCAGACACAACGGGAGTGCAGATTTTACTTTTAGCTGTCAATCTTCATTCACCAATGAACTGGCAATGGCATTGGTTCTGGCAATAGAGAAGTTGCTCGTACAAGGCAATGAGCTTGTTGTCATCCAAATGTTTGAAATCACCCTCAGCTTTCCTCACTTACCATTTTATACGTAGGGATCTAAATCAGAGATGGGAATATCTGCAGGGCTCCGGAAAGATGCTCTTAATTTGTATCGAATCGCTGGAGAATTCCTTTGTAACTCACTTATTGCGCTGGATGTTTGGATTTTGCTGACTGATTTGCAACATCTGAGCCATGTGTTCTCATGAACGTTGCCAGTAATCTGGTGGCAAATGATTGCAGCCCACTGCGAGAATGAGAGAGGGAATTTGATATGATTACAAGAGGGATATTAATGAATCGAAGTCGAAAAGCAAGAAAAGGAAAGAGTTAATTGACAGGTGACTACAAAGAAGAAGATACGAGGGACTGGGGGTGGGAACTTTGGTCAACAGCGGACAACAGAAAAACACAAGGAATTGGGGCATATTAGGCGATTCTTTCTCTTGAGCCTGTGATATTTGATGTGATTGCGCTCGATCTGCTTGGAGCCTCAACACACGTTCCTAACTGATCATTCATAAGCTCAGTCCCTTGTCGTTGATAGCTTTGTCTGAGCATCCAGTATATCTAATACCCGAGTGTCCTCTGCCCTCTGGAGAAACAATTTCAGAGTCTGACGACCACCTCAAAGAAGGAGACGCCTTTTCGTTTGCCTGTTGAATGGATGAACATTATTTTGAAATTTAACTCTGATTGGCAGCTATTCCCGCGAGAAAAAAAACACAGCGTCGACGCTTCAATCCCTTCATTGATTTTTTAATATATTTCATTACGATCACCTCTCGTTTTTTTCCCATTCTCTTATTAAATTCCTTTCGTCTCAGCAATGACCCTCATGAACCTTTCCTGAATAACATCAAATGCAAGTAACCTTGCACTCTTGTTACACGTAGGAACATACCATTTTTTTTGTTCACCTACTGAGTCATTGAATTGTTGTCGCTGCTGATCCACGGTCATCACTTTCATTTCCCAACGTATCACAGGCAATTCAACCACAAATCAACACAGGTTTCCTTCTTAAAATTCAGAATCCTAGTCTCAGAATCAACTATTCATTCTCAGGCTTAATGAAGACTTTTTGTGATTAAAGAACCCAAAATTGTGCTCAGCTCTCTCTCTGTGTTATCCCTACGTCTCAGCATTATGAGAATTAACTTTGTGTCTAAAGGTACTTCCCACATGTGCTCCCCTCCATCCACTTTCTCAATATTGAAGGTAGATGTTCACATGACACTCCACTGGTTAGAGTATGGCAATCTCAAGCCCACCTATTTGTTCCGAGAGTTTCCTGTTATTTGGTCAAATCTCTGTGAATCGTCATTCTGTCGACCCAGAACCACGAATTCTTAATTTAAGCTAAGCCATTTTCTTCGGCATTTTTTGGAAACTTTTTATTTATTGATCTCATTTGCTATCCACCCCGCCCCCTTTAATGAAACAGTTGTGTGATCATCTCAATGAAGATTATGGAGCACGATGACTCTTTCAACAATCTTGTACACTGTCCTTGATTTTATAATTATTTCGCTAATGTCCTACCACTAATGGATGGCATATCTATCTTCAGTAGATATAATAATTTGTCGTCAACCGTTATCTATCTTATGGAATCCCCCAAGCCCACCAGTGTCTGGGTGAAGGAATTTCTTTTCGTCTCATCCTTAAAATATGTACCTGTAATCCTTCAATTATAACCGCAAAGAAAATAAGCGAAGTCCATTAGTATTGTTTTACTAAACATTTTCTCTTTATATGTTGATATAAACTTTTATGTTTTTAGTTTCCCTGCAATCTTAATCTCATACTATATATCCCCTTTATTGATTATTCTCTTGCTCCACCTTTGCTGACTTCTAAATAGTTCCCAAACCTCAGGTCAACAGCCTTTATTACAAATTTGAATACGCACGTCTGTCATAGAATGCAATCTAGAAATTCCCTGATAAGACAAGGTTTAGTCTCAACTTTCCTTACACTCTTGCTCCACATAGGAACACAACATTTTTATTGTTCACCTGTTCAGTCGTAAATGTTTGTCTTTGATTATCATGGTCATCCCATTCGTCTCCCAATGGATCATAGCTAATCCAAACCGCAGACTATCATCGTTTCCCTTCTTGAGATTCAGGATCCTAGCCTCAGAATGAACTACTCACTCTCATGCTTATAGAAGAGTTCTATCATATTATGTGCACTCATCCCTCAGGGACCTCTCAGAACGAAATTCCTTTCTGAGTCAGCAATGCCCAGGTTAACGTACCCTGTCGTCCAGTTATTGATATATTGATCCACAATATATTGATCCACAGGATATTGATCCACAAAATCAGAAGAAATACAAAAATGCGCAAAATTTTACTTGCCCAATGTATGTGCAGATCAATGTCACCCAAAATTATCACTGTTCCTTTAGCACAAGAAGCGTCAATTTCCCATTTAATATCATTCCCAAATATCATGTTGCAGTTGTATAAGACTCTGGTGCGGCCTTATCTGGAGTATTGTGTACAGTTTTGGTCGCCATACTAAAGGAAGGAAGTGGAGGCACTGGATCGGGTGCAGTGGAGGTTTCCCAGGATGCTGCCTGGCAAAGTAGGAAGATCGTATGAGGAAAGGCTGAGACACTTGGGTCTGTTCACATTGGAGAAAAGAAGGTTTAGGGGAGATTTGATAGAGGTGCACAAGATGATTAGGGGTTTAGATAGGGTTGACAGTGAGAACCTTTTTCCATGTATGGAGTCAGCTGTTACTAGGGGACACAGCTTTAAATTAAGGGCAGGTTGATACAGGACAAATGTTAGGGCTAGATTCTTTACTCAACGGGTTGTGAGTTCATGGAATGCCCTGCCAGTATCAGTGGTGGACTCTCCCTCTTTATGGTCATTCAAGCGGGCATTGGATAAGCATATGGAGGTTATTGGGCTAGTGTAGGTTAGGTAGGCTTCGGTCGGCGCAACATCGAGGGCCGAAGGGCCTGTACTGCGCTGTATTTTTCTATGTTCTATGTTCTATGTTCTATCATCACTACACTTTGGTGGTCTGTATAACAACACATAAAGGTTTTTGACCTCTTGGCATTTTTCTATTCTGCACACATAGACTCTACATTTCTTGAGCTAATGTCGTTCCTCAATATTATGCTTATAACCTCTTTAACCAATGCAACTGGACCACTTATTCCTTTTCGAATGTCCTTCTGACATACTGAACAGCCTTGGATGGTCGGTTCCCAGACTCGGAAACCTGCAGTTGTGACTCTAATCCCAGTTATCTCATCTACGCTTATAATTATTTGCGTGCCTAATATATTCACTTTGTTTTAAATGTACCATGTGGTCATGTGCATAGTCTTCAGGTTTGCCTTTCACGTGTCTCCTTCCCATTATTTTTGACATTGTCGTTGTTAGACTATAGAACATAAAACAATACAGCGCAGAACAGACCCTTTGGCCCTCGATGTTGTGCCGACCTGTGAACTATTCTCACCTCATCCACTTGCTTATCCAAGGATTGTTTAACTTTTCTTAATGTGGCTGAGTTGTCTACATTGGCAGGTATTTCACGCCCTTACCACTCTCTGCGGAAAGAACATGTCTCTGGTGTCTGTCTTAAATCTATCATCCCTTAATTTGTAATTATGCCCCCTTGTACAAGCTGACATCATCATCATTGGAAAAAGGGCATTCACTCTCTGCCCTCTCTAATCCTCTGATCATTTTTCTGAGCCATGATTGCTCTGTGTGTTGCTCTATTGTGACCCCATTTTATGTCTTTTGCTGTTTTCCATGATTTCCCCTTCCCTTAACTCCATAGTTGCCTAATCTCTGACAAATTATTTTAAATATTCCAGACCCCCCCCTCACTCATACTCCCCCATGGGATTTAGTCCTGGCAGACCAGGTTGAACCAATCTTTCTTTTCCGTCCTAGACCAGAACTCCCAACGCTGGAGGAATGTGAAAACCCTCCCTTCACACCATCTCTCCAGACACGTTTTCAGTCCATATATCCTCGCTGTTATCTCCTTGTTGAATTAAACATTGCACTCGTAGCAATCCTGAAATCCCTGCTATTGAAGCACTACATTTTATCTTGTTCCAAACAGTCAATTGTTTATATTTAAGACGCCATCTCATTTTGAATACTGATGTCCTTTTGTAGCAACGTGTCCCATGATCACTGGCTGTTCCTGTTCCCCTTCCAGTATGTCCTTCAGCCATTCTGAGAATTCTGTGATCCTTACACCACAGAGGCATCAGACCATCCTGGAGTATTCTTTGTGTCAGGGAAATGCCTTTGTGTTCTCCTTACAAATGAATTATGATTGCATTTCCACAGGCTTTGCTGTTCCCCTGTGCAGCAGAGTCAATGCAGGAGACTCAAAATTGTCCATTGCTGTTTTACCCTCAGACACCATAGACCTCAACAGTACCCAACTGTTGCGGTGATTTCTAAGGGAATGGCGACAGGGGATTCCTGAATTGCCTTCTGAGTCCTCTTAATCTGGGTGGATGCCATCCATTCTCTTCCTGCCTGGACTGTCTTATGCTATAATGTGCCGACCTTCCACTTTGTACTATCCACAATCTCCTCGGCTTCACGGATAATCCACAATGTTCCCAGGCACCAGTCCTGGTCCAAAAGCTAGGCTTCCAGGATTTGGAACTGGAGACATTTTTGCTCACATCCAGGACTTGGGCATTGGAAATGTGTCCAGTTTCCCAAATTGATCACAACTAACATACCACGGCTTTGATCTCACCAGCACTGACATATCCCTTTAAATTAAATATTTTGGAAGATAAATCCTGTGTAATGCTCTGATTTTGTGATCCATGGGACGTTCCAAGAATAAAGCAATTTAGGAAAATGGTAAACAATCTTTCAAGGTTTTAGCTGTCACGTCCTTAAGTATTTGGCAATGCCAATGTTCATGGTGGCACAGTAGTTAGCGCTGCTGCCTCACAGCGCCAGAGATCTGGGTTCAACTCAGGCGACTCTTATGTGGAGTTTTCACATTCTCCCCGTGTCTGCGTGGGTTTCCTCTGGGTACTCCCGTTTCCTTCCAAAATCTAAAAATGTACAGGTTAGGTGAATTGGCCATGCTAAATTGCCCGTAGTGTTAGGTGAAGGGTAAATGTAGGGGAATGGGTCTGGGTGGGTTGGTGTGGAGTGTTGGGCCGAAGGGTCTGTTTCCACACTTTAAGTAACCTAAAGTCTAGGGAACTAATATACGCATTAGATGGCTTTGTTTTCCTGAACGAATTACAAAATTGATACAGTACAGACGGAGGCTAATTGGACCATTGGAACTACATTTATTGCCCTTCTGCTTTCTCCAAAATGTTGCAGTACGTGCTCCTTATTACAATCCAGAATAACACATGTTGTTCCCAGATAATGCAAAGATAGTTTTCAATATTTGTCTCCATCCTTATGACTTAGTGCCTAATTTTCGACTATTTTGATCATTTTTAATGCCTTCATGTATAAATAGATATGCAATTGTTTGTTCAAACCACATTACTTGTTACTTTGCCATTGTTAATTCCAAAGATCCATCCATGCAGGATGAATACTACCTTTCGCTGCTGCCATCTCTTTAGGTTCCTTGTTACTATTAGCTATTTGAAGGACTTCTCGCTAATTTATATTTTAATTCTACCTTGTTCCTTTTTGAAAATCATCGGTTGTTGGTTTAAACAAAGCATTCTTTGCAAGTCAACTTCACAGCAATAATCGGTTTCATTCACATTGAAATCGAGGCTATTCACGAATGCTACGCCCTTCTCACTAAAGTGTGTTTGAGTGATTACTGCCATGTTTGAGATTTATTAAATGTCTCCTAAAAGTCTAGCACTGCCTACTTACCTTGCTCGCAATTCAAATTTGAATTTTTTTGTTTGCAGGGTACTGTAACTTTTCACGCGTTTGGATTTCTTTTAATTAGGTTCAATGGCCGTGTTTATCAACTTCAAACTGGACGACATTTCATAATGTCATCACTTCTGAGTAGCAGATCGGTGACTAAGCATATTCCTCTCCCTACCCCTCTATCTTGTGGTTACGCTCATGTACACAAAAAATCATTGATTGAAAGTCCTGGACAAATAAGCTTGTTTCAAGTGTGTCTGGAAATTAGACAGCGGGTTTGTGGATTGCACAGAAATTTCTGCAGCATTGATTGACAATGGTGCAGGTCCTCAGTTTAATAAATGGTGTGATGGGATATTCCACTATATTCTTCAACTGCTGTCTGAACTTAGGTTGCGTGACAACATAGATCACAGTATTTGTGCAGCAACTGAGCATCTGGAGCATGTAACCCAGTTCCATGACGTATTGAGGTAGATTTCGAGATCGATATCCCAAAGCTTTGATTCTCCAATTCATGGAATACACTGTTGATACAGACCACAGCAGTAGAAAATTTCCTGAGACAAGAAACAACAAAACAATGGAATTCCTTCGATTCTTCAGCAAAGGATCTCTGCTCTTTTTTTTATTCTTCTGAAAGTGGAGTCTTGTTCGGGCTTTGCTAGTCACTATTATGTGTCTGACCGTGAAAACATTGAGAAACAGAACGACAGTGAAGGCAAGTCCCGGCGTTAGGATGTAATGAACTAACTCAATTGCTCCCCAAACCGGAGAAAACCTGACATTTCCTCTCAGCCAACAAAACCAGGGTCTGTTCCTCCTGTAATACTTGCCTGTAAACATAAAATACCAGAAAATGTTTTTCAAACAGCTCAATCCCAGAACTGTTCCCAGAACCACAGATGTTGTTTTCACTTTGCAATATTTAATTTTCAGTGTTGGGCAACAAATCGCCACAAATCGATTAAAGGTGAAAATGGTCGTGAACCAGACAGAACAGTCTGTGGCTGCATAAATCAGGACAGCGTGTATATTACATACAGGGATGCCTTCTAAGAAATGACGCTCTTCATAATACACAAATGGAATGTGTCTCAATGTGAGGTCAATGATTATAACCAGCAGATCTGCAATGGCCATGGCCATCAGGTAGTGACTGACACACTGGGCGAGACCACACTTTTTCCAGGACAATATCAGAATTGTTACTACATTAGCTGTGAGGAAAAGAAACAATAAAGTTTGAGCAAAATAAAATCAGATTTACTGAGCATTGATTGAACCTGGAAATGGCATTGCACATTCATCAATGTTGCAAGAGATTATATCAATGCCTATTTTATTGGCTGTCTCCAACTGTTACCATTCTGAAAATCGAGCATGGAATAAAAATTTATATTGAGATATTAACTGCTGTTCACTGAAATGTTTCTTGTTGTTTCAATGAAGTTTGCACCACCGGAGCTCAGCTTGATTTTTGGGAAACTCGCATAGAGGTTGGTTAGTGTAGTTTTGTGCCTGAGATCTGGCATGCACTCATCTCGTGTTCAGTGTGGGGTTGATAGGGATAACTTTCCCGTGATAATTACTAAACACTCCTGGATTAGTATGGGCTAAATTCAGAATGAATTAATACACACAAATGAAACCCACATAAAACATGAAACATTCACTCTGTCAGCTATTTAGAAGTTGCAATTCAGCAAGTGTCCAAGGCTGAATGGTTCACTCCGGCTCTTAATTCTTGTCCTCCTTTATATTACGGTCCCCTTTTTGTACAAGTGTTGACTTCCGTGTTCAAGCCAGTGTGTGAAAATTTATGCACGTAACAGAATAGGCATTGTCAAGATCTGGAGGAGTGATCACATCGGAATGAAAATGTCATATATATTGCTTGCTGGAAATGTTATCAGAGCTATTGGGTGCTGCAATGCTTTTTGCTTGCTATTGACAAGAGTGAAATGAGACAGCAGGAGCATATGGCAATGGCTGACCGATGAGGCATGTCAGGCCATTTGAGCCAAAGCATTTTAGAAATGGATAGAATGTAAGAGATCTTACCCTAATGTAAGTACATGATTGGGTCAATACGTAAACAGTGATGATTGTAATGAAAACATAGATTATAGATTAAATTGGTCAACTTGGATATGAAAATAGTGGACATATCGTACCTAATCAGTGACTACTTACTAAAACTGCAAGATAGAGAGGATTACTGGCGAAACCGACCAACATGTAGGGATACTGCAAGCAGCAAAAGTAAGACAGTAAATTTCAAGCGCTGCCAGATTGTAATCAAATATTTGCAAAGTGAGCAACTGGCAAGAAAGACAACCACGGCAATAAGGGGCGCACCATAAATAGCAAAGTTAATCGAAGTACAAAGGACTTACCGGGTACTGCAAAAAAAGCGAGAATTGGATAGTAAATGAATTGAATAATCCGAATGACTGCTAGGATGCGGTTTTTCAGTGAAATCCGATCAATATGATTAGAAAATAAACTCATCGTTTCAAAGAAACCCCTTCCCATTGTTGTACCATTCCAAATTATTCTTCTCACAGTTTGAAGTGTTCTCACACCATTCCGATCTGTTGTATCATTCCCATTTATTGTTGTACAATTCCAGTCCATTGTTTTGACATTGTAGTACTTTTAATTCTATTGGTTTTGGATTCGAATCTAATGTTCTACCAGTCCAATCTATCGTTGCCAAATTCTTGCATATTGTCCGATCATTCAAATCTGTTATGTGCCAGCTACAAACTCGACATGTCTCCCTCACTCTTTCTCACTCTCTCGCTCTCTGGTGTCACTGATCTGTGTCAATATCGGGAACTATGCACAGACGGACACGAGATAACAAATCGAATGATCCCTCTTATACACCCCCAGCGACACAACTGGGATTCATGGAGACTGAAATTAGTGATAGTTAGTAAACAAACAAATTAATCCAGGAGTGTTCAGCCCAACTCCCTCTGTGCCAGGATGAAATGATGTATTTACTCAGGTGACGTTGGATTTCGGCTGAGAAAAGAATGATGTGATCAGTTAATGTACTGACTGGAAAAAATTAAGTACGACTAGAGCGTTACAAATATTGATAAGTGTTTAAGAAACGGATCGAATATGCCATGTAAACACAGGTCCGTGTACAAATAAAAATTCAATGCTTATTTTGCCAGGAGGTACCTCAGACATGACAAAATGGGTGAGTTGCTGAAACAAAAGAAGTAGTGAGCAGTTGTTCAGATCGCAACGTAATGTATGGTGTGTTTAGCTGATAGCTCTATCAAACCATCACCACAGTTATAAATCAAGGTCTGTCATTATGTTTCTACGTACCTTGACGCCATTAATAATTACTGATATATCAATCTGTGTCTTGATAATAGAACTTGCACAGATCTCTGGAGGGAGAATTTCAACGGTCCGTCAACCTCTGAATGAAGAGGTTCCACCTCATCTCACTTCTAAATGGTTTTCCTTTATTCTGAGAAAGTGCTCGGGCAATCTTTGAACCATTCTTCTTGCAAATACTATCAATTAGTTTGTATAAATTCGGAATTTTCTTGGATTCTATCAAGTAATAATTCGAGAGAGTGCAGTCTCTCTCATCATTAGGCAAGGAGAACAGAACATAACACTTTATTTGCTTGAAACAAGAATTCGTTCCACCTCCATTCCAATCCCATTGTGTTAGGGTCTAAAATGACGTCTACCTTCTGACCGCTTGCTTTACCTGTACGTCAACTTTCGATGACTTACGAACAAGGAAAGCCAGGTATCTTGGAAATTAACACGACTTTTGTTTGATTCCTATTTCTGTAATGACTTGTTCTGTCAGATCCCGAAATGAGAGCTGGCATGATGGATCATATACAAAACCAAAAAAAAATGTAGAGACTGTGAACCAGAAAGAAAGAGAACAATTGCTGCAGAACAATTCCGAGGAAGTGCCACTCGACCCGAAAAGTTACTTCTGATTTCTCTCCACAGACACTGATGTCTCTTTCTTTTGTGCTTGATTGCATAACACAATGACTATTCACAAAGAAACCCATATGAGATGCAGATTTTACTCAAATACAGTACAAAACCTTATGACATAAAATATTAAAATAGGAAAAGAAAGCTTACCTCAATATCCAAGAAACATAAGACTATAAGAAATGGGAATAAACAATTTTCCACCTGAGCTCGATCTGCCTTTAATACGACAGTTGCTGATCCAACATTGCTCACATACACTTCTCTGATTTTATGCTGATGCCTTGATTTTCTATTTATTCATATCTATTTCAGTGTCAAAGATAAACATGGACACAGCAGTTCAGCTGTCTTTAGGTTGACACATAGTTCTCATCGCAGACAGATTGCATTGTAAGGGGAATCCTCACTTCTGTCCATTGAGTCGGACTGAGCAACCATGCAAGCTGCTGCCAACATCCTACTTCTTGGTCACATCGACGGGGAACATTTAAAATGTGAAAAGAAATCTGCTCCACAAGTTACGTGACTGCATCTGATGGGTTTCTGGGCACTAGACGTGACCTTCAACGTTCTAAGTCGTTTAGTTCAAGACGTTCGGTTGACACACAGTTCTCTGTGAGAAGAACTTCCTCTTCATCTCAGTTTTCAATTCGCACTCCTTTATCCCAAGAGTGTGTCCTCTTGTCCTAGATTTTCCCATGAGGGGAAGCATCCTCTCGCCATTCAACCAGTCAAGCCCCTTAAAATGTTTCAATGAGATAGACTCTCATCGAACTCCAGCGAGGTGTGTGCCAAACTCTTTAGCCATTGTCAATAAGCCAATTCCTCTATATCAGGTATCATCCGAATGATCCTTTTCTGAAATGGCTCTGAGATCTGTCTAAAAATAAGATGTTGGCTCAGCAGGTCCTTTGACAATTATGGAAAAAATAACTTCATTCCTCTTATACGCCATCTCCCTTGACTGAAGGCCCAACATTCCTTTGCTTTTATGAGTTCCTGCCATCTCTCTGTGTTTCGTGCTCAAGTTTACTACCTCAACCCCAGTCCCCTATGTTGCTACGTTCTGCACCTTTTCTCCATTTATAAAATAATGTTCTGTTGTTCTCCCTTCCAAACTGAACGGCTTTATACTCTCCCTCCGACCAGCACCGGAACAAGAACTGATACTGTGATGACGAAACTTCGAGGAGGCCCAGATGAACGACTTAGAACGTTCAAGGTCACGTCTAGTGCCCAGAAACCCATCAGATGCAGTCACGTAACTTGGGGAGCAGATTTCTTTTCACATTTTAAATGTTCCCCGTCGATGTAGACCAAGAAATAGGATGTTGGCAGCAGATTGCATGGTTGCTCAGTCCGACTCAATGGACAGAAGTGAGGATTCCCCTTACAATGCAATCTGTCTGCGATAATAATTGCCCATTTTTGCTACTTTCACTCAGTAGATTGTTCTATGTAATGGAAAACAAAGATAATGGAAAGACAGATTCCTTTCGTGGTCTTTTCGATCAGGAAGATTGCAGATGACCATCTATCTACAAGTAATGTTCAAGAACAGGCGATTCCACGCAACTAGCCTGCTCTGCCACTCAAATATATCACTTTTGATCTGATTTTCAGGTCAACTCTATATTCCTCTTGAGAATCACGAATCTATTTGCCTCTCCCTTAAATACATTTAAGCAGTCCTTACCTATTGCGTTTGAAGAAGGAAATTCCAAAGACTCACTACCCTCTGAGAGAAGGAAATATTTTCTAATTATGTTTCCATTGGCGCTGATTTATTTTTAAACTATTACTGCTAATTTTGGAATTTCTCACGAGCGGTAAGATCTGTTCCATATTCACCCTTACACAGTAGCCTAAGAAAACTTCAAATATGTTAACTCTGACTCTTCCACCCATTAGGGGTAGACTCGACATTCGAATCTTTATTCTTTCTTGACAAGTTGGTCCATTCGTTTCAGGTATTTGTTTAGTGAACGCTTCGGAATTGCTTCGATCATATTGAAATCTGTTGTGAAGATTTTATCATATTAAAACAGTTATTTTATCCTTATTTTCTTGCAAGCGAGGCAGAGGCACCGAGCATTCTAGGGAGTTTAGCAGTTAGCAATGGAAAGCGAGTGGCCATTTCGCCCAATTAAGATTTTTTTCGTAGTTTGGCTCAGCTGTGGCAGTCACAAGATTCGGGAGTCCAGGCAAGATTCGAAGCATTAGCACATGATTCCCTACGGACTTTCCTCTCTGAAATCTCTTTCGAAGTATTTCCCTCATGCCTGTAAGAATCTGTTTCAATTTACCTTTTTGCCAAGAGGTGTACTTATGAGATGCCACTGGATTGGGACGACTCTTCAGAAAAGGTGATGTGTCGGATTGGTTAAGTTTTCCAATATTTTAAATTAGTCTTCATTCCATTTTCTTCTGTTGGTCTCAAAACTGCAGTGTGTAAATGAATTCTGGTTTGCATAAAGCTGAGTGGTTTGATCAGTTTCATTTCACCTCGAATATCCATTTCGTAATATTCTTTCAAATAAACAGAATGTTAGTGCCTTGGCTTTCTTCCTGAAATATTTTGAGGGTGCCAAGTCTGGACTTTAACAAGTTTTAAACAATTTGATACTTTGGAGAAATAATCCTCAGTTGTCCACGATAGCGCCAGGACATTTTGACTCATTGCGAGCTGCCTAATGTGGAATTTATTCTGACATATCTTGAATCAACTGACTGCTCTGAAGATCCTCTGATCGACAATGGTAATTACTGACACTAGAACCGAATGCGTGACCTCCTCTTGCAATCCTGGAATCAAGGCCCAACTAGCACAGGAACTAGAAATGACACCGCAGTGACAGGCCATCGAGGAGGTACGACTATGTCGTCAATATCACCACTCAGAACGGTAAAGCTGACGATTTGTGCCCAGGAACCCATGAGATGCATTCACTTTCTTTCTGGAGTAGCAACCAACCTCTCTGACCCAAGAGTTTTCAGTGTTTTCAAGGCCTGTGCCCAGGACGACATCAAGAGCACTCACACATCTCCCAGACCAGTGGACCTCACTCACTGATATCCGGGATTGAACAAAAGCATCCATTCTACGCAGAAAACGTGGGAGCCAATCTAGACATCAGGTGAGTCTGAAACTCCGAGTTTTCAAGCCCCATCCTTTCCCGAGCAAAAAAAACCCACTGGGAACAGTCGATGGGTTTGAGACATAAAATGTATGGCATAAAAGCTAGACTCACTTTGCAAAGGGACTTGCGAAACCTCTGAGCGCTGTGAATCAATGAATCATAGAAGGGAATGGAATCCCTTCAGTCTGGAAAGTGGCCCTTCAACCCAGCAAGTCTGTACCGACTATCCGAAGAATATCCCACCCTGACCCATTCCTCTACCTTGACGAATGCACATAGCTTACACATCCCTGAACACTATGGGGAACTTAACATTGTACCTTCATTAAAACTGCATATTCTGGACTGTGGGAGGAAACCGGAACACTCAGAGAAAACCCACGCAGACACGGTGAGAATGTGCAAACTCCATGTAGACAGTCACATGAGGCTGGAATCGCATCCGGGTCCCTGGCGCTGTGAGGCAACAATGCTACCCACTCACCACTGAGCAATCGTGCCTTCGAGACATAGATCACCCTTATTTCATCAGACTATGCCTTACGTCTTGTGGAATACTTATTTCACGGAATTGACTGCCTAACATGGCAATGAGCTGTGAGATCTGTCTCCTTATCAAAGCCTCTTGGTGCTCAGGTGTAAAGTCTCTGGTGGTTTACTGCTCTCTGAACTTAAATCTGTTTCCAGTAAAGTGTTATCCCTACTACCTGCATTGTGTGCTCACTTCCGTTATCCTAGCAATCCTTACATTTCCATATTTTGATCTGAAGACTGCATTTGATGCAGTATACAAAGTTACAAATAGACTTAAGATGGAATGTCGGGACGCCTTGTTCATCATAGCTGGTGACTTGACACAGGCCAATCTCAAGAATGCAATACCGAAGTATCACAAAGAAATCTCATGTCCATCCAGCGGTTCAAACATCCTTGGCTGTCAAAGATGCCTACCGTCCCATTTTCCACAGGCACTTTAGAACGTTTAACCGCAACATTGTGTTTTTGCTCCCGCCTTACAGCAGAGATTCAAACGCAAAGGCCATTAAAAGAAATAGTGAAGCGTGGGTCAGAGGAAACAGAAAGTCTTCTACGGGATTGCACAGAGTTTTTGGACTGCTCCATACTCAACAACTCAGTGGCGAAGTTAATTGTGTATTTCAGGACAGTCACAGACTTCATTACTAAATTTATGTACAACTGTGTGTTGAATAGTTTAATCTGTATAGTCTCCAAACGGAATCTATGGGTGAACCAAAATATCTACTCCCCAATGAAGTTCAGATCTGAGATGTTCATTTTGGCGACACTGACATATGCACGAAATGCTGGTACGAACTTTGCAAGGTCATCAGGGATGCCAAGATGCACTAATGTAGTAAGCTTGAGCACATTAAGCACATGGACACTCATCATTTATGTCAAACATTAAATGATATAACACGTTACAAAACAAAGCCGAACAGTATCGTGGGGAGTAGAGAATCCCTACCAAATGAACTGTACGTATTGAAAAGGACAGTGAAATTACGTCAGTGTACCAAAATATTCGGATGCACCTGTACACTCAGTCACTGTTACAGACATTCCATCTGCCTTCGTGAATGTGAAACCACTGAAAGCGAAAGACCCGGATTGGGTGTCTAGCCTTGGACACAGATGTTGCATAGACCTGCTGGAGGGAGCATCCGTGGATATTTTTCACCTCTCTTCACTACCACATAAAGTCCCCGGATGCTTCAAGAAGAAAACAATCATCGAAATGCCAAAGCAAATTCGTGCAGCGTACCTCACGGTGGCTCTTGTGTCTATAATTATGAAATGCTTCTACAGTTTGGCATTAGTTCAGTTAAACTCTCAGATTGTTTTGATTTCATTTGATTCACCCACTTGTGCAACAGATCCATTTCTGTGTCCTCTCGCTGGCCCTCTAATTATTACTGGGACAACTGGACATGTAGGGTCGGCTTTTGCTCGAAACATCGATTTTCCTGCTCCTTGCATGCAGCCTGAGCTGCGGTGCTTTTTAAGCACCACACTGTTAACTCTGTCTTCACGTTTGCAAAGAAGAACCCGTACGTTAGGATCCGACTTACCTTCGATAATAGAATTCCAAATAAACTCAACCCAAACTCTGGGATCGAGGTAAATGCACCCCTCTCGATAAATGGATTATTGAATTCCTGACAAACAGGATACAGTCAGTGAGTTCAGGCGACAACACCTCCTCCATGATAATATTCCAAACTGCTACCCAGCAAAGCGGCATACTCGGACCCTGACCATGCTGTGAAGAACTGGACTGTGAAGAAGATCCGCACCAAGTCCATTTCCAAGTCACAAGTTGATGACACAACTGCTGCATGTCGGATCTCAAACAACGATGAGAAGGAGTCCAGGATGTGGATGGCATATTTAGCAGCACCGTGTCATGACAGCAATATCTCCATCAACATCAGCAAAACAATGGAGATTATCTTTGACTGCATGAAATTCAGGGTAGGGCATAAAACTGTCGGCGTAAATATAGCTGAGGGGAAGCTGGTCGAGAACGCAAAGTTCCTTTGAGTGACACTTAGCAACTACCTGCCCTGGTCCACCTATGTTGATATGATGGTCAAGAGAGTGGAACAATGTTACTTCATTATCAGGAGGCTAGGGATGTCCATCAGGATTCTGGCAGTGTTTTCTAGATGTACCATATACTCTATTTAAAATTTGTAACTTCGTACATTTCAGATAGGCATTTTTGTGACCAGTGTTATCTCCATGTACTGTCCTCCGTTTCAATCTTCAGTTGTATCCGTGAGGCCAACAAGTGTATCATTTTTCAGAGAGTATTAAGGATATGGAATGTTTTGCCTGCAACGGTAGTAGATTCATCATGTTTAAGTGCATTTAAGTCGTCATTGGACAGGAATATGGGCGTACATGGAATAGTGTAGGTGGGATGGGCTTCAGATTAGTATGACAGGGTGGTGCAACATCAAAGGCCGAAGGACCTCTACTGCGGTAATGTTCTATGTTCTATGTTCTATGTAAGTATGATGCATCTTATGGACATTATACATGAAAAATACTCTATGCTCCATGAACAAAACTTGTGTCACTTCTGCACAGCTCATGGATTAACCTCGCTCCAGTAGGTGAAAAATAATATCGCACATGTTGAGATTTCCGTTACCCACAAAATTCTCATCCTCACAATGCACTAAAACTGAATGGAAATTCTGACTTTGAGGATGCCATCGTGTCATAGTTCAGTTGTCTTACTAGGTGGAAAGATGACCCTTTTCTGAGCTGAAAGACTGGGACAGCACACGTACCTGTGACTAGCTGACAGGTACATAGAACATTACTGCGCAGTACAGGCCCTTCGGCCCTCATGAGTGCTGAGAATTGATAATATGCAGCAATCAGATTATGGTTGTGTTTCAGTGTTACAGCAACTGGAATGGAATTCAACCAATTAATCTAAATTCTGCTTAAATACCAAAACTCAAACTGAAATTAATTTGATTGTATTGACTTTATCAGACCAATGAGCCGTTACGATGTTAGGCGTCAGAAAAGCAAGGGAATTTGGAAAATTCGTCACCGTTGACTGCCAGTCGAAAATGAGCTCACATGCAATCTGAAAAGGGCTCTCAGTGCACTCAAAGAAATGTCTCAGAAGGCACTATTCATCAAAGGTACCATTTCCTGTAGAACAGCAAAAAGTCATAGAAGATCAACAAGAGGGATGACAGCAGATTTGGAACATTGGAAGGATGACAACGTAAGAAACTGTATGGACTTTGAGAGATTAAGTTGATGTAATATTTACTAATTGAGTTATTGGAACAGCATTGTCACAGAGTCGGGGTCAGATCGTGATTAAGAAGTGGGTTTGGACTTGCTCAAACAAGATATTTAGTGATCAGTATTAGGAAATAATTGTTTGCTTTCTTTAAGTTGTGGACGTCAGCCGTTTTATTTCAATAACGCACACGTTTAGCAAATTATGAGGTGAGGTGAGCTTTTCCAGGAGTTTTAGTTTTAATTAACAGAGGGTTTTGAAATCCACATTGTAACACCTGACAAATGCATTCAAGTCGTACAACCATTCCAAAATATCTGATGGTCACATATAATAGATTATAATATAGTATTATATCATTTATTGCCACATGTACAGAAATACAGTAAAATGCTTACAATGTCGCTTCTCAGGGCGCCAGATTAGGTTCAATGTACGGAAGAAAAAGATTTACTCACCGCTGAACACCCAGGCAAGACACCAGTCCATCAACTGTCCCTGCTCCGCTCCATTCCTTCAGCCTGCTTCGCTGTGCACCAAACCAGGCCTCCAACCAGCACCATCCTAGTCTCCCGCGCACCGCGTTGCTCCAGACCTGCAACCTTCTTTGCTCTTGTTCTCAGCTGCTCCACTCTGTTCCACGGCTCCAGCAGGCTTCTTTCCATCTCTCAACTGCTCTAAGGCAAGATTTCTGAAAAGAAACACTTTAAAATCTGAGGGGAAAATACCAGAAGAAAAAGAGGAAAAATGAAGCAGACTCACGAGATCAGAGCTGAGAAGCTTGAATGCTTATTACTACACTACCATCTTCTTGAAAATTGAAAAACAGAACGAAGTTGTCACTGGTCTCCTCACCTCTAGTTATCCCGACGTTAACATGATCTGGAACACAGCTCCCGACACTGGCCGTTTAAAAAATTGTAAAAGTTAGGATCTATGCTGTACACATAATATGCCTTTGGGTGGGCTGGTTTAGGTGATACTTGTGGACTAGTGTGCTTTGTTCAAGGGAGTATAAATGACAAGTGAATTTCTGCCTTGAGACTAAGTCCATCAGGTATGATCACATGGCCAGAGCAGAAACAAGGAACCGTTAGAGTTTCACTCATCTCTCTCCCATTGCAAATACACTTGCCAGAGTAAGGAAACATATTGCGTGAACAACAGACTCTCGGGCATTCAAGTTAAAGCTAGAACTAACTTGGCGGCGAATCTAAATATCTTTTCAATCATCTTCAATCTCTCCGGCTGTTCCATTGTCTAAATTCCCACAGCTATTCGATTGTACATTAGATCCGTCACTCCATTCCGCCCTTATCTTTGCTCCACACACATGGACTTAATCTTTTTCTTTGGAGCTGATGGTGTTAGACTGTTCGACAGAAAGTTAAAAAAAATACAACACCAAGTTATAGATCAACAGACCGATTAGGGAGGACTAACTTTCAGAGCGCTGGTCCTTTATCAGGTGGTTGTGAATGAAGAAGTGGTTCTCCAGAAGTCAGGGACAGTTGCTTCAGCTGTCAAAGGATCCACGTAGCAATACATGCAAAATGCTCTCATTCTTGGAGAGAGCGTAGCAATCAGGTTTATGTGGTAGTGGTAAGGGGAGCAGGATGTTCAGTGGAAGCAATGTGATTTCACTTTCAGACTTGAAACACCAACAGCGTGTATGTTTTCCAGCTGTATCACCGCAGCCCTACCAGCCGTCACCCTTTTCCACTCCACCTCAGAAAACAAAGGGCAGCCCGATGAGGGAAATCCTCAGTTTTAACCTGAATGGCAGTGACTCAACACCGTGTCAGAGTGTATGTTGTGCTAAAATCCAATTTTGCTGTTAAGAGTCAAGCCTTAAAAGGTCGCTGGGTGAAGGGAAGAGGGCACATTTGATGAAAGTAGTCTAATGTTTACATTTAGCACTCCATGATACGTTACAGTGAGCATTCACAAAGAAATACCTAGGTTGACGGGAATAGTTAAGGATTGAGTTCTATCCAAATTTGATCACTCATTTGATATGGATTTAAAATTGCCAGTTATATAATCATAACCATTAATTTGAGTATCAAAACGAGTTTGGTGAGCTTCTATATTTTGGATTTTGGGTAAAATCAAAAAAGGATTTGCCTTTCGCCTTGTTTCATCATCAAACTCAGCAATAAATTTATGCACAGGATATCAATTTGTATTAAGGCTGATATGAAGATCAACTTGGATTTCCAATTACAATAAGAGCGTTGGTTCAATTTACTGCTGGATTTCGGTAAGAACAGATTCACACTTTTGTGTATCATTCACTGTTTGTCTAATTTGAGTTGTTGTCTTTAATTGTAAGGAAGGACATCATACTTTCATTCGCCTGAGGTGTAAGGTGATGAATAATGAAAGATGGAGATGCCTGCGAAGCCATTGTGACTGAAGACAACAATGCATCATGAAGGGTTAAAATCTGATGATAAAGAAGAGTTGAACTGAAAGAACACAATGTTGACAAAAAAGTTGTTCCAGGTAAGATTCATTCAATAACTTTGAAAAAAGAAGTAGCATGAATGGAGGACTACAGGCAAGCCTCTGATATTCTCCAGATATCGGGTAGGTGCCAGAAGACTGAAATATCGCAACTGTCTTGTCCAAGCAAGGTTGCAAGTGTAAGACCAGAAATTACACGCCGCGTAGGTTTCAAACTAAAAATTTACGGAAATGACAGTTAAGGACAGAATTGTTATTCACTTGGAAAGTGCCAGTCCCATTAGAAAGACAGAGCATCAATTTTCAAAATGAAATTGGTGTCTTCAAAGTTAATGGAGTTTTTAGAAGAGATAACAGAAAGGTTGGATGAGTGTTGACGAGTCGACAATCATGTTTCGGTGCATTTCCACAGGTCTTTAACATGCATTTAATTTTGAATGTGAATTATTTGGTAGTAATGGATTAAAAGCCTCTCGGCTGCTCTAAGTTGTTCTGTTTCCCAATCAGACAAAGCATTGTCTTGAATGGACTCTTGAGTTGCCCTCTAAACATGAACTGAATCGCTGTATAACTAAATATGACTGTGCAACAACTCAGATTGTGCAGCATGAATCCAAATCTTAGTAATGTGAATTCCGAATTGTTGTAGTCCCTTGTATTTTCTCCTGTAATGCTATAAGAAATCTATGACATGCGCCAACCACAGAAGAATGAAGCTGCCGGATGTTCTGATGTAAAGTAACAGACCATTTCCTACTCTCCATTTCTGTGTCATGAAAATTATCTTTGATGTTCTGAATTCTGAGTCCGTTACAGATGTCTCTACTTACTAAAATGTGTCTAATCGTCAGAGCATTCAACAATAAAATTAACAAAAATGGAAAAAACGGGGCTGTAACCTGAGCAAACTAATAAATACAACCCATCCAATATTAGTATAGTAGAGCATAACAGAATCATGTCACATTGTCAATTATGAATTTTATGTTCCTGTATAAAGTACTGAGATATGTTTTTTAAACAGAAGGGAACACTGGCCTTTGCTAGAACTACAGCTGCGGTTCCCTCAGAGCAATATTTTGCCCTTAGATGTTGATAACAAATCGATAAAATCGATAAAAGGTGGAAGTAAGCGTGAAGCTGACTGGAAATTCTGTGGTCGCCCGAAACGATAACACTACACACAAGTGTAATGAGAAAGAAAGATGTTGGTAAATAATAAAACGTGATCCACCACAATTTGACCGCTGTAATAATGTATAGCAGATCTGCCATTGCCATAGCCAGAAGGTAGTGAGTGGTCGAAGAGGAAACACCACATCTTGCATGAGAAAGTAACAATATCGCCACTAAATTAACTGTAAAGGAGAGAAATAAACGAGAGCAATAACTGATAAACCATTCACTGTGACAATAGTGCAGCGTTATCACTTGTCGTTCGTGAATCACAACTTAGATTCTTAAAAATCTCCGGTGAAGAAGGATACCAGCAGGATTCAAGGATGAACAAAATAAAGAAAAATAATTTCAAATGGTGATTTTATAATTTACAAATCTCAGACGGTAAAAGCTGAGTCACTCATGGCTAGACGCAATTTTGGTGTTATTTTCAGAGCTTGCATTGAGGGTGAGTTGGAGGTTTGGATTAGGAATTGGCTGGCTGGAAGAAGACAGAGGGTAGGAGTTGATGGCAAAGGTTCATCTTGGAGTGCAGTTACTAGCGGTGTTCAGCAAGGATCTGTTTTGGGACAATTGCTGTTTGTCATTTTTATAAATGACCTGGAGGAGGGGCTAGAAGGTTGGGTGAGCAAGTTTGCGGATGATACGAAAGTCGGTAGAGTTGTTGACAGGGAGGAAGGATATGGCAGGTTACAGTGGCATATAGATAAGCTGCAGTGCTGGGCAGAAAGGTGGCAAATGGAGTTCAATGTGGGTAAGTGTGAGGTGATTCACTTTGGTATGAATAACAAAAAGATGGGGTACTGGGCTAATGGTCGGATACTTGCTTTTGTGGATGACCAAAGGGATCTTGGTATCCATGTACACAGATCTCTGAAAGTTGCCACCCAGGTAAATAGTGCGCTGAAGAAGGCATATGGCGTACTGGCTTTTATTGGTAGAGGAATTGAGTTCCGGAGTCCTGAGGTCATGTTGCAGTTGTATTAGACTCTGGTGCGGCCGCATCTGGAGTATTGTGTGCAGTTTTGGTCGCCATACTATAGGAAGGATGTGGAGGCACTGGAACGGGTGCAGAGGAGGTTTACCAGGATGATGCCTGGCATGGTAGGAAGATCGTATGAGGAAAGGCTGAGGCAGTTGGGGCTGTTTTCATTCGTGAAAAGAAGGTTTGGGGTGACTAGATAGAGGTGTAAAAGATGATTAGGGGGTTAGATAGGGTTGACAGTGAGAACCTTTTTCCACGTATGGAGTCAGCTATTACGAGGCGGCATAGCGTTAAATTAAGGGGTGGTAGGTATAGGACAGATGTTAGGGGTAGATTCTTTACTCAGCGAGTCGTGAGTTCATGGAATGCCCTGCCAGTCGCTGTGGTGGACTCTCTCCCTTTATGGGCATTTAATCGGGTATTGGATAGACATATGGAGGATAGTGGGCTAGTGTAGGTTAGGTGGACTTCGATCGGCGCAACATCGAGGGCCAAAGGGCCTGTACTGCGCTGTATTTTTTGATGTTCGATGTTCAATTAAATCATTTAATTGATCATCAAACTTGGTAGATACAAGCAATGGGGTCATTGGAGTTGTCTGATTTTCGTAAATCTCATAAGTTGCAAGAAAGAGAGGAAATAAATTACTAATGGATTGATAGTTAACACGAAAACTAAACATAGTGACGTGGGTTTTCAATAATCCAAAAAGCTTGACGGAAGATAAGTTCTGTTCTGCAAGAAATTATGATGAGCCCATTGTCTTTTGCAATTTCCATAAACAGTAAGTAATTGAAAAGCAGAGACACGTTATCAAATTTAACAGACGCATACAAATTGAAATTATGCTCATAACAGAGCGAAAATGAAACAAACTGTCTGCCTTGTCAATCATTTTTTCACAAGGAGAAATTAAAAAGGCAATTAAGTTTGAACATATAATATTCTGCTAAATTTTACTTTGATCCCAAGATGTATGTTTCAATGTGAATCTTGGAATTTGTAGATACGTGAATTATGATCAGGAGTATCACATTCACATCTTAAAAACTCCTTTGGAATTCATTCAAGACGTAGCTGATCTGATTGTAACTCTAATCCAAGTTCCCGAATCTATGTGCTTAACTAGAGTTTATACACATTTACCTTGAACATATTTAAGGAATCCGGAATCAGCATATCTTAAGAACGTTAAATCCAAATATTCACGACTGATGGGGCTAAAAAAAATCGCTTAGTTTTCTTTAAATAATTTTCAAAACAGTATCATTCGTTTCTGAATGCGTCTGTCACGCATTGTCCTCACATTGACGTGGTCCCTGCATGGATCCTTGTGGAACACCACTTGTCACAGGACTGCACTTTGAGAAACTCCCTTCCACTACTACTCTCTGTCACCTGTTGCCCAGCCAGTTCTCTATCCTTTGAGCTAAAACACCATGGAGCCCATTTGATTTTACCTTCCCCATCAGCCAACCATGGGGCATCTCGTAAAACGCCTTACGAAAGTCCATGTATGTGACATCTACATCCCTTCCTCCATCAATCAGCTTTATCAACTCCTTAAATAATTCTCTTACGTTTGTAAGACTTGCCCTTCCCTGCACAATACCATGCTGCTGATCACTGATAAGTCCATTTCCTTCCAAATGGGGAACATATCCTTTCCCTCACTACCTTCTGCAGCAGTTTCCCTACCAGGCTCACAGGGCGGCAATTATCTGGATTATCCCTGCCAATCTTCTTAACCAAGGAGACAACATTAGCAATTCTCCTGTCCTCCAGTCCTATGCTGCATAGATATCCGTTAAAACCCAGGCTACTTCATCTCTCGCTTCCCTCTGTAACCTGGGATATTTCCCATCCGGATCTGGGGACTTGACATCTGAATGCCTTTAGAATACCTAAGACTTCCTCCCTCCTCATGTCGATTTGACCCAGAGTAATCAATGGTCTATCTCTCACTTTAACATCCGCCATGTTTCTCTTCACGGTGAATACCAATGCAAAGTACTCATTAAGAATCTCACCCATTTCCTCTGATTCCAGGCATAGCTTTCCTCCTTTGTCCTTGAGTGGGCCAACCCTTTCTCTAGTTACCACCTTGCTTCTTATATATGAATAGAAGTCATTGGGACTTTCATTAATCATGTTTTCTAAGAATATCACATGACCCCTTTTAGCCCTCTTAATTCCTCGTTTCAGATTGAAAAAACATTCCCTTTTTTTCCAAAGCTTCGTCTGTCTTCGATTGACTCGACTTTATGTAAACATCATTTTTCCTTTTGGCTAGTCTCACTCTTTCACCTCTTATCCATGGTTCCTTAATCTGACCATTTCCATCCCTCATTTACACAGTATATATCTCTCCTGAACTCTAATCAACCTCTGTTTAAAAGTTTCTCATATGTCGAATGTGGATTTACCTACAAACAGCTGCTCCAAATCTGCGTTCCCCAGCTCCCACCTAGTTTCGGTACAGTTGGCCCACCATCAAATTAGTTCTCGTCCTTTCAGACCACTCTTGTCTTTGTCAATGAGTATTTAAAGACCTATGGAATTGTGCTCACTATTCCCAAAGTAATTCCCTACTGAAACTTCAACCACCTGGCCGAGCACATTTACCAACACCAGGTCCAAAATGGCGGCTTCCTGAGTTGGATTCTTTCCGTATTGCACTGAAAAACCCTCCTGGATACCCCATACCCATTCTGATTCATCCAGACCTTGAGAACAAAAAGAATCCCAGTTAATATTGGGATAATTAAAATATCCTGTTGCCATCACCCTGTTGGTCCTGCATCGTTCCATTATCTGTTATCATATTTGTACCTCTATCTCAGGTTCACCATTGGGAGGCCTGGAGCACATCCCAAAATTTGTTACCGCTTGCTTCCTACTTCTGAGCTCTGCCCATATTGCCTCAATTCTCCAGTCTTCTCTCATGCCCTCCTTCAGTACAGCTGTGCTATCTTCTTTGAGCAATAACGCAGCCCTCCACCCTTTTTACCTTCTTCTGTATCCCGCCTGAAGCATCGATATCAGTTGACAGACAATCCTTTCCCTCAACCAAAATTTTGTAATAATAATAACATAATGTGCATAAGTCCTAAGTTCTTCTGCCTTACCTACTATATTTGCATTAAAACAAATGTACCTCAGACCGCCATTCCCTTTGCATTCATCATCTGCTCCCTGCCGACTCTTCCCTTTGACACGCTGACGTGATTATATAATTCTTGCAGGCTTTCGTTTCTGCACCATTCCGGTCCACTATCCTCCTCATATGGATCCCAAACTCATGCCACATTACTTTAAACACTCCACAACTGCGTTCACAAAATCACCGACAAAGACATTTGTTCCAATCTGCCCAAGTATAAACTTCCCAGTTTGTAACAGTCCCAGTTCCCCCGGAATCGGTCCCTATGTCCCAAAAATCTGAAATCCCCTCCAACAATATTTCTCAAGCTGCGCACTAATCCTTCTTATTCTGTCATTCCTACTGTGACTAGCACGTGGCACTGGTAGCAATCCTGTGATTCGAACATCCAATGTCCTCCTTTTAAACATGGTTCATTACTCCCTGAATTCTGCTTGTAGAACCTCATCCGATTGTTTTACCCATATCATTGGTGTCTACATGCACCAAATAATATGGCTCTTCACTCTCCTCAATGAGAAATTCCTGCAGCTGATCCAAGAAATCCCTGACCCGTGCTCCTGGGAAGCAACAGACCATTCAGGAGTCTCATTTCCGACCACAGAACCGGCCAGCTACTCCCATTGCAAATGAACTCCCTCTGACTATACCCCTTCCACTTTGTGGCCCGCCCTTCTGATCAGCAGAACCAGCCAGGGTGCCAAGAACTGCAATGACTTCCTACGCGTTCTTTATCTTTTAGTCACTCATTCCCTTTCTCGCTCAGCAATCCAAATCTGCAGAGTTACCAATTCACTAAATGTACTCCCCACGATCCTCTCAGCATCGCATATGCAACAAAGCGAGTCCATCCACAGGTTCAGGCTTGTCATGTGATTTTAAAAGAGCTTCGACTGGACACACTTACTGCACGTGAAGGAGCGAGGGACATCAGCTGGGTCCCTGAGCTCCCACATTGACCAAGATGAGCATAACACGGCTTTAAGATCTCTTGTCCCTTTTTATTTTAAGTGTTATCAATATTAAGAATATACTGAAAGCAAAAATAAAGAGTTACCAATCAGAGGATAAATTTATAAAAGTAGAAAATCCTTACCTCATCAACAGAATACAGTCTTTTTTTTGGTTAGAGGAGGAGGACTGTTAAGAGGAATTATATGTCTAGTGTCTCGGGTTCAGCCGCTGGTCAAAAATATCAGCTTTACAAATGGTTTTCTTACCTTCCTGGCAGATCCGGTCTTTCATTACTCCGTCTTCTCTCCTCACAATTCCAGAAAAAAAATGGAGCACAGGTTCTTGAGGTAAGTTGCATTTCAGTGTGAACCTTACCTCTCAGCAAACCGCCGTCCTCTCTCCCTCAAAAAAGGAACTTGTATAAAATTAGCAGGCGGGAGACACCTTACACAGATTTTTTTTACATTGAACCCCATTAGTTGCACTTGAATTTTCCATTCTCGTTTAAATGCAACTGATAGGCAGCAATTGAAATACATGAAGTCATATTTTAGAAACTAAATATTTCCTTTGAGATTGGAGATGGTCAAATATCTTCTCTCGCTCATTGCCTCGGCTTTCTATGCTCGAAAATCTTTTGAAGCTAATCAGAGCCCATTATGGAATATACTTCCTGCTCTTCATCTGGAACAGAACATCTCGAAATGTGAGCAGATTGAATGCATTTCCAAACCTTTAAAATTGGTTTCATTTATAGGACTTTCACGGAGTTGTGATGTAAGTTGTCTTGCAGGTATTTTCATATCAGGTAGGATCTTTCGTTTGTCTTTCTTCAGGATGGGAAATCAGCCAACGGAGAAAATGTGCTGCAGAGTTATGCAGTCAATGGGAATGGCAAGAGTAATTCAATGGTAAATGGGCCAACAGGATACTGCTGAGAGAAGACGTGTCTGAAATAACTTTCTTTTCACTGCACTGCCATTTGAATTCAGTTTTCGAGAAAAGACTTGAGAAAGGAGAATGACAATTTATCCATGATGACAAGAAATTCCAGAGCGAATGGCCAATCATTGGTGTGGATACACAACGAGAACATTTAACTGTCTTCCTCAAACCCAACAGGTAGACTCACAATTACCAAAGTTTGGCAAGCAGTAAATAGGGACTGCCATCAATTATTATTCTGCTGTTGTTCGACGTTCATTAGGAAAGGAGTTGGGGCACATTCCCTGAGCCAATGGCCCGTGCCGAAGTCAGATGCAACAGAAAATAATACTCTTTAGAGGATAAATATCTTCCATTTTTCAGAGACACAGAATTATTCAGAGAGGTTCATATCAAGTTCTTTATTCGGACAAGCATTCAGAAATAAATCGAGACATTTATTGAAAGAAAATCTTGCTGAGGCTTGGCTCAAATTTTGTAGATGGTGCACATTGCATCTACCGTGCAGCAGTGGTTATTTGTTCCACATGGTGGCGAGTGTTATGTGTGTTGAGTGGGATGCAACTAACCGGGTAACTGAGTTTATTCCACGAAACCCGTGACTTGTAAATTGTTTGCCAGTAGGTTCGTTGCTGCCGCATCACTTGCTTCTGAACTGTTCTGTTCTACATTGCATTTGTTTGACTAATCCAGTTCAGTTTTTGAACAATGGTAATCAGCAAGATATCGTAATTGTGGATATTAGATTCATAGAAATGAAGGCAAATTTACTGCAAGACTGCAAACGAGTGAGGGAGATGCAGTAACTAACTTTACAGATTATTGCGTTCAGTGGGTTTAATCAAAAGTGCATCAGATGCAGGGGTGCATCTGGAACCTGACCAAGTAAATAATGGTTGGGCAGATAACACAAATCCTCACCTTTTGCGCAAAGTTGGATCACGCAATCCACGACTGATTTAGCCATTTATCCTGATTCCTCAAATCCCACCCCATACTCTGAACATAAGGCACTTGATTTTTATTCAAAGATTAGATAATTTACTGTGACAGAGCTTGCAGGAGCTTACCAACAGATTCAGGAACAGTATTGCCGAAGAGTACAGTTTGCACGGTCCTTGTTGAGAACCTGAAATGAACTCACTGAAATTTTGCAAAGGTCGATCTAAGTATAGGGAACTGAATATTACATAAGAGGTACGCTAATGATAGAAAGTTGAGGCATTGAGATTGGCATATGTTTGAACAAAACCACCCAACTTGTTCACTTTTGCTAACATTAATTCTATGAAATTATCAACTGACTGTCACCAGCAAATGAGAGCAGCGATGCTTCTTTACTCAGTTGAACACTCCTGAGTGTGATTTCTGATGGTCGCAAGTCATTCTGGGAATGGCCATTGTGAGAAGGTCATTCCTGCTACCATACCAAGTCGATACCTGCAACTGCGGATGCATGCAGAAGATATTTTCATTTGTCTTGACAACAGCTTCCAGTTCTTATCAGTTACTCCTCGTGATCAGTGCTGTCACGTCATTATGCAGTGATCGTTTAGCAACTTTATTCCTCACGGTAAACATCTTTCAGCATCACAGGAATAATTCAGCTGTCGTCATCTGTTTGTTCAAACTTTTCAAGGAAAAGAAAAACATTGGAAAATTATGCAACAAAATAAAACCCACTCACCCACGTCCCCCAGCTCCCCACAGAAAAGTGATGCTAATATAATTAAAACACCAGCGAAGAAATATCACTGAATGAAACAGCAAGGAATTTCCAGCAGAAGCGAGGCACAAGTCGATGCACAAGTGACATGTATTTTCCAATCTTGACACTAAGGAGAGTATTCTATATGGCCCTTGGCATAGTTGGTCTTCCTGGTAAGTGACTTATGCTTAACTCTCCATCTTACCCCGGTTTTGAAAGTTACCAAGGAACAATAATGCTGCCTGCAATATTAATTAAAATATTAATTATCCAGTTTTGGTGTGATACCTCCATTTTTTTCAGTTCTCCCCCCTTTATGATATTATTTGGAGAAAGTGAGAACTGCAGATGCTGGAGATCAATGTCGAAAACTATGGCGCTTATGTCCAAAATATGGACTCTCCTCTTGCTTGGAAGCCGCCTGACCTGCTGTGCTTTTGAAGTGTCACACTTCTCGAGTTTTATGATATCACTGTCATTCTGCCTCTCATTCAGAAATGATTTGCAAGCTTGTTGGTAGGCTTAGCGCTTTTGAGCTGGCAGGAGAGTCTGAATAGGCTAGGACTATTTTCTTTTGTGTGGAGCATCAGATGATGAGGGGTGACCTTACAGAGAAAATCGAAGAGCATGAATAGGGTAAATCGATGAGGTAGTTTCCCTGGGTTTGGGGGGTACAGAACCAGAGGTCTTGGGTTTAAGGTGAGAGGGAATCACTTAGAAACGACCTAAGGGCCAACATTTCCACACGGATTTTGGTGCGTACATGGAATGAGCTGCCAGATAAAGTAGTGGAACCTGATCCATTTACAACATTTAAAAGGTGCTAGGATGAGTACAGTAAGGACTTAGAGGGATATGGGACTAGTATTTACAAATGGGACTAGATTGGATTCGCATATCTGGTCGCTGTGGACGTAAGGGTTTGGAAGTAAGGGTTTGTTTCCATGCTGCATATCATTAGGGGTCCATGACGCTACAGAACATAGAACAATACAGCGCAGAGCAGGCCCTTCGGCCCTCGATGTTGCGCCAATCTGTGAACTATTCTCAGCTCGTCCCCATACACTATCCAAAAACCATCTCTGTGCTTATCTGAGGATCGTTTAAATCTCCCTAATGTGTGTGAGTTGACGAACTTGGCAGCTAGGGCATTCCATGCCTTTACCACTTTCTGCTAAAGAACTTGCCTCTGACTTCAGTCTAAAATCTATCACCCCTCAATTTGTAGTTATGCCCTCTCGACAAGCTGACGTCATCATCCTAGGAAATATTCTTTCTCTGTCTCCCCTATCTAACCCTCTGATCATCTTGTATGTCTATATCAAATTCCCCCTTAGCCTTCTTCTTTCCAATTAGAACAGACACAAGTCTCTCAGCCTTTCCTCATAAGACCTTCCCTCCAGACCCGGCAACATCCTGGTAAATCTCCTCTGCACCTTTTCCAATGCTTCCACATCCTTTTTGTAATGGGGCGACCAGAACTTTACACAATATTCCAAGTGAGGCTGCACCAGCTTTTTGTATAATTGCAGCATGATATTGCGGTTCCGGAACTCAATCCCTCTACCAATGAAACCTAACACACGGTTAGACTTCTTAACAACACTATCCACCTGGGTGGCAACTTTCAGGGATCTATGCACATGGACTCCAAGATCCCTCTACACATCCACAGTACCAAGAATCATTCCATTGACCAAGTACTCTACCATCCTGTTATTCTTCCACAAAGTGCATCACCTCACATTTAGATGCATTGAAATCCATTTGCCACCGCTCAGCCCAGTTCTGCAGCATATCCAAATCCCCCTGCAATGCTATGATATTAAAACGACAGCTGTCTCGGGAAAATCATTCGGAGGCTGAGGAAATCTACACTAATGAATACTGATCCTCAGCAGTGACGTGCAGGATGGGTTTTGTTTCAGCTCTGTACAAGTCAGAATGCTTTTCTTGATAGGGAGCTTTTATTGAAATTCAATACATCATGTGAGTTTCTATAAATGAACGGCAAGTAATCTGAGAAAATTATTTTGCGAACATTTACTGCCTTTGCACTGGGGAAAGAGACCCAGAAGTGGGGTGCATCCAGACAGCTGCAATGTCAGAGAAAGTGAAAAGTCCATATCATTATCACGTTATGGTAGAATTAGACCACATGCTAAAACTTGACGAAAGGTCTTGAAATTGATGAGAGCAAACCCAGAAATAAATGCTTGTGGATTGACAAACAGGATGGTATGGTCCAAATATTGTCGAAGAGTTGGAGAAGCTCCCATTGTTTTCTTTGGAGCAGATAAGATCCGAAAGTATAGAGGTATTTAAAATTATGAGCGTCATGAAAAGAGTGAAATAAACTTGCTTGTTACCGTTCTTTGAAATTTCAAAGACAAACCAACAAAGTTTACAAGTGCAGATACTGAGTATTACAAGAGATTGCAGAACAATATTTTTCACCAAGCGGATTCTGGGTTTCTGGAATGCACTGCCTGGGAGATTAACTCAAAGAGAATCCTCATACCAGAAAAAGAAGATGAGCACTTGAAATCTTGTTATATTTAATGCCATGCACTGTCGATTTATTGCATTTTTCATTGTGCAAAATCCATCTGTCAGGAAAACTTCCTTAACAGTATGTTTCTGTAAATAATGTCGGCATGCTAAATAATCAGTGTTCAAAATGTCCAGAGAGAACACAGTACTTAAGAAATCTGATGTAAGATGAATATAGAGCATTGTTGAAAGTGTAACCTATTGCACCCATGGAACTTGAGCATGGAAACACAAGCCAGCCTTCACTGAGGCTGGATGGATCTGTAAGGTCGTTGGGGTGGTAAATAAACGAAGTCTTCATTCATGATATTTCGATTTTTGTTGCAAGCGATTGAACAGTAAAGCGTGTTATCTACTAACACTGATGTAATTCTGGGGTGCCCCGTCCTCAACATTAAGATTAGTTGGTAACAAAACACAATGTTCCAATTTTCCCCAGTTACTGTGTAATAATTTCAGGAGCCCAGTGTTAAACGGTGTGACAAAGGAATCAGTGATGGATCTCTCATTGCTTGTGGCGTTCATAGATAGGGCAGATGAAAATGTGAAGATGAGGTAGGGAGCTATAATTAATTTTCTGCATGACACAAAGGTGAGCCTGGTTTTGCCGGTGAGGTGGAAGATGTTATTTCCGATGTATTAATGCATTGATCATAATGGACTATGAATCACAGGTATAACAGAACCCTAATAAATGTAAAGTGACGACCTTTGGACGATTGAGCAAGCCAGTGAGAGGACGCAAAATTTGGCAGAACCCAAGCAGTCTCACGTAAGAGAGGGTTCTTGGCTTACTGTTCCACAGACCCTTAAAAATGGCAGAACGTTTCATAATGCAGTTTAGAGGATTTCGGGAACCCTTGCCTTTATCTTTCCTCAATAGCGGATAACAACGAGTATGTCACATTTGAGAAAGTCAGATCTTTGTTCAGGTGACAAGTGCAGTGGTGTGCGCACTTCTGATCATCATATTATAGGTTGGATGTGCTAACTGAAGCGCAGTGCAACCGGGATGCATCGGTTATTGCCCTAGGAGGGAGCATTTCCGCTATTAGCTGAGTTGGAGAAGCTCCCATTGTTTTCTTTGGAGCAGATAAGATCCGAAAGTATAGAGGTATTTAAAATTATGAGCGTCATGAAAAGAGTGAAATAAACTTGCTTGTTACCGTTCTTTGAAATTTCAAAGACAAACCAACAAAGTTTACAAGTGCAGATACTGAGTATTACAAGAGATTGCAGGAAAATATTTTTCACCAATCGGATTCTGGGTTTCTGGAATGCACTGCCTGGGAGATTAACTCAAAGAGAATCCTCATACCAGAAAAAGAAGATGAGCACTTGAAATCTTGTTATATTTAATGCCATTCACTGTCGATTTATTGCATTTTTCATTGTGCAAAATCCATCTGTCAGGGAAACTTCCTTAACATTATGTTTCTGTAAATTCTTCGCTGTGGAATTGTTCTCAAACTGGATACCTGACTGGATTCAGATACCTGATCCGATTGACTATGCTTTGAGTTCAGGAATCATTCATGTATTTCGGTGCAAATATATTAAGTTGGTGCACCACATTATTTTAACGTCAAGCAGATTAAACATCTTCTCGAGCTGATTCATCTCCTTCACTGAGCACAACTCCGAAAACCTTATGTTCTATGATGGAAATAACTTAATTGAGAGGAAAGTACGAATGACTGTCATTACCTAACAATAAATTTACTGCCCGTGCTGCTGAAATGTTGGCATTTAAACCAAATGGACTCTGACTGTCTTCATCATGCACATAATCCTATTTCTATTTCAGCTCTTTCAACCTTACGAACGCATCCTGACAATCCTGTCACCTTCATGCATAAATTTTATCGTTATCGTTTTGCCATGGCTGCAAGTCCACATCGACAAAACAAATGACTCTGGTCTCTGAGTGTATCAGAGAATCTATTAATAGCTTTTTTTCCCTTCTGGCGCACTATCACAAACGGAAATACGTTCGTCAGGTTTTCACACAAACAATTCCATTGAAATTTGAAAACCCAGTGGTTGATCAGTGGATAACATTCTCTTATTGCAAGGACAAAATCACAAGCATTTCAATAAAGCTCAAATGTTCAAATTTCTAAAGGCATTATCCTTGCAAATACCAGTCATATCTGAATTAATAGCTCCACGTGTCTTGAGTTTTGGAAACCCTGACTTCACAGTGTTTTATTTTAAACTGCCGTATGTCTAAGTTATTACACATAGAATTATCTTTTAGAATAAAGTACTATAGTGTGGAAACAGGACCTTCAGCCCAACAAGTCCATACCGAACTCCAGAAGAGTAATCCGCACAGAGCGACCCTCCTACATTTTTGCCCTGACTAACGCATCTAACCTATGCATCTCTGACCATGATGGGCAATTTAACACGGCTAATTCGCCCAACCATCACATTACTGGATTGTTGAAGGAAACACCGTCAGGCAAGGGCAGAATGTGCAAACTCAACACAGTCACTCGCGGCTGGAATTGAACCCAGGTCCACAGCGTTGTGAGACAGCAGTGTTAAGCACTGAGCCACGATGTCAACTCTTTCAATTGTTGAACAGAAGTGATCCAATGTTTTATTTTGTTTCTGTTTGCATAGTGTCGTCAAATCTATAATTCAATTCTAAACCTTCCTCCATGTAACACCAATAAAAGGGATTGTTCCGAGATTTTTTTTTAAAATCCCATGGCAGTGCTCTGAGTGTGCAGAAAGTGTTGTCTTAATCTGGACTGTAATATAAAGTCAAGCTTGGGTTTTCCCAATTCTGGAATTTGGCTGAATGCAGAGATGGTTCCGGACACAAGTTTTTCTTTGTCCCTAATTCTAATATTAACCCGTCTACCTTCGCCCTATGTGCAATGTGGCGCACGCTCACATTCCGTATGTTTTCAACATGGAGGCTCAGCATTGGAAGCATATGGGTGACATAATTATTATTAAGAACGTCTTGTTCAAATCTGCTCACTTATACAGTGTTACAAAGATCTAAGCATTATCATCTTGCCTCAAAAGTGAAAAATGTTTGTTTGTATTTTTCAGTGTCTATTGGTTTCTTTTTCTCTTTCTTTTGCAGTCAATTTATTGACGGTTGCAATTTTGTCCCGAGGAAATTGTGGACTGTCTACCTGCACCACATGTTACCTGCTGGCCATGGCAATGATGGATCTGTTGTTCGTTATCTTTGAGATCATACTCAGGCAAATCAGATATGATTACTTCCCCACATCCTTTCTTGACATCACCCCAGTTTGTAGTGTTCACTATGCTCTGTGCCGTGCAGTGCTAGATTGCTCTGTCTGGTTTACTATCACTTTCACCTTGGATCGACATGTTACCATTTGTTGTGAGAAGTTGAAATTGAAATTCTGTACTCAGAAAACTGCCACTGTAATCTTAGCAACATCTGGAATTCTGCTTTGTTTGAAAAATATTCCAACATACTTTAGATTTCGACCATTCACGATTGTAGACAATGTACCGTGGGGCTGTTCTCATTCGTATGCATATTATTATGATCCTAGGTGGAGAGCATTTAAATACTTTGAAAAATTTTTAACTCCAGTACTTCCATTTATTTTAATTCTGTTCTTTAACACTCTGACAGTGAAACACATTTTCATGGCCAGTCAAGTTCGGAAGGGCCTGAGGGGTCTGAAGGATCAAAATAAGGGAGACACCTCAAGGGATCCAGAGGTGGCGAATCGGAAGCAATCTGTGAATTTGCTCTTATCCATATCTGGCTCCTTCATTTTTCTGTGGTTATGGTATATGTTATCTTATTTTGGTGTTTACAGTCATTTAGATGACCAAGGTGAATATATGTTTCAAACATTTGCATACATGTTGCGGAATTTGAATTGTTGCACAAACACCATTGTTTATGTTGCAATTCTCTCGAAGTTCAGAGAAAAACTCAAGAACCCACTGGAAGCTATTTTTACATAAATAATGTGACAAGAAAAGCGATCAAAGTGAAACGAAAATCAACGCCAGAGCGCACCACGATGAGGGGAAAGAACGTAAAAGTGATATTAACCATTTAGAAGAATTGGAAAACTGGAGAATCAGAAGAACACTGGCAGGAGCTGTTGGATTAGAAACAACAGAGGATTGAAGTCTTGAGGTGACTTTCTGAAGACCTGAAGTTGCTGAAAAGTAGGGCAAAACGCAACAACGCTGGTTAAAAGGAAATATAGAACAGAGAGCAGAATGAAAATAAGTCGATACGAAATATGAACAGCAGCGTGTATTTCAACATTTTGACCACTTTGCTAAATTAACCAGGTCAGGGTTGATGAACTTGATCCGCCCCGTTTTCTGCACCATCCCTGAACTGTTTGATGTCGTTGAATGCAAAAATTTGACAATCTCAGTGTTTATTAACTGAGGGCTGAAAAGCACACGAAGAGTCAGACATGCTGGAGAGAAGTCACCAAAACTGACCTTCGAGTGTCAAAAAGTAAAGTGAGGATGACGACAGTCAGAATACCTCCTGCAGTGCAGGAAGTGAAACAGGATCAGCAGCCATTTCTCCACTTCCATTGCAATTCGACTCTCATCTCCTCATAGGTGGTCAGGCTGTGTTGGAGGTGGGGTGAGCGGGAGAGTGTAGTAAGGAAAAACACAATGTTGGAAAACAAAACTGCTCGTGTCAGTTATTTTTTAAATGAATTTTAATGACATTCACGTTGACAAACCCGTTTCTGAGCCTGAATTAATTCCACTTCTACTGTTGTCCCTCTGCTAACTTTCTTTCTCCACTCGAGATATCACTGTGTCAGCCTCGTCTCAGAAAACTTCATTCCTTCTACTGCATTCTCTTGACTCGATTGTTCCAATAGATGTCTGTGTTGCCTCAGAGATCGCCAACATTTTAAAACTGGAGTTAGCAATCTCACTGCTGCCTGTTACTCAATTCAAAACAGGTCCCAATCAACAAAACTCAAACAGTGCTTATTGATCACATTCAGGATCCCTATTTCCCTTCATATCGAAATCAATTTGAAAACACTCACACATCTGCCATTTCATTAGATATTGGGGTCACTGAAGCCATATTTTCTTTACGACCTTTCAAATTTATTTCGAAGAAACCCTTCGTTACATTCTCAGGTCAAGTCAGTCTATTCAACACTTCAAGCTTCCTTGTGTCTGCTAGTGACCAGGAGGGAACCACACAGATGAGTCATTGGTGCCCAGCTATTCCCAATACACATTAATGATTGAGATGAGGTAAACAAGTAATATACTCAGTTTTCCAAATAGCACAAAGGAGGAAGAATTGTAAGTAGGATGCAGCTATTCTTCGGTGCAATGGGGACAAGTTCGTGAGTGGGCAAGCATAAGCCTTATGCAGTACCATATGGATGAAAGTGAGACTATCCAGTTGAGGAGCAATATAATGAGGATATTTTTATCCAAATCCCAATCAACTGTGGAAGAAGTTGGTGCAATGAGAGTTATCCTTTGGCTATTTTCGGAACTGAGGCAGAGGCAGTAATAGGAACTGCATACAAAGCAATCAATTGAAAGTCCTGATGAGCAAATGAGTTAAACTCCAAGGAAGAAACTGTGTGGAGATTACGTGGAGAGAAGAGAGGTGATGGGTAGTGAGCTAGTGGAAAGAGTGGGATACAGTTAACTTTTACAATTTAAGCAAACCCTCCATAGTTTAATAATCCATTCTCGTTGAAATAGTTGCCAAAATTCCATTTGTCTTTGCAGTTACCCACTGAACTTGAATGTTAATTTTCTGTGTTTCACCAAGCGAAGGTTCCTAATATCAATCTATGCATAAAAAAATTAGATCACTTGTCCTTTCAAATAAAATGCACAACATCACATTTCCCCAGAGCATATTACATTGGGAGAGTGATGGCCGCTGGTGTTCTCGTTAGATCATTAATCTAGGGACCCTGTTAACGTTTTGTTGACCCAGGTTTGACTCTTGCCACAGCAGATGGTGGACTTTGACTTCAATAATCTGGAATAAAAAGGCTCCAATGATGATCACAAATCATTTGCCCAGTATCAAAAACTAAATCTCATTTGCTAATGTGCTTTTGGGAGGGAAAACACCATGTTTACATGGTTTGGAATACATGTGACTACAACCCACGGGGATGTCTTTGACGCTTAAGTACCCTCTGGGCAATTACAGATCGTCATTTAATGCTGGCCTAACCAACAACGCCTTTATTGTATGGATGAATAAAAAGAAAATCGTGCAATTTTTCAACTCACTTGCATAAACTGTTCCTGTCTCTCTGCAGATATTTACATAATCCACACGATCTGGCTTCCCATCTAGATTGGTACTGGTCTCAGACCCGCCTATTGTACATTTGCTTTCATTATCCACGTCATTATGATATGTTGTAAATAATAATGGCCTCATTGCTGATTTCTAATGCACACCGCTGGTGATCCTGAAACTGTCCTCCATTCCCTCATTTTTGTCTTCTAGTCTTTAGCTAATTAGCTATCTCTGCTAATTTATCCCCTCCAACACTATGGGCTCTCCTAATGAAGCCAATAAACTGGTAGCAATCTTCCAGGAGTACCTGGGTTCTTTGACATCATTAGTTTCCACCATAATTTCTTCTCTCTTGGTTATGTTTATACTCATTGACACAACTTTTCGATTATTTGGTAATTTTGGAATACTGTCAGTACCTTCTCAGACTTATGCAATGCGTTTATTATACCTCTCTGAAATCTCCTGCATTCCCCCACAACACTCAGCCCAAAACCCCGGCCTCTTCTCTAAGGGCCAATATCAACTTTGACCTCAATTATCTTTCACATGTTAAAGAAGATTTTGCGCTTTTTAAAAAAAATATTACTTGCAAGTTTAGCCTCAACACTTACTCTCACTTGTTTATTGTATTCTGCTCATCCTTCTTACGTTTCTAAAACTTGCCCAATCCTCAGGTTTACCATTACATTTTTTTCAAGAATGCATTTTTCTCCTTTCACTCTGAAGTGTCGTGAACTACACTGCTCAAACAAAGAACAAAGAACATTTACAACCCAGGAACAGGCCCTTTGGCCCTTCCAAGCCTGAGCCGATCCAAATGTTCTGTATAAACCTGTCGGTCAATTCCTCAGCATCTGTATCCCTCTGCGCCTTACCTACTCATGCACCTGTACAGACGCAACTTAAATGAATCTACCGTGCCTGCCTCTACGACCTCCGCAACACGTTCCAAACGCCCACACCCGCTGTGTGAAGTACTTGCAGCGTATATCTCCCTGCCACCTTCCACCCCTCCCCTTGAAATCGTGACCTCTCGTTATTGATTCAACTTGTCTGTATGTATGCTGTCTATACCCTTCATGATTTTGTAAAACTCAGTGAGGTCCCTCCTCAATCTCTTGTTCTTTAATGAAAATAAACCTAACCTTCTCAACCTCTCTTCATCGCTAGCACCTTCCATACCAGGCAACATCCTCTTAAACATTCTCTGCACCCTCTCCAAAGCGTCCACATCCTTTAGATAATATGACGACAGAACTATACACAGTATTCTAAATGCGGCCACACTAATGTCTTGTACAATTTTAACATGACCTGCCAGCTCGTACAAGCAATACCTCGTCCAATGAAGGCAAGCATGCTATGTGCCTTCTTGACCACCCCCTCCACATGTGCAGCAAACATCAGCAGAGGACAATTGACCTGCTCTCCCAGATTCTCTGCCCATCAACTTTTCCCAAGGGACTTCCATTCATTGTATAATTCGCTCTAGAATTAGTCTTGCCTAAATGCATCACCTCACATTTGTCTGGATTGAATACCTTTTGCTACTTCCCCGGCCAACTCTCCACTCTATCTATATCTTCCTATATTCTCTGACAGTCCCTTATGATTTCTGCTACTCCACCAATCTTCGTGTCATCTGCAAACTTGCAGTTCATACCAACAGTGCCCTCTTCTAGATCATTTCCGTAGATTACAAACAACAGTAGCCCCAACACTGACACCTGCGGAACACCACTAGTCACCTTTTTTCATTTCGAGAAACACCCTTCAACTATTGCTCTCTGTTTCCTGTTGCTCAGCCAGTTCTTTACCTTCCTCGCTAGAACGCCCTGTTCACCATGTAACTTCACTTTATCCATTAGTCTACGATAGAGAATCTTATTAAACACCTTACTAAAGTCCATGTATATGACATCAACAGCTCTTCCTTCATCTATCAACTTGGTCACTTCCTCGAAAAACTTTATTAAGTTGGTAAGGCCCAATCATCACCGCACAGAAGCGTGTTGTCTATTACTGATAAGCCCACTCTTTTCTAAATATAAATAGATCCTATCCTTCAGTACCTTCTCCAGCAACTTTCCCACCACTGATGATAAGGCTCACTGGTCGGTAATTACCCAAAATATCCCTGCTACCTTTCTTGTCCAGGGGGACAGCATGAGCAACGCTCCAGTCCTCCAGCACCTCACCTATATTTAAGGATGTCACAAATATATCTGCCAGGGCCTCAGCTATTTCCTCTCTCGCCTCATCACCAACGTGGGATATGATCCCATTTGGTCCTAGGGATTTGTCAACCTTTATAACTTCTAGCCTACATAACACATGTTCCCTACTTGTGTCAAAGTGATCCAGACTAATCAAACTTCTATCCCTAATCTCAACATACATCATGTTCCTCGCCTCAGTGAACACTCATGCAAAGCAATCATTCAGAATCTCACCCATTCTCACAGATTCGACACATAGACTTCCTTCCTTATCCTTTAGTGGACCAATCCTTTTGCTAGTTATTCACTTGCTTATAAGATAAGAATAAAATGCTTTGGGATTCTCCTTAATTTTGCTCATTAAAGCTGTTTCATGGCCCCTTTTAGCCCTCTTGATTCCTCGTTCAAAATATGTCCTACTCTTCTGATATTCTTCCAGGGCCTGTTCTGTTCTTAGCTGCCTAGACCTTTTGTATGCTTCCCTTTTCCGCTTGGCTGGTCGTACAACTTCTCCTATCATCCATGGTTCACGTATCCGTATCCCTTCCTATCCGTTGCCTACTTCGGGTCGTGCCTATTCTGCACGTTCTTTAACCTATCTTTGCAAGTCTCCCACATCTCAGATGTGGACTTGCCTTCAAATAGCTGTGTGCAATCCACATTTCAGAGCTCCTGCCTAATTTTGATATAATTGGCCTTGGCCCAGTTTAGCACCCTTCCCATGGTGCCACTCTCTTCTTTAACGACCAGAATTCCAAAACTTACAGAATTGTGGTCACTGTTCTCAACGAAACCCCCCACCGCAAATTCTACCACCTGTCCTGGCTCGTTCCCCAGTACCAGGTCCAATATGGCTCCTTCCTTCGTAGGACTACTGAAATACTGCTCTAGAAAACTCTTGGATGCTTCTTACAAATTCTACTCAATCCAGACGTCTGACGCTAACTATTTCCCAGTCAGTGTTGGGAAAATCAAAATCTCCCATCCCACTACTCTATTGCCTCTATATATTTCCATTATCTTCTTAACTATTTATTCTTCTACCTCACGCTCAATCTTGGGAGGCCTGTAATACAACCCCAACATTGTAACTGCACTCTTCTTATTTCTCAGCTCCACCCATAATGTCTCACAACCTAAGCCCTCCATACTGTGCTCCTTTAGCACAGCCCTGACCAGCAATGAAACTCCACCCTCCGCCTTTTACTTCCCTCCCTGTACTGTCTGAAGCGTCTATATGCTGGAACATTTGGTTGCCAATCTTATGCCCCTCCTTCAACCAAGGACCTGTGATTGCCATATCGTCAAACCCCCAGGCACCAATCCAAGTCCTAAGTTCATCTGCCTTACACACTATATTCCTTGTATTAAAGTAGGTGCATTTCAGGCCACCAGTTTTTTTTTGCACTTATCTGCTCTCTGCCTATTCTTCCCTTTATTAATAGCATCTTTATAATTCTTACAGTCTCCAGTCTCTAATTCGCTGCATACTGGTTTTCCCTTCTGCTTCCCAGTCCCCTGCCAGGTTAGTTTAAAACATCCCCAACAGCAGCAGCACAATCTCCCCAAAAGACATTGGCTCGGGTGTAGGCCATCCATTTTGTAATATTCCCCCCTTCCCCAGAACCGGACCCAATGTCCAACAAATCTGAACCCCTCCCTCTTACACCATCTCTCAAGCCATGTATTCATCCTGCTTATTTTCTTATTCCTTTCCACGCTTTCTAGCACGTGGCACTGGTAGTAATCCCGAGATCACTACCTTTGAAGTCCTCCTCTTTACCTTCTCTCCTAGCTCCCTGAGTTATTCTTTCAGGACCTCATCTCGTTTTCTCCTTACATCGTTGGTGCCTATATACACCAAGACATCTTCCTGTTCACCCTCCTCTTTTAGAATGCTCCATAACCGATCGGTGACATCCATGAAAAGAGGACCTGGGAGGCAACATATCATCCGTGACTCCCGTTTTCGACCACAGGACCGCCTATCTACTCCCCTCACAACAGAAACCCCCATGAATATGGCTCTATGAGTCTTTTTTACCGCCCTTCTGAACAGAAGTGCCTGCCACGGTGCCGTGCTGCCTTCCCTTGGTGAGCCATTTCCCCCAAGAGTATACAAACGGTATATGCATTTTCAAAGGGGACAACTGTACTGCCTTCCTACTCTTTTTCTGTCTTTTGCTCACCCATTCACTGTTTCCCTCAGCAATCATAACCTGCGGTGTGACCAGTTCACTAAATGCGCTATCCACAATCTCCTCACCATCGCGGATGTTCCACAGTGAGTCCAACCGCAGCTCCAGAGCCGTCATGCGGTCAAACAAGAGCTGTAGCTGGACAAACGTCTTGCAAGTGTAGGAGTCAGGAATGTCAGACGCATTGGTAAGCTCCCACATCAACCAAGAGTCTCATGTCACGGGTCTGAGGTCGCCTGTCATTGTAAGCTGATATTTATATGAACTAACTAAAACCCGAACAATGTACTTAAATGAATGAAAAAGAAGGATAAAGAAAAAAATAAAAATAAAAGCCTTACCTTACTTAGTCTTTTACGTCCGGTTAGAGGAGGTGAGGCGGGAGGGAAATACTACACATGTAGTATCTCGGGTTTAGCCACTGCCCAAATATAAATGAAGACCTTACCTTCCCGGCAGCCTTCGACTGACTCCTCCTTCTGTACTCCCCACTCTATAAAAATGGAGGCCCGACTCCCAAGGTAAGTGCTTTTTGAAATAGGAAAACATACCCTTCTCAGCAGTCCTCGCTTCAATTCTCCTTCTCTCCTCTCTGCTCTGTAAAAATGGAGGACCGAATCCTTTGTAAGTGCCTTTGTAAGTAGGAAAACGTGCCCTTCCTTGAAGCCCTTGCTTCACTCCTTCTTCTCTCCTTGCCGCACTGTGAAAATGAGGCATGGTTCATTTATCAAATCACTGCAATCAGTTTCCTCATTGAAATATAACTTTATCCTAAGCCACGATCAGTCTCCTTAAATGTCTGAGAATGTTTCTCCTCTTCATTTTCTGCCCAATCTTTATATCGGTCCACCGAGCCAATTTTTCCCTCATTCCTATATGATTACCTGTGTTTAATTTTAGCACAATTGTTTTTGACCAAGTTCCTCACTCTCAAATTGAATGTTAAATTTATCATGTTATGAACTCTGTTCCGCAAGGGATCTTGAACGTTTGCAACAGCTTCAAACATCACATCTCTAAATCCACCTCATGTTCTGCAGCTATGCAATCTCTCTGTCTTTCTCTGTGCCGTCGATCTCTTTGCCTGCCCCATTCTTCCATGCAGTGTCAGAGCTGTTCCAGCGTCATGGCGAAGTATTAGCACATCACAATGAATCTGATGCCGTGAGGAATCTTCAGCAACAAAGTCTTGTTCGGATCCTGGAACAGGTCGTTCATCTCAGTGCTTGCCCCAAAATAACAATGAAAACAAAGTATTCACTTTCACCACATGGTTCTGATAGAAGGGACATGAAAATGCCACGGCCCCACATCTCCCATGTCCACTCTCCTTCGCCCACACTTGTCATCGCTGCCTCTGTGTCTCCGAGTGGCTGTGTCCATTCTTTTATGTGGCCGCTGCTCACTCAATGCTTCTGCCTGTTTTATTTTTTGCTTTTGACTGTTTCTCTCTCTCTCCTCCTCTCCGTCTCTTTCCCCACCCTCTCCCCCCAAGTCTCTTGCTCTTCTTGTGAGTTTTTTTTTCTCTGCACGTGAGAAATTATAACTGACTAACTCCATTGAGAATTTTTAAGTGATGGCAAAGAAAATAGATTACAGCAGAGCATGAGATATTGGTTACATGGACTTTATCAATGTGAGAGACAGAATTTCACATTTTAGACTGGTTAGCAAGTTTAAAGTTTAATGCATTGAGGGCAATGCATGCAATAGCGCAAATAGAAAGAATGTCCGGGACATATCTGTCCTTGGCCTGCTGCATTTTTCCAGTGCGGCTCAACGCAAACTGAAGGAGCAGCATCTCATCTTCTTACTAGGCATGTTAAAGCCTACCGGTCTCAACACTGAATTCAACAACTTCAGATCATTATCCCATCTCGACCCCTCTGTTTTCATTCTACTCCGTTATTTTATCTTATTTATTTCATTTATCTTTTTCATATTTTTCACTGTTCTGTACCTCTTATTTCTTGATTGTCTCTCTTTCTCTCGCTCCCACTGATTCATCAGCTTTTTCCTCTCCTCTTCCCCCTTTGCTACCCTTCTCCCCTTTTTGCATTTTGCGTCTGCTTCACCCATCCCCACTCCCCCTTCCCTCCCCAACCCCATCCTCCACATAATTTGTCACATAGCACTGGCTTCAGCCTTGGTCATTCACAGCTCCTAATCTCCCTATAATCTCTCTATGCACTGTCATTACCACCTCCGTATTGCTAACTTTGCTTCTGGAGCCATGACTCACCTTCTCTCAGCCTAGTATAATACCACAGACTCTGAAAATACAACGGGGAAATTGCGCGCCAAAAACCGTAATTCAGACAAGGAATAAGTCAAGAATGGACAGATGCGGTAGAACGAGCCATAAACACCAAACAACGACAAACACAGATAAAGAAAAATCGGGACCTGAATAAAAAACTTGACAAACTCACAAACGAAGACAAAACCGATAACGCAGGGGCATGGATAAAGAACTTATCAGATCAAACCCTATCAGACACAGAAACAGCGGTACTAGTTAAAGGACGAAAGTGCAATCACCGAGATGCTGACAAGAAGGATTTACTCGCGGCATTAGCAAACACATTGAAGGCCAACAAATTCACGGAACAAACAGAGCAAACAATCAGACAGACAGTTGCACCTACTCTGAGCCGAAAGACGGAAGGAAACAAGCTGAACATATGAGAAAAGAAACCCTAGAAAACCTCAAAAAAGACAAATCATCGTTATATTACCTGCAGACAAGGGTCGGCTCACAGTCATCCTGAACAGAAGGGACTACATAGGGAAAGACAATGCACTACTCGCAGACCCCAACACCTACTAACCGGTAGCGCTATACCCAACCCAGCCTGGAAACACATTAACATATCTCCTAAAAATATTACACAATTCCGGACAAGTAACAAAGATGGAATTCCAGAAAATGCAACCAGACTGGACCAACACCCCACGATTCTACGATCTAGCAAAAATCCATAAACCAGGAGCCCCCCTCAGACCCATAATCTCACTATCTGGAACACCAACTTACAGACTGGCCAAAGAACTACACGCAAGAGGGAAATACCTAGTAGAATAGTCACAGCACTCCATCCACTCCACCCAGGAATCCTAAAAATCAACAAAAAACACCAAAATAGAGGAAGACAAAACAATGATCTCATTCGACGTAACAGCACTGTTCACCTCCATCAACATTGATTGGCCACGGAAACACTTACCACACTTTTAGAAGAGACTATCACACACACCCCAACCGCCATCAATCACATTACCAACGAAAACATTATGAGGCTAGTGGACCTGTGCCTCACCACCCACTTCACATTCAACAACATAATCTACAAACAAACCAATGGCACACCCATGGGGTCGCTGCTATCAGGATTCATATCAGAAGCGATAATGCAAAGACTACAACAAACAGCCCTACCAACCATCAAACCAAAAATCTGGGTCTTCTACTTAGATGACACCTTTGTCATCACAAAGTGAAACAAGATAGAAGAGACATTTAACATCATCAACAACACCCTCACAGGCATAAAGTTCACCAAGGAGGAAGAAACCGACAACAAACCCGCATTCCTGAACGTCACAATCGAAAGAAAGGACAACGGACAACAAACCTGTGTATACAGAAAACCGACACACACTGACCAAACACTTAACTGCACCAGCAACCATCCCAACACACACAAACGAAGCTGTATCAGAACACCATTCCAACGAGCCACCACACACTGCAGCACAGACGAACTTCGGAAAACAGGGGAGAACCACCTATACAACTTATTCAAGAAGAATGGATACTCAAAAAATACAGCCCGCAGATTCCTCAAGAACAAACCATGACAAGCAGACCAAACACAGGTGGAAACCCTAACCACCTTACCATACATCAAAGAAGTGTCAGAAATGACAGCCAGACTACTAGGACCCCTCGGAATCCTAGTAGCACACAACCCCAACACTCTCAAACAAAAACTAACAAACCTAAAAAGACCCAGTACAACCCCTGGACAAGACCAGCATCATCTACAAAATTCCATGCAAGTACTGCCACAAACACTACGTAGGACAAACAGGAAGAAAGTTAGCCACCAGGATGTACAAAACACCATTAATTCTACTGTGCATGAGGTAGACGTAGAGTGCTGTTCTGGTAAAACAATTCCCTTATCAGCTTATTTCATTCAATGCTAGGCAGTTCCAGAATGACGTGGCGGCCATGCTCAATTAAGATATGATCGAACCGAATCAGAGCGAAAGGAGTTCGCCAGTCGTCTTACTGCCAAAACATGATAGCACTAAACGATTTTGCATGAAATATTAGAAAGACAAACCCACACAAAAAAAAAAATCTGGCTCATACCCAATGCCGAGATTACAGGACTGCATAGAGAAATTTGGACAAACCAGCTACAGCAGCAAGGTCGACTTAATGCATGGCAACTTTTTGACAGTTACTTATATCACAGAAGATGAAATAATTTTTTGCGTTTGTAACACCAAATAGGAATTATCAATTCAAAGCTATGTCCTTTGGACTGAAGAACTCACCCATTACGTTCGAAAGACTCATGGACGAACAGAATTGTGACTGGGTTAAAAAGCTCTGCAGTATATTTTGATGATGTTGTGATCTTTCGTGAGTCCTCAGAAGATCACATCATACGGCTGGGAATACTCATTGACCAATGAAGAGAAGCAAACCAGGGAAAAACTTAAACAAAACTGAATTCATGAAAGCAGAGATGACGGTCTTGGGTCCTCATATGGGTCATAGAAAGTTGATCCTACGGAACGCAAAGATGAAGGTAATCGAGGGATTTCCACGACCAACCTCGAAGAAAGAGGTGCTTTGATCTTTGGGACGAACTGGACTCTATTGGAAATTTGCACCAAACATCAGCAGTGTAGTGGCACCATTAACAGATTTGCTGAAGAAGAACACAACGTTTAGCTGGACAGAACAAACCAGAAGGCATTTGCCAATGTTAAAGCAATATTAACCACCGTACCAGTTTTAACCACATCAAACATTTTGAAATCCTCAAAAGTTGCCATCAATGCGAGTAACATAGGAGGTGAATCTATACTGCTCCACGAAGATGATGATGGAATTGTACTGCCAGTTGGTTACTTTTCAAATAAACTCAACACCTCCCACAGAACATACTGTACGATCGAAAAAAGATCTGTTGAGTTTGGTACTGGCCTAACAACATTTTAACGTATCAGAGACCGTGTGTGCATGAATCAAAAACCTCTTACATTTTTGGAACGGTTTAAAGACAAGAACATGAGACTATTTCTTTGGAGTCTTATGCTACAGACTTTTAATTTACAAATCGTACATGTTGCGGGTCGTAAAAATGTAATAGATGCGTTATCGTGAATTTAACTGTCGAAATATAGGTGAGATTCATATCTACTCAATGTTGTTTAAATGGGGGAGAAGATAATATGAACTAACATTAAAGTCATATGCATGTCATGGTAATGTGGTTACTGAATAGAAAAACAAAAGTGAAGCCATCTTTTGGTAATGATGGTTCAATTTTTTCGTAAGTGGAGAGGTGGTATGAAGTTGTCAGTGTGTATTGTGCCTTTAAGTGAGAGTGAAACCTGGCAAGCAGAGATTGTGTTGGAACATTTAAAATGTGAAGTTTGGCTGTGAAACAAACGGTTACAGCTACGTTGTTATGTTACACAGCAAATTAGAATTTGGCCAACCAATTTAAATTATGCTCCAATATATAAAAGTCCCATCGAATGTGAATTCTACTGTTTAGATGACACCAAACCAATGAGACAATCCGATGTTTTGGGCCATTAAAATCGGGCAAATAGAGCAGTTGGCCAGAGCAGCAAGACCACCAACAAAACACCACGACTTGCAGACACACTCTCTAAAAGGTACCTATTCACATGAAATCTGTGTAGCAGAAGACTGAAGAAAAGGCGACTCAGGAAAATCTACAGCAGAAGATACAAAAGGAAGACACAGCTGACTCATTTTGGAATTTGATTATGGTCTTAAAACTTAACGTGGGATACTTATTGGATCAGTCTGTTGTTGGAGATTGCGATGTACATTAATCAATCAGAAAAAGGGGGCTTGCACGTAGATAATTGTTGATTAATGTTCTCTTTTTTTCTTGAATTTAAAGATTGAATTATTATTTTTTTCCTTAAATAATGGGATTTGGTAGTTTTTTCTAATCCCAAACAATTAAACAGAGTACAAGGTGAGGTGAGCTTTTCTGTGTGTCTGGTTAAATTAGCTGAAAGGTTTACCACACTTCCGAACAGTAAGTTCCCATACGTTTCTCTAATCCTTCTAATATACAGTAAATATTGCTCTAAACGATCCACTCTCTCGTCGAAATTTAAACCTGCCATCCTTGAATCCGTCTGGAAACGTCCCTGAGCTTGTAAAATATTTGGAGGTTTTCAAGTTGAATCGACTATTTAATGCCTCTGCAGCATATATGACAATGTAAGTCATTGTGAAATAATTGATGAATTCCCCTGTATGTCTTGTGTTCCTACTAACCTCAGATCAATAGGTCGAATGTTTCTCTAACTCAGAAGCTCCTATTTCAAAGGAACAGCATTTCATTGATGACAACTGTCAACTGTTAAATCTAATTATTAAAGGATCTCTTTAATTGCAATTATTCATGAATTATTATGATTTCACGGTTTGTAAGTTTACTGTTGAACCTTAGTTAAAATACAATTGCTTATCTGTCAAGTTGGCACTCAATTTTTTCGTTTCAAAAAAGAATCTCGAAATGTACGTCCGTAATTGTGGTGACGTAGATTTCTTATAATTTTTTTGCTTCATTTTGAAATTCAATGGCCCTAACAAATTCATGGGAAGACGTTATCTTGTGAGATTCATTTGATGACAGCCAGAGAGATTCGATAGGAAAAAAGAGCATCATCAACCAGTGTCAAGCTTCGTTATTTCCCCCCGACCTTTGTATATTATTTCCATCTAAATAATCTTCCAATGTCCGATTGAATGACTCGGTTCAACATGTATCCCAGTCACTTTGAAGGTGTATCTACTTGTGAGGTCAACGAAAGGGGATCCACGTTTTACCTTGGTTTCATTTGCAGGTCACTTTAGATCATAGCATTTGGGAGCAAAAGCAGCATCTTTGCCCCATATATCTGCTTTCATTCTGAAATCTGTCATCAGCAGGAGAGAGACGTTGTGTAAAAATGATTATCTGTGTGAATGAGCGAGAGTGTGTACAATTGAATGTACACTTTAGACACTACAACTGGGAGTGTCGATAACAGTAAGTTCCTATACGTTTCTCTAATCCTTCTAATACACAGTAAATATTGCTCTAACCAATTCACTCTCTCATCGAAGGGAGAGCATGAAAATCAGTGAGTGTGTGTCAGCAAGTGTGTCATTAAATATCTGTATAAATGGGAAGAATGCTTGAGAGAGTAAGTGTCGGAATGAGTGAGAAAGTGATTGAATGAAATGGAAGAAGAAACTTTGTGACTCACAATTGTACATTGGTGAAGTTACTGGGCTACATATCCTGAGGTGCGGGCCAATATTTTGGGGAAATGGGTTTGAATACCAACTTTGCAAGTGGTGAAATTAAAAATCAATAAATAGGAGGTCTGGAATTTTCTATCATTTTCAATGGCCACCATCAAAATTCGTGTACACAACAGTCTGGTGCAGTGGTGTTTATTAAGTGAGAAACCTTTTTTTTTAAACTTAGATAAGAGAAAACAATAGCAACGTGGCTAATTCTTAAGTGCCAGCAGGACTATTAAGGATAGGTAATATATACCAGCCTCAACATCGACACCATTCACAATAAACTACCCAATGCTAATATGAAGAAGCAATTCTTGAAGCTCTCCTCAAGGCAAATACTGGTATGCTGAAAATGAATAATTTCATTCTGAGATTATTTGTTCGGAGATTTTGAATGTTTATGGCTCGATATAAGTGAGGGTAAACGTATTTCATCCTTATTGTCGCCGACAGACATCCACTTCATTCCTCCCCCAGCCGCTATCCGACCCAAACCCAAACACTGAACTCTTCAGATGTGCAAGCATGCTCAGAACCAGGGGTCTCCATCCATTGAATCGGAGATGTCACGTTAAGTATGAAAGTAGAGAATATGATCAGCCCTTCGCCTCACCTTTTCTGTGCCAACCAGAGCGTAGTTCTAAATAATCACATTTGCCTGGACATGGTCCATAATCCCAATCGGTGTTGTATTCTGGTGACAGTCTAATGACTAGCAGAAAATGATGGAACCAACATGGAATCTTTTTCAATTTATTTACGTATCTAATGTCTGTTAATATAATGAAGGTACTGTGTAAGAGCCCAGAATGTACAGGCTTTGTTTAGGAGGAATGTTGTTTGCATTTCTGAAAAGATGTGAGAATCTGCGAATCTTACCAGCCAAGTTGGATGAGATACTGTGTCGTCTGTTTCCTTTGTAATCGTGCAACAGTTTCACTTTCCTCCTGTTTCTATTACATCTTTTCTTTGAAGGCCAACTATTGTCCAATGTTCACTGTTCTTTGCAGTGATTGACAACTCTCCCGAACTGACACAGAGATCGTCCAGATGTCAGGACATTCCCTTGATCCATTTAGCACTGTTTCGTTATACCACTGTTCTGGTGCTAGTTTAATTATAGCAATCAATTCTCCGCCTGATCTTCATCTATTGCTAATTGCTCATCACCATCAATTTACGACTACAGATAGCTTATCCTTAAGTTCACGTGTTGTTTTTTTACCTTTTGGCTCTTAGATGGTTTCAGTTCCTTTGTGTATTTATAAACAGGCTAATTTACATAAAAAGAGATCTTGCTACATTCCTGAACTGTTATCTGAGCTTGGACAGAGTCGCTACATAAATAATGGTATATGCACCACAACTCAAATCTTGAAACATGACACAACAACTGTGAACTAGCAATATCCAATAGACAATCAACATTAAGATAACTTAAGAGATACCACACCCACAGATGTATTAAACTGGTAGATATGTCGAACAGTAAAGTTGCACACTCTCTTCTACTCTCTAATTATTGGTCCCTGCCTTTCTGTTCATTCCCCTGGCCCTTTTATTGGTTCCAGACATGACCGGAGTTTAAAATGTGTCTTATTATCATTGTGTTCAGCAATGTAAGTAAAATGAACGGGAGTATTGTCTTTAAAATATTTTCATATTGTGTACACCAAACGCAACAAAAAATTACAAGGCAGTCACAACAGGGTGTTAGATACATAATAAAATTCTCTGCACTGTCAGTGTCCTACATGGCCAGAATAGGAAAAGGACGTGACGCAATATATGGAAATATTCTCTCAGCACTGTCTGCAACCATCTCTCTCAGGAATTTTAAAGCACTGGGCTAGTAGCACAGTAAGGTTGCATGTAAAAGTTCAAGGAGAAAATCAAACTCATTCTGTAACGTCCGCATCAAACAGTCCAATGGAAGACATAGCACTAACTTAGATATACCTAAAAGTTAAATTTGGAAATCTCTGCACTGCCACTACGCCGAGGGAAGATGCAGCGTTTCGATGCAAGATAGACAGAGCCTAGTGGTATGACTGCGAGAGTATTTACGCAGATAGCCAGGTAATATCACGGGTGCAAGGTTCAAATCCTGCTGCAACAGATTGTGGAATGTGAATTCAATATTAATCCCGAATTAATGTCCAATGATAACTCTGCAACAGTTGTCGATTTTGGACATAACCATTTGTTTTGTCAGGAAGGAAACTTCCATCCTTATCCTGTCTGGCCTGCATGTAATTCTGGACCCAAAGAGAAATGGTTGACTATCAAAGTGGCCTTTGACCAAGGAGGAATGAGCAATAAATAATGTCCTGGCCCGTGACACTATCGTTGTTGGAATGACTGAATCAAGAAATTGTTTCTATAGATAGGTCACATTAAACACTCCCAGAACAAGTACAATACAGAGTCCGATATAGAACTGTTCTGATGCTACAGTGATCTGATTAAACAATTAATGGGCAAAAACAGTTCATATAAAGTATAAGCTTCTCATCTCCACTTGTAATCAGAAAGTAAATCTACATCTGCGCTGTCCCCAAAACTCACTTTGCATATACATCGTGGTGTTATATACAAAACAGAATAAAGCTTCCTCCACAATGTCACCACCTAAAGCTCTTAGGACAGGGTAAACACTGGGTTAGAGAGTGAGCACAGCTGCCTTCACTCATTTAAAATATCAATATATTCATCTCTCCACTAAAAATATGCATGGGACAGGACAGCATGGATTTATATACAATAGGAGACTTCTTCTGATGAATTCCTATCGAATTCTCACAGTTCGTGCATAGCATGGATTTAGGTACAGAGTACGTTTGCCATAACACTGTTTCCATCGAACACTCCCAAGCCAGATCCAACATGACGTAAGAGATGTACGAAAACTCCATCTGCACGAGCCCCATCAAACATTCCCAGAAATCGTGCAGCACTGGATTAGACAAACACGAACATTTCCACTACACTGTCTGCACCAGGCGTTTCTAGGAGTGAAAAAAAAACTGGATGGGATACAGAGTGAAGCTACATGTGCATTTTTTGGAAATTATCTCGAAGAAGAATCAGACCACGGCCAAAGTAAGGATTTAATTATGCCCCTTTTTTTCTGGGTCATGTATTCCCAGGGTGTGCGAACGCTCTTTTGATATTCAAATTGGCATATGAGACATTCCTGTGAAAATTATATCAATGGGAAAAATTTAAAATATTACTCCATTACCCATTTAAATCTGACAGGCCAAATGCGGCACCCAATATTGCCAGGATTCAGTCTTTGCTGTACTCTCCAACAACTACTTCAAGAGCAGGTACCCGAAGTGCTGGCATCAGTGTGTATACTCATCTAGCGAGTCCGAACAATTAGTCCTCCAATCCTGGCAACATCCTTGTAGTCTTTTCTGAACCCAGTCAAGTTTCCCAACATCTTTCCGATTCTGGCAATGTAGGATACTGACAGTGCATAAATTCTCTCGCAATATTCTAACAGTGGCTTAACCAATGTCCTGTACAGCTGCAACATGACCTCTCAACTCCTGTACTCAATACCCTGAACAATAAAGGAAAGCATACCAAACACCTTCTTCACTATCCTATCTACCTGCGACTCCACTTCCAAGGAGCTATAAACCTGCACTCCAAGGTCTCTTTGTTCAGCAACACTTCCCAGGACCTTACCATTAAGTGTATAAGTCCTGCTAAGATTTGCTTTCCCAAAATGCAGCACCTCGCATTAATCTGAATTAATCCAGCTGCCACTTCTCAACCCATTGGCCCATCTGATCCAGATCCTGTTGTAATCTGAGGGAACCTTCTTCGCTGTCCATTACACCTCCAATTTTGCTCTCATCTTCAAACTTACTAACTGTACTTCTTATGCTCGCATCCAAATCATTTATGTAAATGTCAAAAAGTAGAGGACCCAGCACCAATCCTTGTGGCACTCCACTGGTCACAGGCCTCCAGTCTGAAAAACAACTCTCTACCACCACCCTCTGTCTTCTATCTTTGAGCCAGTTCTGTATCCAAATAGCTAGTTCTCCCTGTTTTCCATGAGATTTAACCTTGCTCATCAGTAGTCCATTTGATAAGGTTCCCCATGGTAGGCTAATGAAGAAGGTGAATTCGCATCAGGCCCAGGGTGTTCCAGCGCGATAGATAGAGAACTGGTTGGGCAAAAGGAGAGAGTGAGTAGTAATGGAAGAGGTCTTCTCAGAATGGAGACTTGCAACCAGTGATGCTCCACGGGGATCCGTGCTGGGACCACTGTTGTTTGTGATATACATAATATACATAAATGAGTAGGAAGAAGCTGTAGGTTGCCTTAGTCACAAATTTGCAGAAGAGACTAATATTGTTCGAGTAGCAGATCGTGAAGGAGACTGTCAGTGAATCCAGCAGAATATCGACAGATTGAAGAGTTGTGCAGAAAAATCGTGATGGCGTTCAATCCGGATGAATGTGAGGTGATGCACTGTGGAAGATGCAATTACGGAGCAATAACAGTGAAATGGAGAGATCATGGAGAAAATTGATATACAGAGAGATCTGGATCTTCAGGTCCATTTTTCCCGAATGTGGCAACGCAGGTCATTAGAGTTGACAGGAAGGCATACAGCATGCTTTCCTTCATCGGACGAGGTATTGAGTACAAATGTTGGCAAGACAGGTTACAGTTGTATGAGAGTTTGGCTCGGTCACTTTTCTGCGTACATTTCTGGTCGCCACATTACAAAAAGGAGGTGGATGCATTGTCGAGGGTGCAGAGGAGGTTCACCAGAATGTTACCTGGTATGGAGGGTGTGTGGTATGAGAAGAAATTGAGTAGAATGGATTATTTCGTTTGGAAGCAAGAAGGTTGGTGGGGATCTGATTGAGGCCTACAATATCATGAGAGGTATAGACAGGGTGGATAGCAAGAAACTTTTTGCCAGAGTGAAGGAGTCAGTTACTAATGTTCACCAGGTCAAAATGAGAGGGGAGAAGTTTAGGGGATGATATACGGCGAGGGTGGTGGGTGTCTGGAATGCTTTGCCGGCGTTGATGGTAGAGGCGGGAACGATAGCATCATTTAAGATGTATCTAAACTGATGCATGACCGGGAAGAGGGCAAAGAGATGCAGGAAATTAAATAAAATAGGCAGATGCTTCTTTCTCTACCGTTCCCCTCTGACTTGCTCTCTGTTATCGAGTCGCAAAGTAATTGAAATATACAGCACGGAAACAAACCTTTCGGTCCAATTCGTGCATGCTTACCAGATATCCTAAACCAATGTAGTCTTATTTTGCAGCACCTTGCCCATTATCCCTCCAAACTCTTCTAATACATCTACCCATCCAGATGCCTTCTAAATTTTGCAAAGGTACTAGCCTCCACCATTTCTTCCAGCAACGTATCCAATACGTTTTCCACCCTCTGCGTGAAAAAGTTATTAGGGCTCTTCTAAATCTTTTCCCTCTCACCCTAAACCCATAAGCCCTAGCTCTGGAACTCCCCCCAACCCAGGGAACAGACTTTGTTTTGTTTTTACCCTGTCTATGCCCCTCATGATTTTATTAACCTCTATAAGGTCACCCCTCAGCCTCCGACGTTCCAGGGAAAACACCCCAAACTGTTCAACTTCTCCCAACAGTTCAAATCCCCCAACACTGACAACATCCTTGTAACTCTTTTCTTAACCCGTTCAAGTTTCACAACATCTTTCCGATAGGAAGAAGACCAGAATTGCATGCAATATTCCACAAATGGCAGAACAAACGTCCTGGGTACATCCGCACATGACCTCTCAAGTCCTGTACTCAATACTATGACCAAAAAGGGAAAGCACACTAAACGCCTTCTTCAGTCCCCTATCTGCGATTTCATTTTTAAGGAGCTATGAAAGTGCACTCCAAGGTCTCTTTCTCCGGAAACACTCCGTAGGAACTTACCATTATGTGAATAGGTCCTGCTCTGATTTGCTTTTCCCAAACGCTGCACCTCACATTTAATTAAATCAAATGTCATCTGCTACTCCTCAGTCCATTGCCCTATCTGATCAAGATCCAGTTGTAATCTGAGGGAACCTTCTTCGCTTTCGACTGCATCTCCAATTTTTGGTGTCATCTATGAACTTGCTCACTATACCTCCTACGTTCCCATGCAAATCATTTTTTAAACGATGAAAAGTAGTGGACCTAGCACCGAAACTTGTGGCACTCTACTGGTCACAGGCCTACAGTCTGAAAAGCAACCATCCACCATGGTCCTCTGCTTTCTACCTTCGAGTCAGTTCTGTATCTATATGGCTAATTCTCCTTATATTCCATGAGATGTAACCTTGCTAACCTGTATCCCAGTAAGGAACCATTTCGAACGCCTTACTGAAATCCATACCGATCATATCTACATATCGGCTGTCATCAGTCCTCTTTGTTACTTCTTCAATAACCTCAGACAATTTCGTCAGACTTGATTTCCCACAAACAAAGTCATATTGAGTATCCTTAATTAGTCCTTACCTTTCCAATTACGTGTCAATCCTGTCCCTCAGAATTCCCTCTAACAACTTACTCACCATCAACGTCAGGCTCACCGGTCTTTAGTTCTCTGGCATGTCCTTACCACCTATGTTAAATGGTGGTAGAATGTTTAGCAACCTCCAGTCATCCGGCAACTCGCATGTGACGATTAATAATACAAATATCTCAGTAAGGGGCCCAGAAATCACTTCCCTAGTTTTCCAGATTCTCGGGTTTACCTGATCATATTCTGAGCATTTATCAAAGTTCATGTGTTTCAAGAGATCCAGCACCTCGTCCTCTTAAATATGGACATTATTTCAAGATATCACCATCCACTTCCCGACATGCTTTATCTTCCGCGTCTTTCTGCACAGTAAACACTGATGCAAGATATACGCCCAGTATCCCCTTCCCCCTTGTTCTGCGGCACCACACAAAGGTGGCCTTGCTGATCTTTCAGCGGCCCTCGTTACCCTTTCGTCCTTAATGCATTTGTAAAAACCCTTTGGATTCTCCTTAACCCCATTTGCCAAAGATATTTCATGTCCCCTTTTTGCCCGCCTGATTTCCCTCTTAAGTACACTCATGTTACCTTTGTGAATGTGTGGAAAGAGAAAAAGATTACTTGGAGGAAAGACATAGAGAGAAAGCACAAACGCCACGCAGACAGTCGGGCCAGTCTGAAATCAAACCCCGTTCCCTAGCAGTGCGAGGAAACAGTGTTAACTGCTGAGATACTGCGCAGCCCATATGTTTGTTCCCCAACTTTGAACATCCAATATTTTCTGGTCAATTTGGGTCTGGAAGAGTTTGATTTCCCTTAATAATTACCGAACACTACTGGATTAATGTGGATTTACCAGCACAAAATTACTCACAAAACTGGAACCAAGATAAAACATTCCACGTTCAGTCTGCAGGCCATTTGCAATTTTCACTGCAGCAACTCTTCAAGGCTCAATGGCTTATTGTGGCTCATAATTCATGTACCACTGTGTTTAAGGGTCCATTCTTAGCAGAAGTATTATCTTCAGTGTTCCAGCCAGTTTCTCAAAGCTTTTGCATTTGACATTGTAATTTATCCTATGATTGGAGATCTCAGAACCTTTGTCTTTGTTATTTATGTCGCCATTGCTTACAGGAATAGTGCCAGAAGACTGTAGGACAGCAAATGTTGTTGCCTTGTTCAAGAAAGGGAATAGAGTTCAAGAAAGAGAACAGATACAACCTTAGTAAATATAGTTTATTGAGCCTTCCTTTAGTTGTGGGTAAACTGTTGTAATGGGTTATAATAGATAAGGTTTACAATCATTCAGAAAGGATTAAGTTGATTAGGGATTGTCAACACGGTATTGTGAAGGGGAGGTCGTGGCTTACAAACATTATTGAATTCTTTGAAAGGTGATGAAACAGGTGGATGAGGACAAAGCACTTGATGAGGTGGATATAGATTTGAGTAAGGCGTTCGAACAGGTTCCCCGATGTATGTTTTTGCACAAATTACGCAGGCATGGGATTGTGGATGAGTTAGCAGTGCAGATCAGAAATTGGCGAGCTGAAACAGGGTCGAGAGTGGTGTTTGATGGGATATAATCATCCTGGAGTTTAGTAATCGTGGTTTACCGCAACGATTTGTTTTGGATCCACTATTGTTTGTCAATTTTATAAACGAACTGGGTGAGTGTGTAGAAGGATGGGTTAGTGTATTTGCAAATGTCATTAGGGTCAGTAGAGTTGTGGAGAGTGCGGTATTATGTTGCAGGATCCAGAGGGACACAGATAAGCTGCAGAGCTGTGCTGACAGTTGGAAAATTGTGTTTAATGCGGAAAAGTGTGAGATAACTCACTTTGGAAGAAGTAACAGGAATGCAGCGTACTGAGCTAATGGTAAGATTCTTGTCAGTGTAGATGAGGACAGCGATCTCGTTGTCTATGTGCATAGATCCCTGAAAGTTGCCACTCAGGTTATTAGTGTTCTTAAGAAGGCATACAGTAAGTTAGCTTATGTTAGTAGAGGGAATGAGTTTCAGAACCATGCGGCAGCTATACCAAACTCTGGTGCGGCTGCACTTGGAGCATTGCATAGAATTCTGTTCACTGTATTATAGGGAGGGCGTGGAATCGTTGGAAAGAATTCAGACGAAATTTAGTTGCATGTTGCCTAGTATGCAAGGATGGTCTCTCGAGGCAAAGTTGAGGGAGTTGAGTCTGTTTTCATTAGAGCAAAGGTTGAGAAGTGCCTTAATTGAGATATGTAAGATAAGAGAGTGAGATCGGGTGGACATTTAGAGCCTTTTTCCATGAAAGGTGATGGCTATCACGATGGGATATAGGTTTAAATTAAGGGCAGATAGATATGGGAAAGGTATCAGAGGTAGTTTCTTTACTCAGGGAGTACTGCGGGCATGGAATGCACTGCCTGTAACGTAATAGAATGGCCAAATTTAAGAACATTTAAATAGTCATTGGATAGACATATGGACGAAAATGGAATAGTGTTGCTGAGATGGTTGGAGGGTGAATTGATCAATAGAAAGTGGAATATTGCAGTCAGTTCCTACAATACCTGTTCATTCACGATGTCGTCATGAAATTGTAACGCCAGCCATTCGTATTCCGGTGACGTTTGGCTATCCGGTAATTCAGTGTATTTATTACAAGCTTTATCATTTCTGACATCTACAAGAATAGTACAATTTGATTCTCAGCACAGTGTTCCACGGAGGCATACGAACGTTTGTGGACTTATTCTGGATTGTTTATGGGAGAGGGAAAATTAATTTAGCTGCGTTATTAATAATAATAGTTTCTGTATTGCGTTTGAGAAATGCCACTGGGAATGTCAAGGGTATCCTTCAGACAGCATAGTTGGCCTGTAGTCTGAGGGGAACTTTCAAAGACTCGACTTGGTGGCTATTGTGTGAACTGCAGGGAGCATTGCTTGGTAGAACGACCAGCATGGCGCCCTTGCCTTTACAGGGAATGCAAGACAGACCAAATATTTTGGTACTATGACTGAATCAGTGATGACGGTTAAAACGGAAGGAGAACATGAGAAAATATAATAATGGCAGAAATAGATGAGAAACGGGAACTCAGATGAAGAAGAATGGAAATGCAACTGAAAATGCAGAAAATAGAAATGCGATTATTGGTCACAATTACAAATGGAAAGAAAAAAACGAGAGCAAAGTTAACCTGATGCCTGTGGAAGAGCAGATACCAGATGTGATGCAAGTTCAGATGAAAGCAATGTGAGTAATAAATGCAAGCACAGAAAATGAAATGTTGAAAGTTGCCACGGACCCTACTGAAACTTGTGGAAAACAATGTGAACACACTGTATAAGTTATTTAACAAAATGACCCACCAGGCGAGTCAAGCAAAAGAGGATTATGTAAAATAAAAACCAAAAAAAAACTCTGCACTTACTGTAAAGTTGAAACAGAAACAAAAATTGGCGAAAACGCTCAGCATGTCTGGAACAATCTGTGGAAAGTAATCAGAGTAAACGTTTTGAGTCGAATGACCTTTCCTCACAACTTTGTCACTGCAAACTAAGGATTGGTTGGAGGAAAAGCACAATAACTTTACATTTCATCATCCACTGAGGCTTTTCAGAATTTAGACATTGAAAAGCTTTACTTTGTGCACACGGGTTAGTGCATACGAGGCCTATCGACAACGTTTTTGAATAAAAACAAATGCCTGGACAAATGAAGATTGAATTCAAAGGATTGAGCAAACTAGTTTTGACAGGTGTATACCAGCATTCGAGCTGAAACCAAGTAAGAATTTCTTTGCGATCTTAACCCTTTAGGAGGACTTAAAAATTCTTTCCACGCAAGAATAAGAAATAGAAGAGAGCCATAATCTTGCGAATGAGAAGATAATTTTAAAAAAGGAATCTGATTAACTGACCATCAAATTTGAAAAGAAGGGAACCTCTGCTTGGAGGCAGTCGATGCTGGTGAAATCCTAAATCAGTATTATGCATCAATATTACGCAGGAGTAGAACATGAAGTTTAATGAAATTAGTGCAGGGCATGGCAATATGCTAGGACATCTTGAGATCAGGAAAGATATGGTGTTGTTTCTTTTGAAGAACATTATGGCGATTAAGTGCCATAGGAGTTTGCTGATTGCCTAGAACGAGATACTTCAATATTCGCTAGCCAGTGCAGAAGTCCTGGAGGACTGGCAAGTAGCTAATGCTATTCATCTGTTCAAGAATGGAAGTAAGGTTAATGCAGGAAACAATAGCTCAGTGAGACTCGCATGAGTGGTTGGATGCTAATAGAGGGAATTCGTAGGTATGGGATTTTCGAGCAATTAAAAAGCATTTTTAATTAATAGATATAGTATGGAGGCATGTGGTGATGGCCAAGCGGATTCGCTAAAAGGCTGTGCGTGATGGTGCGATGTGGGGTTCAGAGCGAAGATGGACATGGTGACTGGCAAATGGGATAGGACAAATGGTGTGCTGTGAGGATTCAGTGAGATGTTTGACAAGGAGATCCGCCAAGGGAACAGGACTGATATTGCGATGTAGATGTTCAGGATGGTGATGGACGTGGCGATTGACTAATAGGATGGCAGTGACGATGAGATGGAGTTGTAGCATCGAATGATGAACAGCTTGGAGATTTAACTTTACATTGCTGGATCAGGACACTGCTGAGTTTAACATGTAGGTTAGTTTGCACTTAGGCAGGCAATTGCAATGTTAAAATTTATTTAGGGTTGTTAAGAATACGAGAGAACAGGTGTGGAAATTAACAATACAAAGCATCGGAGCAGGACAAGGCCAGCTTGCCCATCGAGCATGCTCCACCATCCGAAAGACATCTCGCTGATCTTTTCTTGCACTCAGCTCTACCTACCTGCCATCTGACTGCAACCGTTAATTCCCTTATTGTTCAACAGTCTATCTATGATTCCCTTTTTAAAAAACTTTAAAAAACAAGCTGGCCTGAATTGCTCAACTGGGCAGCAAATTCACAACTTTTAGTGAAAACGTTCTTCCTCAACTCGGAACTAAATCTTTTCGTCCTCTGTTAAGGCTAAGCCCCGTACTTCTAGTTATGGAAACAACCATATTACGACTATTTTATCTATGTTCTTCATATCCCTACATGTTTCTATAGGATACCCCTTCATTCTTTTAAATTCCAATGAGTATCGACCCAAATTACTCAATCTGTCCACACAAGTTAACGCTGTCAATTCTGGATTCAAATCAGTGAACTTCCTCTGTACTCATCCCGTTCCAGTACATCCTTTCACCAGTCTGAAAACCAAAACTGCACGCAGGACTTCACGTGTGGCCTGAGCAGCACTCTATTTTGACTCCACCCCTCAAGCAATGAATGACAGCATGCCGGTCCCCCTTGTAATTGCCTACTCACCTTCAAATTATCATATTTTTGCAATTGACAGACACGGCCACAGAGATCACTCTGCATAGAAACATGCTGCAATTGTTCACCACTTAATTAAAATGGATTATACCAAAATGAATAAGCTAACATTGACAAATATTGTACTCTATCAGACATATCAATTCTCCTTAACCGATGTATATCCGTCTGCATGCTTTCAGTGTCATCTGCATACTTTGCTCTACCATTCATCTGTGAACTCTGCATTTGGTCCGCAACTGTAAAACCTTTGTGTAAATTGTAGACAATTGCGGTTCCAATGCTGATCAATGAGGAACACCATTAAACCACTGATCGTTAACCAGAACAAAAACCATTTATCTTCATTCTTAGTTGTATGTTAATTCATCAATCTTCTGACCCTACTAACATATACCCGCAATGCACTCCATCTTTATATTGTACAATAAACTTTTATGTGCAATTTGTCTAATGCCAATCCAGAGACACTGCACGCACGAGTTCCCCAATGTCCACTGTGCTTGTAATGTCTTTCCAGTAAAACACTAAAACTGACTTGCGTTTCATACACCGATGCTGTGTCTGGTCATTTAGACATTTTCAACCCCGATGTCTCACTAAATCGTCCTTGAATACAGTTCTCAAAATTTTTCATGCTACAGAGGTTAAGTTAAAGGGTACACACTGACTCACATTTTCTCTACTTTCTTTTTTTCTTGAAACAGTGGTGTCAAATTTTCTTTTTTTCCAATCTGTTAGAACGACACAGCGAATTCTGAAAAATTACCACGACCACATTTCCTAATTTCCCACCTTCACGTTTAGAACCTGGAGGTGCATTCCATCAGGTTTAGGAGATTTTCCACTTCCAACCGTTTTAACTTGCCTAATAGTAAATTTTAGTGAAAATGATCGCTTTCAGCTCTCAGCCTGCCATAGCTTCCTTGTCATCAAATATTGGCATGCCATTTCTGTCTTCCACTGTGCAGAGGGAGACACAATACTTGTTCAATACCTCGGCCATTTCCTCACTTTCAGCTAACACATCCAGCTTCACAACTTCTAAAGAGCCAATTTGTGTTTTAACTTTTCTTTCTCGTTTTAAAGCCTTGTTTAAAATATTCTAAAATTATTTACTCTCATTATTACCTTTCTCTGTAACTTTTCTTTGTGGCAAGTCTTTTGACCTTTGAAGGTTTCTCAATTCCCTCGTTTCCCACTATGCTTTGCCACTTTGCGTGCAATAGCTTTCGATTTCATACCCTTTTTTACTTCATTCGTTATCTATGCCTGATTATCACTTTTCCTGCAGTCCTTCCTTTCCTGGAGGATCTGGACAAACTGCATTCTGCACCTTTTTGACCAGATGTGCACCCCTAATGGCAGGAGGGAAACGGTGGTCTGGAAAGTTTCCAAAATGTTTTAAAAGAATGTTTTTGGCTTGTAGTATGAGGAGCGGTTGAGGAGATTGGGCCAGAGCTCAACTGATATTGGAGGTGTCATGCAGAATCATATTGAGATCTACAGACTACTGAACAGAGTAATGTTCGATATCGGAATCGTCAATTGAATGATTATGATGGTGTAGGGGCGGATAAATTAATGATGGCGGTAGACACTGGCCAAGGGGTGGGACTGCATATGTGGCTGGGTGTGGTAAGAGTGATGCTAGTCCTGGAAGCCCGTAAATGTTCCAATACTTATTCCTCATATTCATTCATCCCTTTAGCCCGAAAGACCAACATTTTTCTCCATCCCGATAACAGTCCATGTTGTGATGTAAATATTTTTCTTTGCCTATGCATTCCACTGGCTCATCATTCTTTGGTGAAGATATTCTTTCCAACCCAATTCTAGGTAGTTTATTTTACTCTATAACCCTTAAACTCTGTACCTCTGGTAGACGTCCTGATTACCCAAAATATCCATCCTGCTTTTACCTTATTTGTTTGAAGTGTTCTGGTTACTGTTTGATCCCACATCATTTTTCCAAACGCCAGTGAATGCACACTTAACCGATTCAGTCTTTATTCAGCCGTCAAACCTGTTATCATTGTTGCAGTTTCTCTCGCTGCAGCCCTTTCTAAAGTGGTAAGGAGACAAAAACAAAATACTTACAAAAATGCATTCCCTGTGCTACCGATTGTGCTCCCTCTGTCTTTGCTGTGGGGGCACACAAAATCTGTTTCACTTGTCCACCCGCCCCATTTTCGAACATAGAACATAGAACATAGAAAAATACAGCGCAGTACAGGCCCTTTGGCCCTCGATGTTGTGCCGATCCAAGCCCCACCTAACCTACACTAGCCCACTATCCTCCATATATGTATCCAATGCCCTTTTAAATGCCCATAAAGAGGGAGAGTCCACCACTGCTACAGGCAGGGCATTCCATGAACTCTCGACTCGCTGAGTAAAGAATCTACCCCTAACATCTGTCCTATACCTACCACCCCTTAATTTAAAGCTATGCCCCCTCGTAATAGCTGACTCCATACGTGGAAAAACGTTCTCATGGTCAACCCTATCTAATCTTCGAATCATCTTGTACACCTCTATCAAGTCACCCCTAAACCTTCTTTTCTCCAATGAAAACAGCCCCAAGTGCCTCAGCCTTTCTTCATACGATCTTCCTACCATACCAGGCAACATCCTGGTAAACGTCCTCTGCACCCATTCCAGTGCCTCCACATCCTTCCTATAGTATGGCGACGAAAACTGAACACAATACTCCAGATGCGGCCGCACCAGAGTCTTATACAACTGCCACATGACCTCAGGACTCCGTAACTCAATTCCGACACGTAAAAGCCAGTATGCCATAAGCCTTCTTCACAGCACTATTTACCTGGGTGGCAACTTTCAGAGATCTGTGTACATGGACACCCAGACCCCTCTGCTCATCCACAAAAGCAAATATCCGACCATTAGCCCAGTACCCCATCTTCTTGTTACTCTTACCAAAGTGAATCACTTCACACTTACCCACATTGAACTCAATTTGCCACCTTTCTGCCCAGCTCTGCAGCTAATCTATATCCCACTGTAACCTGCCACATCCTTCCTTACTCCCAACAACTCCACCGACTTTCGAATCATCCGCAAACTTGCTCACCCAACCTTCGAGCCCCTCCTCCAGGTCATTTATAAAAATGACAAACAGCAATGGTCCCAAAACAGATCCTTGCGGAACACCGCTAGTAACTGCACTCCAAGATGAACCTTTACCCTCAATTGCTGCCCTCTGTCTTCTTCCAGCCAGCCAATTCCTAATACAAGCCTCCAACTCACCCTCAATGCCATACCTCCATATTCTTTGCAGTAGCCTACCATGGGGAACCTTATCAAACGCCTTACTAAAATCCATCTACACCACATCTACCGCTTTACCCTCGTCCACCTCTTTAGTCACCTTTTCAAAGAAGTCAGTAAGGTTTGTGAGGCACGACCTGCCCTTCACAAAACCATGCTGACTATCCTTGATCACATTATTCCCATCCAGATGTTCATAAATCCTATCCCTTCCAATTCTCTCCAAGACTTTGCCCACAACAGAAGTGAGACTCACCAGCCTATAGTTACGAGGGTTATCCCTACTCCCCTTCTTGATCAAGGGAGCCACATTTGCTATCCTCCAGTCTTCTGGCACTACTCCTGTTGACAACGAGGAATTGAAAATCAAGGCCAATGCTCTGAAATCTCCTCCCTTGCTTCCCAAAGAATCCTAGGATAAATGCCATCAGGCCCAGGGGACTTACCTATTTTCACCCTTTCCAGAATTTCCAACACCTCTTCCCTACATACCTCAAAGCTATCCATTCTAATTAATTGTGACTCAATATTCACATCGGCAATAATGTCCTGTTCCTGAGTGAATACTGACGATAAGTATTCATTCAGTATCTCCCCAATCTCTTCAGCCTCCACACGCAACTTCCCACTACTATCCTTGACTAAACCTATTCCTATCCTAGTCATTCTTTTATTCCTGACATACCTATAGAAAGCCTTTTCCTAATCCTACCAACCAAGGACATTTCATGTCCCCTCCTTGCTGCTCTTAACTCTCTCTTTAGATCCTTCCTGGCTACCTTGTAACTCTCAATCGCCCCAATTGAACCTTCACGCCTCTTCTTTACATAGGCCGCCCTCTTCCCTTTAACAAGGGATTCCAATTCCTTCTTAAACCATGGCTCCCTCAAACGACCCGTTCCTCCCTGCCTGACAGGTACATACGTATCAATGACACTCAATAGTTGCTCCTTGAACAAGCTCCACATATCGATTACACCCTTCCCTTGAAGCCTACTTTTCAAAGCAACGCATCCTAAGTCATGCCTCAACGCATCTTAATTTCCCTGCCCCCAGCTATAACTCTTGCCCTGCAGTGCACACTTTTCCCTCTCCATCACTCGAGTAAAAGTCACTGAATTGTGGTCACTGTCCCCAAAGTGCTCACCTACCTCCAATTCTAACACCTGGCCTGGTTCGTTACCTACAACCAAATCCAGTATGGTCTCACCTCTTGTTGGCCTGTCTACATATTGTGTCAGGAAACCCTCCTGCACACATTGGACAAACACCGACCCATCTAATGTACTCGAGCTAGAGCTATCCCAGTCAATATCTGGAAAGTTAAAGTCCCCCATAACAACCACCTATTACTTTAACTCTTCTCCTAAATCATCCTCGCAATCCTTTCTTCTACATCTCTAGGACTATTAGGAGGCCTCTAGAAAACTTCTAACAGGGTGACCTCACCTTTCCTATTTCTAACCTCAGCCCAAACTACCTCAGATGGTGAGTCTTCATCCATCGTCCTTTCCAGCGCTGTAATACTACCTTTGACAAGCAATGCCACACCTCCCCCTCTTTTACCCCCACCTCTGACCCTACTAAAACATTTAAACCCTGAAACCTGCAATAGCCAATCCTGTCCCTGTTCTTCCCATGTCTCTGTAATAGCCACAACATCGAAATCCCAGATACCAACCCACGCTGCAAGTCCATCTACCTTATTTCGTATACTTCTCGCATTGCAGTATATACACTTCAAGGCATCTTCCTGTTTACAGGCACCCTCCTTTGAGATTGATGCCATGTTCCTAACCTTCCTACACTCCAGTTCCTGCACCCTCAAGCTACAGTCTAGTTTCCCATGCCCCTGCAGAGTTAGTTTAACCCCCCCCCCCCCCCATCAACGAGCACCAGCAAACCTCGCCCCAAGGATACTGGTGCCCCTCAGGTTCAGGTGTAGACCATGCTGTTTATAGAGGTCCCACCTTCCCCAGAAAGGCCAGGTATCCAGATACCGGAATCCCTCCCTCCTGCACCATCCCTGTAGCCACACATTTAATTGCTCTCTCTCCCTATTTCTCAACTCTCTATCACGTGGCACAGGTAACAAACCAGAGACAACAACTCTGTTTGTTCTATCTCTGATCTTCCAACCTAGTTCCCTGAAAGCCTGCCTAACATCCTCAGCCCTCTTCCTACCTATGTCGTTGGTGCCAATGTGGAACACGACTTCGGGCTGCTCCCCCTCCCTCTTAAGGACCCGGAAAACACGATCAGAGATATCACGTACCCTTGCACCTGGTAGGCAACATTACAAACGTGAGTCTCTCTCGCCCCCACAAAACCGCCTATCTGTGCCATGAACCATCGAGTTCCCAATAATTATTGCTCTGCTCAATAGATCCCATCGTCATAAAATTAATCTATTCAGTTCCAAAGAAGTCTCTTATTGGAACTCAAAATTTTAACTGATTCCCTTGTCACAGATGCCGCCTGGTTTGTTGAGTATCGTAATTGAGATTGCCGACGATCTCCAGCGTCTGCAATATTTTGTTTTTACTTTGAATGTCAATGATTAAACAAATGTTGTTGCTTATGACATGGACAAGCTGCACTGTTCTTTCAGAAATAAATTCCATATGCAATTTGCTACGTTAACTTCAAATCATTTACCACCTGTAAATGTTCTAAACGAAGAGAATCCTGAGAAGATAGATGAACAGATTGTTTAATTATTAGAGAAATCTGCATAAATGGATATGTCAGTACATTCTTCAACTGCTGTCTGATTTGTTTTTGATTTCCATAATATATTGCAGGTTTTCGTTTTCCTGCAGCAACTGAGGGACTGCAGCATGATCCTTATTTCCTGCATTAAAACCTTCACAGATACTGACGTTCCAAAATTTACAACCGCCACGATAGAGAATAAAATATGAACAATTGGCAGAGCGAAGATATAGTTGGCTAATGGGTTTTCTTCGACTCTCTGTGTCTTCGTCTCTCAGCGACACTGACCATCCAATGTTTCCAACCAAAACCGCTGGAAGTTAAACTATTGATACTAACTTTCAAGAATAAAATGCCTTAGATATCCTTGAAGCAATTGATCACAGTCACTGTCACAGAAATCACACTGCAATATCAACATTTCAGCTTCAGCAACAAATAGCGACAAATCGATCAGAAGTGAAACTGATGGTGAACCAGACACGGCAATCAGTGGCTGCGTAAATCAGTATGGCATGGATATTGCACACTGGGAGTGACATCAGGGAATACATTGAACAAATGTTCAGAATATGCCTCAATATCACGTCTAAGCTAATGACTCGCAGGTCTGCAAAGGCCTGAGCCGCAGTAAGTAACGAATGATGCATTCAGGCAGCCCACAAATTGTAGGAAGCAGTATGAAAACAGCCATTACATTAACCGTAAGTAAGACATAAAACCGATCATTCATCAGCAAATTGCAAAATATGCCAGTTTGATTTTCAGAGTGAAGAGATTTTCTAATTCAGTCAATTTTATCTTAGGTAAAAACAATGACTGCAGATGCTGAAAACCAAATACTGGATTAGTGGTGCTGGAAGAGCACAGCAGTTCAGGCAGCATCCAAAGAGCAGCGAAATCGACGTTTCGGGCAAAAGCCCTTCATCAGAAATAAAAGGCTTTTGCCCGAAACGTCGATTTCGCTGCTCGTTGGATGCTGCCTGAACTGCTGTGCTCTTCCAGCACCACTAATCCAATTTTATCTTAGTCGACTGAAGGAATGGTGAGAAAGGTTTTAAATCATGACATACCAAAAAGATAGAACGTTCACTCCGCAAATGAAGACACACTCATGCATGAGTATTCTGGATTACCAGAAAGTTGACGCCAATCACTCCTTTACAGTTCTGAATTTCGACGATGAAAGCCTAGCAAAGCTGAAGCATCCTACCGTAGCCACTAGAGTATGGTCGTTTGATTTCTATGTCCTTTGCATCGCAGTAAATAAAACAAGTAGCTTAAGGATTCATCTCAGGTGTGTGCGTGTTTGAGGTGTGTGTGTGTCTGTGTGTGTGTGTGTGTGTGTGTGTGTGTGTGTGTGTCTGTGTGTGTCTGTGTGTGTGGGTGTGTGTGTGTGTGTGTGTCTGTGTCTGTGTGTGTGTGTGTGTGTCTGTGTGTGTGTGTGTGTGTGTGTGTGTGTGTGTGTCTGTGTGTGTGTGTGTGTGTGTGTGTGTGTCTGTGTGTGTCTGTGTGTGTGTGTGTGTGTGTGTGTGTGTGTGTGTGGAATTTTCGGAGATCCGAAAGTGATGAGCACGTTTGGGCTAATAACGGAGTGTGGCATGAGAGAGGAGAATGGATTCATGCGTCGTGTGGAGTGCCAGGTGAATGTTGATGGGTCTGAGTGAGAAGATAAAAGCGATTATGGATTGACAGATGAGAAGAGAATGAAAGAGCGATATCGAATGAGAGGAACTTTCAAAGTTACTGGGTCTATGGAGTGAGAGTACTGGGAAAGACAGTGGTGCATGAGGCTAAGGTCAAAAATAACAGAGAAGTGAAGAGTTGCAGAATAGTTTGGCGTTATAGGGGAATTGGCAGTGATAACAGAACTAAGAGTGACAATGTTGTTGCACTGATGGGAGTGTGAGGCGTCTAGAGCGATTAGCAATAATGTAAAGCTGAAAGATAGAGGAAACTGAACCAGCAAGGCATTTGGTGTGATTCTGCAGAAAGGGTCATCTCGAAGTCATCACTAGGACATCTCTAGCACGGATGCTGCAAGGGTAGAAGCACAACATTTCTGGAGAGACAAGAAAATTAGAGATTATAGAACAGCGAGGAGGAACAGCAGAGGTGGAGAAGGATACAGGAAGCAGGAGTGATTGGGAAGCATAAATTCCAATGTAACTGAAAGTGGTGGCTTCTGGGAGTGATGAACAGACTGGAGAATATTATAGAAAGCAGATGACAATGCGGTAAAACTATTTGAAAGACAACGAATATTGCTGCCTGGATTACATGAGTTGACAAGGCTACACTTATAAACTACGAGCTCTTGGCACTCGAACTGAAACATTCACGATTTGGAGAGCCGGTGTTGGAGTGGGGTTTACAAAGTTAAAAATATCACAACATCAGGTTATAGTTCAACAGATTTAATTGGAAGCACCAGCTTTCGGAGCGCTACTCCTACATCACTTGTTTTTTGAGTACACGATAGTAAGACAGAATTTACAGAAAATTATTACAGTGTGATGTAACTGAAAGCATAAATTCAAAAATACCTTGATTGTTTTTTTTAAGTCTCTCATCTATTAGAATGTTAGTTTCCCTTCTTTCATATGCAAATCGCAAATCTTTATTAAAAGTTGGATTCTCAAGTGAACTTTAACAATTCGTGTCAGCCTAGATAATGTTTTGAATGTGTTAGCACTCCTGTGTGTTGTTGTCTGTGCCATAATGTTTCGACTGATTCTAATCTTTAAAAGAATGAATGAACAAATCTTGCATCGATTCATACAGTTTTTGAGCAAAGAACAATGTAACTCTGCATATACAAATTCACACCACAAACTTATATGTGCATGTATGCATGCGGGTGAGTATGTGTGTGTGTGTGTGGGGGGGGGGGGGGGGGTGGGGGGAACGTGTGTTGTGAGTGTTTGTGACAGAGTGTGTATGAGCGTGATTGTAAAGGGGTATAAGTCTCTGAGAGAATGCATGTATGAGTGTGGGAGCATGTGTGTTTGTAGGATTGTGAGTGTGTGAGTAGGTTTCTCTGCGTGTGTGTGTTTAGGAGTGTCTCTGTGTGTGTGCATGTGTGTGTCTATGTGCAGGAGTGTCTGTCTGTGTGTATGTAGGAGGGTCTCTTTGTGTGTTTTGTGCAGTGGGTTCACCTATAGTGTGACATAGACCCAAGTTCCGGGTTGAGGCATTCCCATGGGTACCAAACTTTGCTCTCGGCCTCTGCTTGGCCACTTTTCACTGCTGCCTGTTCCGAAGTCCGCCTTGGAGTATGGTCACCCGAACGCCAGAGATCGAATGTCGTGGAACCCTGATGTGTTCTCCAACTGGAAGAGAACACTCCTGTCTGTTGAATGTTGTGTGGTGCTCACACATCCATTGCCATATAGTCTGCTCGGTTTCACCAATGAACTATGCCTCAGGGCATCCTTGCCTGCAACGTATGAGACAGATATCGTTGTCTGAGTAGCATAAGCACCTGCCACATGATGGAAGGTGTCCCCACGTGTAATGTTGGCATGTATGTCCACACTCCGACACGAGTTGCAGCGTCTAGTGTGACAGGTTTTACTGGAGCAGTCTTGAAAGCTGGGAAGTTTGCTATGGACAATGATCTGATTGAGAATTGATGGTTGTTTAAAGGCAAACATTGGAGATGTGGGAAATGTCTAGGCGAGTGGTCATCCTCATCGATAATGTATTGCAGACTGCGAAGAATATCGCATAGTTTTTCAGCTCCTGGAAAGTACTGGGCATTGAAGGGTTCCCTGCCGTTGTTTAATCTCCAGTCCCAACAGCCCTCCTAGTGTCTGTATCTCCTTTAGCTCCAAATACTATCCCAACTGTGTAATTTCTAGTCCTTATATTCATCCCTATCTCTGTAACTCCTTCAGGACTGATAACCCTGTACATCTACGTAAAATCTTTCATTCCGATCACTTATCTGATCTTTAACCAGTAATGATGATCTAAAACCGCCAAAAATCCGTAACATCCTCGAGTCTATCTAACCCAGCTTTTCTCTTTTAGCTTCTCTGGTGTCGGTATTCCTGAGGAGGTAATTACGGTTCCTTGCTGTGGATGACAAAACCGCTACTCCAAGCGTTGAGCATTGTACACCATTCTTATGAGGGCATCCTTGAGTGCTACCAGGTACCGTTGCGTTCCTTCTCAACTGAACAGATCCTGTGTATGTGTAGGGCTTCACCACAGAGGATGATTGTCTTAATATGTTTTGGGTGGAAGCTGGAGAAGTGTAGAATTGTGTGGTTATCTGTGGGTTTGCGCTAGAGTGAGGTAATGAGACACCCATCCTTGATGAAGATGCATGTGTCCAAAAACGTGACAGTTAGTACAAAGTAGTCCATGGTAAGTTTGGTGGTGGGATGAAGCTGGTTGATATTACTGAGTAGTTTTACCAGCAACTCCTCGCCATGGGTCCAGAGGAGGAAAATGCCGTCAATGTCCATGGCGTATAATATTGGTTGGAGGTCCTGCATAGAGAAGAAGTCTTGTTCACACCTGTGCATGAAAATGTTAGCATATTGGTCAGGAGAATCGGTCCCCATGGCTATTCTGTGTGTTTGAATGAAGAACTGATTGTCAAAGGTGAAGGTGTTGTGCAACACGTTCAACACCAGCATCTCTTCTCCCTATCTGTTTTTCAGCAGCAGCAACGAGAAGGGCGGGAGCTTGGACCAGGTGCCTGCTGTGTGACTGACTTGAGCTTTTATATTTGACATCAGAGAGCAGAGGTTACGGGGAAACGGGGGATATTTTTAAAATTTCCGTCCAGATATATAAGTGAGTCTTTTTTTAAACCTGAGATGACCCTTTGTAGGGTCTCTCAACCAACCACGTCCTCTAACATTAAAGACCAGGGACACATCAGGTAAGATTCTCTTCCTGTTTACTTTTTCATAAGGGGGATAGCAGGGACAGCAGTACCGGGAGAGGAATGTTCTTCCTGCATGACGTTTGAGGTGAGGGTTGCCATTAGCATCCAATCCAAGTACATCTGCAGGAAGTGCACCCAACTCACTCTCCTCAAATTCCGTGTTAGGGAACTGGAGGGACAGCTGGATGAACTTCGGATCATTTGGGAGGCAGAGGCAGTGATACATAAGTGTCACAGGGGAACATTTACTCTGAGGCACGAGGAAAGCTGGGTGACTGTTCGAAGAGGTTAAAATGCAGTCAGTGTGGGGATCCTCGTGTGGTAATTACCCTAAAAAACATGTATACCGTTTGGCTACTGTGGTGGGGGACGACGTACCAGTGGTATGCAATGTGGCTCGGATCTCTGGCACAGGGTCTATCCCTGTTGCACGGAAGGTTAGGAGGAAATGGAGGAGAGTGTTAGTCATTTGGGACTCAATAGTTTGAGGATCAGGTAGAAGGTTTGTTGGGAATGAAAATGACTCACGGTTTGTATGCTGCCTCCCAGGTGCAAGGGTCCATAATGTCTCGGATCGTATCGTTGGGCTCCTGAAGGGAAAGGGTGACCAGCTCCAAGTCGTGGTCAACGTAGATACCAATCGCATAGGTAGAAAGAGTGGTAGGAATGTCAGGCAGGATTTCAGCGAGCATGGGTGGAAGCTGAGAGCTAGAACAAACAGATTTGTTATCTCTGGCTTGGTACCAGTGTCACGTGATACCAAGGCAAGGAATTTGAGAGATGTCAGCTGAACACATGGCTGGAAGGATAGTGCAGGAGAGAGGAATTCAGGTACTTGGATATTTGGGGCTCATTCTGGGCAAGGTCGGAACTGTACAAACAGGACAGTCTTCACTTGAACCAGAGGTGCACTTCTATCCTGGGTGGGAAATTTGCTGGTGCTATTTGGGTTAAATCAAATTAGCTCAGCAGGGATATGTGACCTGAGCTGTGGTGCCAGTGCAAAGGAGGATGACAGTTGGAAGGACAGGGACAGGATTTCAGTGTAACAGGAATGTGCTGGCAGACAGAAAGCTGGTTTGAAGCGTGTCTACTTCAATGCCAGAAGTATCTAAAATCAGGTGGTGAGCTTGCAGCACGAATCGGTACCTGGGACTTCAATGCAGTCGCCATTTCGGGAGGATGGATAGTGCAGGGTGAGAAATTGATTTTTTATGTTGCGGAATTTAGATATTTCATTAAGAACAGGTAAGGCAGTCAAGTAGGGGGAGTTGTGTCCTTGATAGTCAAGGATACTATAGCGGTGGATAAAAGAACTTTTGATGAAGACTCGTCTACTGAGGTGGTATGGGTGAGGTTTGAAACAGGAGGGAAGATGTCACACGGCTTGGAGTTTGTTTTAAGCATCTGCAGAGTTCCAGGGAGGTGGAGAAAAGGATTGGCAAAATGATTCTAGGTAGGAGTGAAATGAACAGGGTGGTCATCATGGGGAACTTTAATTTCGCCAACATTGACTGGAAATACTGTAACTCTAGTACGTTGGATGGATCAGCTTTAGTCCAATGTGTACAGGAGGGTTTCCAGACACAGTATGTCGACAGGCCGCCAAGAGCAGAGGCCACATTGGACCTGGGGTTTGCTAATGAACCAGCCCAGGTGTTTGATTTAATTGTAGGTGAGCACTTTGGGGAGAGTGACCATAATCTATTTGCGTTTACTTTTGCGATGGAAAGGGATAGGCATATGTCACAGGTCAAAAGTTATTGCTGGGATAAGGGCAATTATAATGCAGTTAGGCAAGAAACAGGATGCACAGACTGGAGCAGCAAAATGGAAGCAGAGAATGGAAATGTGGAGCTGGTTTAAAGAACAGATATTATCTGTCCTTGATAGGTATGCCCCAGTCCTGCATGGAGGATCTGATAAGGTAAGGGCACTGTGGTTTACCATGGAAATTGCATTTCTTGTTAAGCAGAAGAAGGAGGCTTATATATTGACGAGACAAGATGGTTCAGATGAGGCGATGGAGTTACAGAACAGCTAGGAAGGATTTGAAGAGAGAGTTAAGAAGAGCAGAGAGAGGGCACGAGCAGTCCTTAGCAGATAGAACAAAGAGGAACCCTAAAGCTTTCGACCGGTATGTGAGGAATAAAAGGGTGTCGAGGGTAGGAATAGGGACAGTCACAGAAAGAAGTGAGAAGCTGAGTGTGGATCCTGTGGAGATCGGATCATTTCTCATCGGTTTCCACTCAGGTAAATTAGAATATTGTAGAGGGGAAGAATGAGATACGAGATATTAGATTAGAAAGGATTGTGGTTAGTTATGAAGAAGTGTTATCAATTCTAGAAGGAGTAAAAGTGGACAAGTCCGCTGGGCAGGATGGGATTTATCCGAGGATTCTCTGGGAAGCTAGGGAGGAGATATCGAAGCCTTTGACTTTGATTTTCAGTCGTCATTGCCTACGGGTTTAGTATCAAAGGATTGGAGGATTGCAAATGCTATGCCCTAGTTCAAGAACGGCAGGTAATTATAGACCAGTGAGCCTTACTTCTGTTGCAGGAAAAGTTTTAGAAATGATAATAAGAGGTAGAATTTGTAAAAATCCAGCAAGCAACAATTTGATTTCAGATAGTCAACATGGTTTTGTCAAGGATAGGTCGTGTGTCACAAACCTCATTGAGTTTTCTGAGAAGGGGATCAAACATGTAGATGAGGGTAGAGAAGTTGACGTGGTGTACACGGACTTCAGTAAAGCCTTTGGTAAGTTTCCACATGGTATGCTGTTGGAGAAAATACAGAGGCACGGGTTTGAGTGTGATTTCGCAGTTTGGATTAGAAACTGGGTTTCTAAAAGAAGGCAGTGAGTGGTGGTTGATGGAAAATATTCAGTATGGAGTCCAGTTATTAGTGGTAGAACATAGAACAATACAGCGCAGAACAGGCCCTTCGGTCCTCGAATTTGCACCAACCTGTGAACTATTCTCAGTTCGTCCCCCTATACTATCCCAAAATCATCCATGTGCTTATCTAAGGATTGTTTAAATCTCCCTAATGTGGCTGAGTTAACAGCATTAGCAGGTAGGGCATTCCTCGCCCTTACCACTCTCTGCATAAAGAACCTTCCTTTGACATGTGTCGTAAAAATAACACCCCTCAATTTGTAGTTATGCCCTCTCGTGCAATCTGACGTCATCTACCCAGGAAAAACCCTGGTGTGTCAGGAGGATCTGTTTTGGGACTACTGCCGTTTGTCACTTTTATAAATGACTTAGAGGCAGGAATAGGTGGATGGATTAGTAAATTTTCAGATGTCACTGAAGTCGTTAGACTAGTGGATAGTGTAGAAGATTGTTACTGGTTGCAGGGGGACTTGGATAAACTGCAGACTTGGGCTGAGAGGTGGCAAATGGAGTTCAACGCAGCTAAATGTGAAGAAATTCACTTTGGAAAGAATAACAACACGGCAGAGTACTGGGAAATGAAAAGATTATTGGTAGTGTGAATATGCAGAGCGGTCTTGGAGTCCATATACATAGATCCCTGAAAGTTGCCACCCAGGTTGATAGTGCTGTTAAGAAGGCATACGGTAAGTTAGGTTTCATTGGTGGAGGGATTGAGTTCCAGAGCCACAATGTCATGCAGCAACTGTACAAAACACTAGTGCGGTCGCAATTGAAATATTGGGTACTATTTTGTTCGCCATATTTTGGGAATGATGTAGAAGCATTGGAAAACGTGCAGAGGAGATTTACCAGGATGTTGCCTGATCGGGAGAGAAGCTGTTATGAGGAAAGACTGAGAGACGTATGTCTGTCCTTGTTGGAAAGAAGCAGGCTAAGAAGGGATTTGATAGAGACATACAAGATAATCAGAGGTTTAGATAGGGTAGACAAATTTAGGGGTGATAGATTTAAGAGAGATGCGAGAGGCAGGCTTTTAACTCAGAGAGTGCTAAGGGCTTGGGTACCCTATCTGCCAATGTGGTTAATACAGCCACATTAGGGAGATATAAATAATCCTTCTATAAGCACGTAAACGATGATGGGATAGTGTAGGGAGATGAGGTAAGAATAGTTCACAGGTCGGTGCAAGACTGAGGTCCAAAGAGCCTGTTCCGCACTGAATTGTTCAATGTTCTATGTTCCACTTCTGATGCTCATGATCCCTGTTAATGTTAGGGATGAGTCTCCCGCTGTCATTATGGGATATCATCCTGAAAACATTCCCTTATGACGACAAGATAAATAGCCTCCAGTGACACAAATAGGATCCTTGGAAACTAATTTCATTATAGTCACCGAGAACTGGGAATTTGGACTCGGACAACTGTAAAGGGCAGGCGTGTGTGTAAATCACAGCGGCATGACCGGTCTTATTCAGACCATGCATCGATGCATAGAATTTCCCAGCATGGTAGGAAAAAAACGACCCATCTACTGCGTAACAGTGTCCTGAATAGCCTCAAGCCATTGTCTCGATTTTGGCTTACCGGCGGGAAGACAACAAATAAAAATATAAATCCTCCTGATTGTAACGAGGTTGTTTATGAACCCGCGTGTTCCCAACTTCCAGTACGCTCTGGGTGAAAGCAATATCCAAAAACTCTCATCTTATCATTTCTAACTTTGAACATTAATCTATGCCAACGTGTCATTGATCCCTTAATAGAAAAAGTGTCTTCCTGCATAATATATTTTACACCTTGATAAATTTTATGCATCACAGCCAGGGGGCGATATGGTGGCTAAGTGGTTAGTAATGCTGCTTTTAACTACCAAGATCGATTCCAGTTTTTGGCGACTGACTGTGTGCAGTTTGCAAGTTCTCTTTTTGTCAGGATGTGTTTCATCCGGGTGCTCTGCTTTCCTTCTACAGTCCAAAGATATGAAGTTTATGTGAGTTGGTCAAAGCTGCAATTGGCCACACTGCTCAGGGATTTGTTGGTTAGGTTAATTCTTTAGGGGATATGGAGAGCAATCGGTTACGGTCGTGTGCTTGGGTGGGACACTCGTCAGAGGATCGGTATAGACTTCTTGGGCAAAAGGAACCCATATTGTAGGGATTCTGATTGTTATTCAATGTCCCCGTTCAGTCTCCTGTGCTCAGAAGCTGACTCATTAAAGTTAAAAATTTGTTTGAGTTATTGGACGGGCCTTACCCCTCTTTAATTCTCCTGATACCTACACACAGACCCACCACCACCACCAACGCAGCCCTGTTTTGGGCATGTTCTATCATTTACTTGGTGGCATAAGTTGCTTTCAGCTTCGGAGAACAAATGTACACAAATCAATCAAGTGTGTAAGTGACGATAAAGCAGACAGAACTTTGTGTGGCAGAAGCGTTAACGTACTAAACACGACTTTACGATGGCAAAACCTTCAGGAACAGATCAGGAGCATGTGACATTGCTCGCTGAGTTGGAAGGTTCGCTTTCAGATGCTTTGTCACATTACAATGTACCTTTTTCATTGAGCCTCCCAGGAAGCACTGGTGTTATGTCCCACTTTCAATTTCTGTGTTTACGCCTCATTGAGTGTTCGTGCTGCCATTTCTGGTTCTTTTTAGCAGAGGATGTCAAATAGGTTGTAAAGTGATGTGTTTTTGATAGAGTTACAGTTAGAGTACCATGCTTTTAGGAATTCTCGTCTGGGTCTCTGGCTTGTCCTAGGATGGATGTGGTGTCGAAGTAAAGTGGTGTCCTTCCTTATGTGTAGCATGGATATTAGTGATAGTGGGTGACTTTTTGTGACTAGTTGACGTTTATGTGTCCTGGTCGCTAGTTTTCTACCTGTGTGTCTAATGCAGTGGGTTTGTTTTTTTGCAGTCCTTTGAAGGTGTTTTGTAAATGACGTTCATTTTGCTTGTTGGGTGATTCGGGTCTTTTTAAATTCATTACCTGTAATTTGGCGGATTTGTGAGCTAACATGACACCAAGTGTTCTGAGTTGTATGGCAGTCATTTCAGAGATGTCTTTGTTGTAGAGAAAATTGTTTCGGGCTTCTGGGCTCGTTTTGTTTTCTTCCTTGTGTTGTCTGCTAGAAATTGGTGGATTGTGGTATTGTTTACCCGTTGCCCTTCAAAACGCTGTATAAGTTTTTTTATGCTCTTCACAGTATATGGTGGCTTGTTCAACAAATGACCGAATGCAGCGTCGCTTGTAATTGTTTGGATGATTGCTTCTGCAGTTCAATATTTGGTCCATATGCGTTTTTTTAGTAGAAGCTGGTTTGAAGTTTCTTACTGACTGTTTGCGCTATTGCTACATTCAGGAATGGTAGTTCGCTGCTGTTTTCTTCCACTATCGTGAATGCTATGCCAGTAGGGATATTATTGATCTTCTTGAAGATTCACTCTGTTTTATTTCGTTTAATGATAATAAAGGTATCACCCACGTAGCAGATCAAACTTTTGGGTTAGATGGTACCCTTCGCTGATTGTTCGACTCTCAAAGTGACTGCTTCAGTTCGAAACACTAAAATGGGTGATCAGATGTGTGTTACGTTGATTTGCATGAGGCTCCTATTAATGAACGTGAAGCGTATGTTCAGGCATAGATGTGAAAATTCATGATTTTTTGATGCTTTATGGAGTTGGCAGTGTCTGGTCTTTGTGTCTTTCGTTCTTCTAATCGTGTAGTCACTGTTTCTTTAGCCAGGTTGAAGTTGATAGATGTGAACAGGGCTGTTACGTCAGAGGAGGATCATTATTTTATACTCTTCTGTCTTGGTGTCTTTGATGGTGCTCAATATTTCTTGGATGGAGTGAATGGAGAGACGTCACTCCTCTATTAAGTGTTTAACCTGTTTGCATTTCCTTTGCTAGTCTGTACACTGGTATTCCCCGTAGTGAGATTCTGGGTCAAGGGTGGGGAGGAGGCTCCTAATTTATGAATTTTGGTAGTCCGTACAAGTGTGATGTGTTGGATTCGTCTGGTTTCATTTTTTGGAAATTTGTCTTCTTCTGCCTGATTTCGTCGGTTTTGAGATGAAGGCAGTGATTCTGTTCTCTCGTTGTGGGATTGTGTCTATTGCCGCCTATTGGTCAGTCTCGGCATCTGCAACCACTGTGTTCGCTTTTACATTGTCGCCATAAGAACATAACAAAAGGATGAAGAAGAGGCGTACGTCTTCTGGCCCTTCAATCTTGCTTCACCACTCATTAAGAACATGGATAATCTTTTTTTCTTGGACTGAGCTCCACATTCCCTTGTTTTCACCATATCCATTGATTTCTTCACTTTTCCAAAAAGAAGTGTCGACCTTAGCATTGAATGTGATTGCTAAACTAACGTCAACTACGTCCCTTGGCAAGGAATTCCACACATTTAGGTGAACCCTTTAGGAGAAAAAAATCCTTCTTAGATCAGTTCTGAAACCTTTTTCCTCTAATCTTGAAGCAGTGCTATGTTGTCCTAGTCTCACCTACCAATGGAAACATCCTATCTATTTCTATTTTATCAATTCCATTCATAATTTTCTGAGCTCTCCCATACTTCTGAATTACAATGAATCTAATCCCAATCTACTCAACCTTTCCTCATAAACCCGTCCCTTCAACTCCGTAATCAAGCTAGTGAACATCCTCTGCACCCCTTACAGGGCCAATACATCCTTTCTTAAGTAAAGTGACGAAATCTGCACACCGTACCGGAGCTGTGGCCTCACCAGCACCTTGAAAAGCTGCAATATTGCATCACTACTTTTAGACAAAAACCCTAAGCAATGAAGGACGAAGTTCAATTTGCCTTTCTGATTACTTATTTAACTTGCAGATTAATCTTCTGCAATTCATGAACAAGATCAACCAGGTACGTCTACAAGCCAGCTGCAACTTTTTAACCATTCAAGTAATAAGCTATTTTGCAGCTACACCTACCAGTATGTAAGACTTCATATTTGCTAACAGTATATTCCAATGATTTGTTTACATGAACTGTTAAGTGTCCTTTCTCCGTCGATGAGATTACATTTTTTTTCTTTTTTGAGTCCTTATATTGTCTTCCCTTTCTTGTGCATTGTGTATGATTCCTTGTTTTGTCTTGCTTGATGTTAGTGCAACAGTATGAATGATGGTTTGTAGAGTTTTCTCTGTGTGTTCGTTGTCTTTCCACGTTGCTTCGCATGCTGCTAAGAAATCCTTCTTGTTCATGCCTGTGAAGTAGTGAGGAGCATATAGTTCCCAGAAGCAAGACATTCCAACTCGAATTCTATCAACAAACACATCAATTTGGACTCCATCAACCATCCTTTGAAATAAAAACCGGAAATGACGTCACAATTTAAGTAAAAAAAACATAAATAATTAAATAATAAGCAGGACATAGCATTAAACACAGGCAAACACAGAATGGGAGGAACATAAACCTAGACCTACAGGAAGAACGACTAGACAAACTCACAAAAGGACAATATTGGCAATGCAGAAGCCTCGATTACAAAAAAACACATATCAAACCAACACCTAACAGACACTGAAAGCACCATCTTCGCAAGAGAATTCAATTGCAACCTCACAGATGCGAACAAGAAGGATTTATTAGTAACATCGAAGCAATACTGATAGTCAACAATCTCACAAAGGAAACCAACAAAGCACCATATGGACAGTTGCTGCAAAATTAAGCAGGAAAGAAGAAAGAAAGCGCTCAATCCGCAAGAAAGGAGTCACTGGAAGGACTCAGAATGACTTAATCATTGTGGTCCTACCAGCAGACAACGGACACTTGACAGTCGTTTTAAACAAATCAGACAACAGGAAAGTGAACGCACTGCTTGCAGACACCGATACTTACCAACAGGCGGCGATAAATCCAACCACACAACGAGTGAACCAAAGTGCAGCCTTACTTAAAAATGTTAAGAAATCAGGAGTATTAATCAAGACAGACTTCCAACAAAAATGATCCAGCTGGATCCAACATATCACATTTCGATGGACTACCTAAAATTCAGAAACCAGGAGCCCTTCCTCAGATGCAGGATCTTACTTCTGGCAGCACAAAAGGACAGACTAACCAATCAATTTCTCAAAAACCTAAAATGCTCAGTAGAGGGCTAACACCAGTACATCCACTATGGCGAGTTTATAAATCTGTGCATTTCAAATCTGTCCATTTCAAAACAAAGAACTGCAGGTTGTAACTGCCACACATCTTTCTAGCAGTTTCCTTTATGATTATCTTCCATTTCAGCTGCCATCAGGTTCTACACACTGATTGGGTGAATTGTTTGTCATGGCATTATATTATAATCATGCTCAAAGTAGGCATTGAAGAATATAATACCTGTCTGTCTCCTTCACTTTCTTTCACAGACCCTACAGTTCGACTCCCACTGTCACATCTAACAGTTTGTCTCCCAGTCTCTCCCCACATTCCCCAGAGTCTGTCTCCACGAATCTCCGACCAACATTTGCCTGTCACATCGAGTTTTTCTTTCAGTGTGTCTCGGCATATGTGCCTCCCTAATCTATTTTACGCAGTCCCGTTGCACAATCTGTCTCTCAATGTCGTTACCCACACTCTGCCTCCAAAGTGCATCTCACCTATTACATGTCCATAAACTATCTCCCCAGTCCCGATTTCTGTCCCTTCCTCTCTCTTTGTCTTTCTTCACCGCCTGTCTGTCCATCCCGCGATCGATGCTCAGTGTACTTGCTCCTCTGCAACCCCTTTTGTTAATTGTCATACTGTGCCGGATTACTTGCCATTTTTTCCAATCATCTTTCTTTCTGATCTCGCCTGTGTGTAGTGTTATTCGTGCTCTGCAGTGTGCAGACATAAAATCATCAGTTTCGTTCACTGCAAATTTCAACTTTAATAGATTTTTGAAAATTTGTTGTCAACGTCTAAGGCAAAATACTGCACTGACACAACTACAGCTTAGTTCCATCAACAACGACTTTCTATTCTTTTTATGAAAAAATTCATACCTCACCACTTTACATAGGAAGCTGAATATGTAATAAACAATGTTACTTTATGTAAAACCAAAGTATTACATTGATCCTAGTCGGATGTTAGTAGATTATTTCGATACGGATTGAACTTCATTGTTCTTTGTCGCTCTAGTTTTGTTGTTTTAGTCACATATTAGTGAGTTTTCATATCCGTAAGAGACTGAGAACTTCGGCCACCAGACCTAATTGTTATGAAACAGATACGGAGAGAAGCAAACAGACTGTGACATTTTTCTTTTGCATAGTCTGCAGATTCATGATTCTGACGATTGTGCAAGTTATTTTTCTTATATTATAGCATAACAGAAATAAACACAATTAAGTATTCATATTCAAACAGTCAAATTCAAACAGCCAGAAAGATTGAAAGGGATTGAGAAGCTTCTTATGTTAGTCTCAATGCAGAAGTTCTTTGAACATTTGTCTTATTATGGACAAGAGCAGACCTGACACCTACTAGCCCCCCATTCCAATCCTCATCCCAAGGTATATTATGGGGATGGCATAGATCTGAACATGAATATTTCTCAAAAGGCACAAGTAAAGCAGTGTGTTCCAGATATGATTCGATATGTCTATCACAAACCTTTCTGCAAAACATACTTTACTCTTACAACGCAGTTGAAATACAACACAAACATCTTTTTGCTGTATTAACATCCTAAACAAGTTAATGTATTACATATCCAGCTTAAGAAGCGTGAAGCTATGCTGCAGCAGACTAAAGCCGCAGTTACACCACATTTAGAACGATGTGTTCAGCTCTGTTTGACTCATTGCCGGATATTCGTGGAATCTTCAGAGAAGGTGCAGAGGAGATTTACCAGGATGTTGCCTGGACTGGAGAGCGAGCCTTATGAAGGCAGTTCGAGAAGGCTACGTCTTTTCTCATTAGAGCGAAGCAGGATAAGATGTGACTTGACAGAGACGCACAAGATGTTGAGAGACATAAATAGAGTGGATAGCCAGAGACCTTTGCCAATGGCCGAAATGTCTATGATGAGGGTGCATCTATTAACGGTAATTGGAGGAAGATTTAGGGAAAATGTCAGAGGTAGGATTTCTTTCAGAGAGAGCGTTTTAGGTGCATGGAATGCACTGCTAGCAGTGTTTGGAGAGTCAGGTACAGTCAGGACATTTAAGCGACTGTTGGATAGGCAGATTTTTACAAACTTAGAGTAGGATAAAAGGCCATACAACATCGCAGGCCGAATGGCCTGTACTCCGCTGTACTCTTCTATGTTCTATGTAGTCATCAAATCCTTCAATATAGATATCATTCTATAAACACGCCACTTACAAAAGCAAATCAGAAACACCATTTGTCTTTTCATGTCTTGTTGCTCTCCAGTCCAGGAGAAAGAAACATTAGAAGTAACGTTCTGTACTATGTGATTTATAAGTGGACGTCTCTCTGTCTAAGACGTCTATTTAGCAACAGAACTCAAACATTTCAGCTGCAGGAATGAGCAATATCATCGTCTGTGTTAAAGTAATTCTGTTGGTCTGTATGACTCTTTTTGTGTTCATTCATGATTATTATTTTATCTTACTGAAAATAATACACAGGTAGAACTCACAGCTGTTTTCCCACTGCCTGATTCAAAAGACCTTTCGGTACGAACATAACAGGTCTGCTCTGCAAGAAAAACAAGTCAGTGCGCCTCTTAAGCGGACAGTATCGTCACACTATTGAAAGCAGTTAGACCAATATGGAACAATGAAGAGTGATTAAGAATTAAAAGTCAGCAACACGTGGATTATCGGAAACAAAAAGAAAGAATAATATTCTCCTTCAAACTTTTAACATTCTTGGAAAGTTTTCAAACATTGATTAGCAGATAGGTTTGTTATTCCTTGAGAAGAGAATCTTGAACTATGGCTCAGATACGTATTTTGAGGGTTCAGAAAATATTGTCAGATTTTACATGACATCAGCTTATTCTCCAACACTTTCCTTCAAATCACAAGCTGAAGGAACTTTGCTCCTTCGTCAAGTGAAGCAGATTTCACTTGAAGAAGGATGAGCGCTCAGAAAGCTTGGGATTTCAACTAAACGTGTGAACAATAAACTGGTGTCGTTTGACTTCTGACCACCCCAGCCCAACATCGGTACATCGACATAATTCTGAACTGAGAAAAAAAGACATGGGCTAAGAGAATGATTACTCTCTTCACTTAGAGACCTGTTCTTATTTAGGACTGTTGGACAATGAGAGAATGATGGCAACAGTGTAGGTTTCTTGGATAAACCGTATAGTGTTCATAACTTGGACAGATATCACTTGCGCGACAATCTTTTGAACACCCGAGGAACCATTGATTCAAATATGGAAATAGGTGAGTCTCGAAACAGCTTAATGTGATGAACTGTTTACCTTTTCAGATGATCTTAATTTATGGGTAAGTACTGGTGACAACACCAGTAAGAACTTCTCTCTGTTATTTATTTAAGTGTGACCATGCAATATTTTAGTAATACTGGATGATGCTAATTTTAACACGCTGCTGTTTTGACTGAGTTATGACGCCCATGGTTTTCCTTCATATGGGTTCTTAAAGGCAGAGTTGCGGACATATCTGGAGTGATTATATTTAACAATGGCACAAAATTTGCACAGAAGCTCAGGTGTTTTATCGTTTGGTTGAGTTTTAGCAGGCAGTCAGAAAAACTGCTGGTTGCAGAGATTGTGTTACAGTAAAAAAGAGATTCCATGCTACAACTGTTGTTTCTGGCCTGATTCTTCTCTCTGCAACGTCGACTGACTGGAAGAACGTTAATTTTTATTTATCATTTGCCAAGGGATGCTTCTATGAGATATTGTGGGAATTGGAACGGCTTTGTTAAATTGTGAAGTCATGTCGGTTGGGTTTTCAAATAGTTAAGGTCTTCTAAGCTCTTTTTTTTTGCTTGTGTGTTTCAACTGCAATATTTAACCACATTATTTTTTGTTTTAATGCAACTTTTTTTTTGTTAAGCTGCATCAGTTCTGTAATATCCACTGTAAAGTTACCTAATGACGTAAAATAAAAATGTCTACGCTACCTTCTCAGTGGCGGCACAGTGGCTCGGTGGTTAATGCTGCTGCCGCAAAGCGTTAGGGACCCGGATTCGATTGCAGCTTCGAACGAATATCTATGTGGAGTTTGTACATTCTGCCCGTGACTGCGTGGGTTTCCTCTCACACCCCAAATATGTTCATGTCAGGTGGGTTTGCAGTGCTAAATTGTTCATAGCGTGTCGTTTGGAAGTATTCGTCAAGGGTAAATATAGGTGAATGGAGCGGGTTGAGTCACTCTTCAGAGAGTCGGCGTGGACTTGTTGGACCAAACGGTCTGTTTCTACACTGTACGGATTTCTGATTCTAATATTTGAAGGGATACAAACTGCTCCATAGCGTAACACATTTGTGGGGCATCTGAACTCCATTTGGATGGCATCTTCAAAGTCGGCATTTCCCTGCAGTTTCAGTGCATTGTAAGGCTAAAGCATTCATTGATATGGAGATATAAGGACATCAATTTCCATCTATCTTAATGAGAAACATTAATCGATGAGTGCACAGAGGTCTCACAAATGTTGTCTCGATTGATCATGCCTTAAACAGTACTTTCCAAATGTAGGATAAAAAATGCATTGATACTGAACTGAAACATCGATGAAAGTGCGTTGAGAATCGGATTTGAGAGGTAATGTTCTACCTGTATGGGTTACTGGATAGGCAATGATGCCAATACTGTGTGCAATTCTGCTCTGCTTGTGATAGGATGGATGTTCTGAAAATTGAAACGGTTCAGTAAAGACATATAAGAATGGTGCAGATTTGGAGAAAATGCGGTATAGGTAGAGTCTGTAGAGAACGGGGCTACTTTACATGAAACTTCGGATGTTACAAGTGACCATGTAGAGATTTATAAAATCATGAGGAGCATTGGTAGGATAAATATACAAGATCTTTTCCTGAAGTGACACTGCTCAACACTGGAGGGCACAGATTTAGGACGTCAGGGAAAAGATTTAAAAGGGACCTAAGGCGCATCGTTTTTCGTGCAGAGGATGATGCGTGTATGAGATGTCAGAAGAAGCGGTGAAGGCTGGTACATATACAACGTTTAAAAAGCATTTAGATGGTTATATAAATAGGAAGCGTTGAGAGGGACATGCATCAAATGCTGGCAAATGGAAATAGATTTATCTAGGATATCTGGTCAGCAAGGTTGAGTTGGACTGAACAGTGTGCTTCCATACTATCTATCTCTATAACTCTTTAATTCTATGATAGACGCTGAACTTTAAGGGTGGTCCATCGCAGTTTGCAATAAGCTGGTGGAACTACGGAGAGAAATCCTTGCCACCAGTTGTAAGATTTGAGTACACTGATCTCATCCTATTAGTGTGAGTGCTTCCAAACGATCGTGCCCATAGTTTCAAACATCTTTATGTTTTGAGAATTCTAGTCCTCTTTTCCTGACATAATGCCTCATTCTGACTCTTTCTCTCGCTCTTTCTCTCTCTCTCTCACACACACACAAACTCTCTCTCTCTCTATACACCTTGATATTCCTCTGACTCAATCTGTAGGTATTTGTTCGTTCGAAGTATGTCCTGAAATAAAAGCAACCCTCATTTCTCGTGTGTAAGTACATATCTGCTGGGAGATGTCAGCCCGTCCATTCTATGGCAGTCAAAACAAATCAGCTAGCTATAGTAAACCGTTTTGTTATACTTCCCTCATAGCACGTTATGTCCTGGCATCACAAGTACACTTTAAAACTCACCTCAATGTTTATTTGTGGCTGCTGGCTTCACCACCCTAATGTAATACGTGCCAGATTTCCACTACTTACTGGTTGAATACTTTTTCCCTCGTGTCTCCTGTTAATCATCCAAGCAGTCTGGCATATCAGTCCTTAAATTCCTCCACGAACTTCAATAGAATATCGTCAGTACATAACATTGTCTCAGAGGCATTATTGGTAACATAGAGATGAAAGCTTGTAACGCCAATACCAAGCTCAAAGTCCACTGCACAACTGTCAAACATTTCTGCAGATGAACTTCAATTTCCTGCAGGAAAATCCCGTAGTCTTCCTATCTTCTCCTCGTCTTCCTGCAAGAGCACAACATTGACACCTATATTAGTTCCATCGATAGCCATCTTGAATGTGTTTACTTCATTAGGTGTGGCTCATACTGGAGTAGTGGTTAATAATCCTTTCGGGCTGTCATTTGCCTTGTGAAAGTCCGCTGTCCACTGAAAGCTCTTGCCTTTGTTTAGCAATTCAGTGAGTGGAGAAACAACACTGCTAAAGCCATTACGATTCTTTGAGAAAAGGCATTCAATCGTCGGAACGGTAAGACTGCTCCTTTTTGTTGATCTTATGGGAAACTCGCCAATTATCTTTGAATGTGCGTTCCTTGGAGTCATTTGTCCATATCCAACAAAATGGCCCAAGAAGGTAACTTGGGCTCTGGCAAGTTCACGTTCAGACAGCTTTATAATTAATTATGTCTTCTTAGTGGATCGAACAAATCTGATAAATGCTTGTTCTAATTATAACTTCATGTCTGCTTTCTGATTCATTGTGTACTCTGCGAGTTTTAAATTCTGTCAAGTGATTTTCCCTGCTCTATTTCATCGTTCCCCAATATTTGGAACATCATCCAAACATATATAGTCTCTGAATTCCAATCTACAATATTTTTCTGAATCAAATTCAATGATCATCTCACCTCCAGCCCATGAACTAATTCAACTGGACTGAATTTTTTCGATTCACTCTGATCACAAAAGCTACAAAAGCAATTGCTTTATCCAATCATCCGGATAATCTTGACTGTCAGCACTCAAAATGGCCTTTAATATCTGATAACACCTTCCTCTGGTTGCCTGCAATTCAGCATGGTAAGTAGTAGATTAGAGTTGGTTTATTCCTAAGCTGTATATAACATCCTTGCATATGTTCGACGTGAAATTTAACGCTTGATCTCATTGTATCTCTCTGGATAGTCCATAACTAATGTAAACTTTGAGTAAGTCCTTTACAATCCTTTTAACTGTGATATTGCAGAATGGAAAGTCCTCTGGAAATCTAGTGTGCAAATCCTATATTGCTAACAATTACTGATTTTGTTTTGCGTTGGGATTCCACACAATCATTAAGACTCTTGAAGAAAGGTTCCTCAAATGCAGAAATCGATATTGAAGATGCACGTTTTATTACTGCCTGCCGTCTTCCAATGAGCTGAAATGCATGACTTATCTTGGAAAATTGGACGACATCTTTGGCAGTGCAGGCCAGTAAAACTATTTTTCTGCTTTAGCATAAGTTTTTCTCACTCCGAAATGATCCCCTCGGTGTTGCTTATGCGCTATTCGCAACATCTCTTTTTTGTTACATCCTGGCAATACGATTCATGAGCTTCTGTCCAGTTCTCATCTGCCAGAAGATATGGTTAGATTAGATTTGATTAGATTCCTTTCAGTGTGTCAACAGTCCCTTCAGCCCAACCAGTCCACACCGACCCTCCAAAGAGCAACCCACCCAGACCAATTCCCTGCTGACAAAATGCACCTAATACTATGGGCAATTTAGCAAAGCCAATTCACCTGACCTGCACATCTTGGGATGGTCCCCATTTTTCACGAAGACCTTACTTTTCAGATACTAACTTTCAGAGGTAGTTTCGGATTATTTTTCTGTGTATGGCTTTTAATAAAATTGCTTTAACTTTTCATCTTTCTCATGTAACTGATGTTATTGATATTGTATTGATGGGAATGAAAGCGCTTGAAAAAATGCTATTGATGCTGCTTGGAGACAAACTGTTATTAACATTTGAGGATCAGGATCAGGGTACCCGTTTCCGTTGGGTATTCAAATACCAGCTTAAATCTAAATGTGACACACCACACTATAAGTAAAAACATGCCGTTACTTTCATTTTTTTTTTGCTTAATTCAAAACAAAAATTTCAATAAAATCAAAGGTTTTATTGGATTTAACACAAAACATAAAGTATCCTCTCTGACCTGTTTCGTCAACAATTCCGCTAAAATTCTCCAATTCTGAGGGATTGCCTACAGCAGGAAGAGAGAGATTGTTTCAGAATTTCTTTTTAAAAAGTGCATCTTCTGAGGCAAATGTTCGCTAAATTATGCAACACTATTCTCGCCATTATTGATGTTCCTGGTAGATCTTTTTAACAATCTACTTTCAGTAGAATTCAGTGCATTGAATCATACTCATACTCAAATTTAATAACCCATCCTTCTACGCCCTCATCTAGATAACGTGCAAAAATGACAAACAGCAGTGACCCCAAAACAGATCCTTGCAGTACACCAACAATAATTGAATTCCCGATGAACATTTTCCATCACCCACTAACATCTATCTTCTTTCAGCCAGAATATTTCTGATCTAACAATTAATTCAAGTTTAGTCCAATGCCTCCGTATTTTGTTTAATAGCTTACCGTAGAGAACCTTATCAAACGCCTTACTGAAGTCCATATGAGCAACATCAACGGCTTTACCCTCATGCACCTGCTTGGTGATCATCTCAAAACAATCAATTTGTGAGGCATGACCTAGCCTTCACAAATCCGTGTTGATTCTGTCCAACCAACTTGATGCTCTCTCGATGATTATATATCCTAACTCCGATACTTTTTCCCAACACTTTACCCACAATCGAAGTCAGGTTCTTTCTACTCCCTGTTGAACAAGGGGACATTTGCTATCCAACAGTGTTCTTGCACTATTCTGTAAGACACTGACGAAATCAAGATCAAAGTGAAATGATCTCCAATCTCCTCCCTGGCTTCCCAGGCAATACGAGGATACATCCCTTCCTCCCCAGGGGACATATCTATTTCCACACTTTCCAGAATTGATAACACATCCTCCTTGTGAATCTCAATACTGTAAGTCTGTATCTCAGTATTCTCCTCGAAAACATTATCCTTTTCCAGTGCTTTCCTTGCCTCCTCGGACTCCACGCACAGCTATCCAGTATTATATTTGATTGACCCTAATGTTTCTCTTGTTATTCTTTTATTCATGAAATACCACAATAAAGCTTCAGAGTTTTTTGATCCTATCTGCCAACGCCTTCTCAAGTCCTCTCTTGGCTCTTCTTACCTGTCTTTTTGGGTCTTTCATGGCTAACATGTAACTCCCCATCGCCCTAACTGAGTCTTTATGTCTCATCCTAACATCAGCTTTCATTCTCCTCTTGACAAGAGATTCAACAACTTTAGTTAACTACGTCTCGCTCCAACCCTTCCGACCTTGGCTTACAGGTACATACTTATCAAGGACACGCAGTAGCTGTTCCTTGAATATGCTCCATATAAAGATACGATCTTTAAAATATGAAGTTAGTCACTGACTGTATATCGACCACATTATAGAAGGTCTTAGTGGCACATTACATTTTAATTATTGAAGAAATGACAGTTACTGCGTTTTTTTCTCATGTTAACTTTTCACTTTCTTCTCCTGTTGATGGAAACCGACTGGGATTTCATGGATCTCTATTTCAGTTTTCTGATTTAAAGGTACCAGGTTCATGACAATGGTTCCCAACATCAAGCGTGATGACATTTTATCATGTTTCCATTAGGCTTGAATCGCCCAACTTGAATAGATACTACTCCTGCGACTCGATCTAACTTACGTCAGCACTTGGAGAAAAGGAAGGCAAGCAAGTATATCAGCGCAGGTAGCAGGACCATAATGGATGGATAAAATCACAGGTTGTAGTGTAGGAGATATAAATTGGAACCAAAAGTGTCGCTTGACCGGAAGCCAGGATATGTGGGATGCACCCGAATGAATGTACTATGGATTCCGGATGATGCAAGTCTTAAGTCAGTCTCAATGTTTAATGTATTTGAGACTTGGAGTAAAGGAATAGTTTACCACGTTTTTCAATTGCTCAATGAAGGTTGAGCGTGCCACAAGATTAATCAGCGTGTTTGTGCGGAAACTGATCATCTGGATACATTTGCATCAGTTCCTTGACAAACAGACGTAGATATACAGTCTTATATCCCAAACATACCATTCGCCAATTCATAGAATATGCCACTGATACAGAGTAGATCGGAATGAAATTCTCTGAGATAAGAACCTGTAAAGTGACGGCATTTCTTTGACTCGTCCTCTCGAGGAGTCTGCAATCTTTCTTTTGCTATAGTAGTGGCGTCTGTTGCGTGCTTTATTATTCACGATAATGTGTGTAACCATTAAAGCACTGATGAACAGAGTGGGCATACAGGAAACTCCATATATTTGTAAATAATGAAATAACTCAATTGTTCCTTTGGACTGAAGAAAACGTGAAGTCACTTATCATCCAACAAATCCAGGGTCTGTTCCTCTTTTTATACTGACCTGTAAATGGAAAATAGCAAACGAAGCTCTTCAAGCAGCTTAGTGCAGTAAATGGACCCAGCACCTCAGCTGTTTCTTTCACATTGCAATATTTACTTTTCAGATTTGTGCAACAAATGTAATCAAATCGATCAGGGGTAAAAGTGACAGTAAACGAGACACAGCAGTCAATCGCAGCATAAAGAAGGACAGCATGGATATTACACAGAGGAATGGGGTGTAGAAATGTATCTTTCCCTTACACAGAATGGAATGTGTCCCAAAACGAGGTCAAAGATAATGACCAGAAGATCTGCGTTTTCCATGGGCATCTGCTAGTAAGTGACACGACGATAGCAACCACACATTCCCCGGGACAGGAATGCAATACGTAGTTATTAACTGCGAATGCATAGAACAATTAACTTATCGACTCTGGTCAGAGTCAAGGAAGTACTGATTATATATCCGTTAAACAATCATGAGGTCATCTGCTGAAGCTAATGATCACTGTCACACTTAATCTGTTCATGAAATCAAAATATAAGGCAACTTAAACATTACTACTGTAGGCCCAAAAGGTTCCTTACAATTGGTGTGAATATTGAAACAAATGCTAAAAATCACGAGGGTTAAGCTGAAGGATTGATGTAGCCTCAGGCGACTCTCTGTGTGGAGTTTGCACATTCTCCCTGTGTCTGCGTGGGTTTCCTCCGGGTGCTCCGGTTTCCTCCCACAGTCCAAAGATGTGCAGGTCAGGTGAATTGGCCATGCTAAATTGCCCGTAGTGTTAGGTATGGGGTAAATGTAGGGGAATGGGTGGGTTGCGCTTCGGCGGGGCGGTGTGGACTTGTTGGGCCGAAGGGCCTGTTTCCACACTGTAAGTAATCTAATCTAATCTAATCACAGTCGTGATTAGTGTCCCAAATTACAGCGTTCAAATGACATTTGGATAGATGCATGAATTGGAAACATTTGGAGGGATATGGGCTTGGAGCAGACAGGTAGCATTGGTAAATAGTGGACAACATTCGGCATGGACTGGTTGGGTTGAAGGAGTTGTCTCCGTGCTGAATGACACCATCTTTCTGTAACTTGGTTTGTAACCTCATGAAGGCGCATCATTCTCGAAGTTAATACTTCCAACTGAAGCTGCTGGACTGCAACCTGGCGTTGTATTATTTTTAATGTTGTCACTCACGTTCTTCCCATGATGTTTACTGAGTACTCCTGTTTTAATTTTGAATAAAGACACTGCACCATAAACTCCCACTTCCTCCCTCGTCAGATCAGTAACCAATTATCCATTACTGGAGTGTTGGAGAAATGCCAAGACACTTTCTTTAATTTCTTCCCATGAAGATTCTGTTAGTGAGTACTTGCACTCTTGCACAGGGCTCTCAGCTACTTTCTGTCATCAGGAAATTAATGAAATAACTCCAAGTCGGTTGAATGCATGTCATCCAGTCCAATGTGGTCTACGATGTTTGATCATAGCTAACAATGTAAACATTTCTTCCATCCATCTGTAATCTTAATTAGTGCAGTATGAACCAGAAGAGTCCTGTGGCATCAGGCGGTAACTTCTAAACACAAGACTCCAGCTCTCTAAAAAGGAAAAGGCTGCACATTATCAGATAAATATCAAGGGACTGAATAGCCTACACTGGCTCTTGATTCCTACATTTGCATTTTCTACATTTCAATGTTCGTTGTTGTAAATAAACTTCAAAACAATGCCCAGGATATAATTACAAAATGTAACAACGTGACATGGTTGTCAAGAATGGGAAGAATTATCATATCAGACTCAAAATGTCAAGACTGCTTTGTGCTCCAGGTATCTTCAAACCACTGTCTTTCCCTCAGCCTCGGGGCTTGCTCTTGGGAAAGTTGGAATGAGAATGCAGGAGCTAGCAGTAAGAGTAGGAATTGGGATAACGCAAGCATGTGTTTGTGACAAGTAACTTGGAAGTGGATGAAACATCAGTGGTACACCAATAGGGTGGCTTCATAATGTGAGTCATTGATTAAGTAAATAGGTTTGCAACGAATAGGAGAAAAAAGCTTTGTTTTATATCGGTAAAAGTTTTCAACAGCATACGAATTACAATAGTAAGTCACTCATCCTTGAAAGAAAACTAAATTCGAATGGTTTATACACCGAATTTTGGTAATCAGAGATTTGTCAGACATACGAGAGACTGCACAGTGCAGAGAGTAAATTAAAAGCACATGCATGTAACAATGGTATTTATTGAATGAACACCAGAAACATAACAGTGTCAAGGGATACATACTAAATGCCAAAAATAATTAGAAATTTGAAAAAATGCCAGGTGCACCAGCAAATAAAAGTTGTGAATGAATTGAATAATCTGAACGATCCTGCTGATGCGATGTGTTGGTTTCATCTGAAGGCAATTTGCATGATTTGACCATTCAAGTTGATTGTGTTCACATTCTGAACTGTTGCTGTCCAATTGCAATCTATTGCTTTCAATCCAGAATCATTGTTGGAACATGGCAATCGAATGATCTTTGATTGCAATCTATTCTTGTGCCAGTGCAATCTAGTGTTGTCAGAGTCAAATCCTTTGTTTAAATTTACTATTCTTACATCACGAGCTAAAATCACTCTGTCTCTTCTTTACTGTGCTACCACTGACACTCTGTCAAAGATATTGAAAGATATGTTGTATTAATTAAAGAGAGACTCCCTCCCCTTGCACAATTATTATCCACAGAGTTTTACATCGGTGACAATGATTGAAAAGCAGTACCTCCTAATCCAGGAAACAAAATAGTAGGGAAGGTTGTGGGCATAGTGGTAATGCCATTGGACTAGTAATCTAGGCTAATCCTGTGGGTTCAAGTACCTACCACAGCCAATGGTTGTAATTTAAGTGGGCGGCACGGTGGCACAGTGGTTAGCACTGCTGCCTCACAGCGCTGGAGACCAGGGTTCAATTCCCACCTCAGGTGACTGACTGTGTGTAGTTTGCACGTTCTCCCCGTGTCGGTGTGGGTTTCCTCCAGGTGCTCCGGTTTCCTCCCGCAGTCACAAAGATGTGCAGGTCAGGTAAATTGGCCACGCTAAATTGCCCGTAATGTTAGGTAAGGGGTCAATGTAGGGGTATGGGTGGGTTGCGCTTCGGTGGGTCGGTGTAGACTTGTTGGGCCGAAGGGCCTGTTTCCACACTGTAATGTAATCTAATCTAAAAACAAAATGACGTATTTGCTCTGGCCAAATGCGAAGCCTGCTGAAGAAAGAAATTAATGAAGATATTTGTCCGAAGACAGACGTTTGGTCGACACTAGAAAGGTATAAATTTAAAAGTGTATTTTGGAAAATTAGTGACTATATCCTTAAGCTGCAAGGCAGTCCGTAAACTGCAAGCTATCTGTTGTAATGCCATGGTAGAATGGACGTTGAAGCTGTAGTTGAGATACAGATAGGAACAGTTGAATAATTGTTCAGACAGGACCGAGATACGTCATGTGGTGCCCAGCAGAACAAGCTCTGGTTCTTCGAAATGATGCCTCAATTTCCAATCATAGCTGTTCATCTACTGTCATGCTTCATGTTTCTTCACGTCATTAATAACTACATATCAACTATCTCTGCCTCAATATTATTTGATGATTCAACTTCCACGGGTCACTGGTGGAGAGAATGTTAATGATTCATTGCGACCTAGTTAAAAGGTTCGTCCTCGTGTATTTTATGTCTCCAAAACCACACAGCCAGGGAATCCTCCAGCTGAATGTAATATCCATCCATTTTTAAAGTTTGTAGACTTCGAGGGCTATATCGCTCATTCTTCAAAACTCACGAAAATCGAGTCTCCTCATCGATAATCTCAAACATTCCAGGAATATGTCTGTTGAATTTTCGATGAATTCCCTGTTAAGCAAGCATACTTTGAAGGAGAGTTTGAAGTAAAAATTCAAAAGGCAGCGATTGATGAAATATGTCCAACAGAGATGTGAGACAGTGATGTTGCGACTACTTTAATTGTGTTTCTGTAAATGTTGACTCAATATGGTAATTAGCGTGGTTCTGTGGATATGATTTACAGGAAATTCAGAAAGGCCTTCGACAACGTCCCCTGTAAAATAGTGCTCCAAAACGTATGAGCCGTCGGAATAGAACGCAAGTTGGCAACTACATCCAAAATTGACTACCCAGTAACAGGGAACTTGTGATAGGGAATGCTTGTTTTGTTTCTTGTCAGTAAAAGCCTGAGACGATTGTGCAGTCAAGGGACCAGTGCACGGTCCCTTGCTGTTGTTTTTAGACAGGACTTGTTTCGATAGGAACGCAGAACGTTTAATTAGGAAGTGACAGGAAAATTGGTGGTGTTGTTGGCCGTGAGAAGGATCGTCTCAGGCTGCATACTGATCTTGATTAACTCGTAAATTGAGCAGAGCAATGGCAGATAGGATTTAATTCAGTGAAGTGATGAACTTCGTGAGGTGTAATAAGGGAAGGATTTTGTACAATTGGTCCCCAGGGAGTACTGACGAGCAAAGGGACCTTGCTGTTCAAGGCCATTGATACCTGAAGGTGTGAGAAAAAGAATACATCGTTGGAGATGAAGTGTCTTAGATGCTTGTTTTCATCATCCTCAATGCAGCATATCAAAGCAAACAATTCTCGGTATAACTTTACAGGATTTTAGCTGGGTCTCTGGTGTAATACTGTGTGCTGTTTTCGTCACCAAACTCTAAGAAGGACGTGACTGGACCGGAGAGGGCACAGAGAAGATTCACCAGGATGTTGAAAAAGGTGGAAGACGTAAAGCAGAAATTGCTGTTGGATCTCTGCGGGTCCTATGCATCTAAGCGTGAAACAATAATGTTAATGATTCGTGTCGTGTGACTCTTACTTAGATTGCTGTATCCAATTTACCAACTAATGAAGAAGAGTTCCGAGGTAGCATGTGAGAAATGGAGCAGAGCTGGATCCACTGCTTTAATTCCATTTCCATAAATGATTTGGATATGAACATACAGGTATAGTTATTAAATTTGCAGGTGAAATCAAAACTGGAGACGCAGTGGACAGAGAAGAAGGTCACCTCAAAGTACAACCGGAACTTGATCAAATTGCCAATAAATGAGTCGTTACAAATGAAGCTTAGTTTAGATTATTGTGACGCGCTGTATGTTGGTAAGGCAAATTAAGGCAGAAATTATACACTTAATTGTAAGGTTCTGGGTAGGAGGGGGCTGGGGGCGCAATATCTATTGTTGTAAAATCATGAGGGGCATAGCTAAGGTTAATTGTCAGGATCTTTTCCACGGGGTTGAGGTAGTCCATTCCTAAACACCATTGATTTTGGCTAAGTGGGGATAGCTTTAAAGTGGACCTATGGTGCAACTTTGTTTTACGAAAGGTGGTGCATGCATGGGATGAGCTGCCAGAAGAAGTGTTGGAGGTTGATACAATGACAACATTTAAAAGATATTTGGATGACTATGCGAATAAGAAGCCTTCAGAGGGTTATGACCCAAATGCTGGCAAGTAGGCTTGGAATAATTTCTGATAACTGCTTGTCATGGATGAATTGCACTGCAGGGTCTGTTTCCCATTGTCCAGCTCTATAAATCTATAGGAGAAAGGATATGATACAAATGCAGGAACAAGAAACGGTATCCACATGCAGCAGGTAAATAGAATAATGTTAACACATTCATCCAAAAAAGTCCCGTTTCAGAGACAATGCACCAGAGAATCTCAGGTCGAAAGCAATTACATACCTTCTGTGACTCCTTAATGTTCTACCTTACTGACTCCTTACAGGTCCTTCACATTGGAGTATGAAGGCAATCGAAGTTCCATGTTTGCTGAAATTGATGTCTCGGGAGTACAGGAGCTTAAACTTCTTCAATTCTAGACGTACAGATGTCCAACTGACACTCTCCAGTTTTGAAGGTTTCACAAACTAAATCCTTCTGCTAAGGTAACTTCTTCGGACATAAGCCCTTCATCACGAATCCCTTTCGAGCACTACTCCAATTTTGACTCCAATCTGTAGCATTTACAGTACCCACTTTCGCCAAGGTGACTGATTCCCGAATCCCCACGAACAGAGAGGGACAAAACTTTTCTGCTCAGATGAACTTCTGCATTCCCGGAACTGAAGTGTGAAAAAATCTCTTGGTTCTGTTTAATCTAATGCTTTGTGATCACAATTTCCTAAGATCACGTGTTAGATAATTTATTTGCCAGTTTATCGGAAAACCTGTTCAGACTGTTTACATTAATTAAATAATTAATGACAATATACAAGCATGACGATTTTGGTTATCAACAGCCCCAAACAACGTAGGACTAACATGCAGTCAGTGTAAATTTTTTAAAGTCACGTTAAGTAGTGGTGACAGCATCTTTTCCTCTGAATAAGTTGCAAGGGAACTCATCCCTCTGACTCCCGCCTCTCCTCCTTTTCCGTTTTTCATCTGTCTGGTGAATTACACTCGGTACAAAATCTCCCAATCCTCACTCGCAATAAATGACTCTCCTCGACCTTCAGACTTTTTTCGAATCTTGTTCCCTGGTCAGTTCGTCCAGTGTAAGTTTCACCTAACCATTGTGGGTTTAGTCCAGTGTGCATATTTTCCCGCATGTATTTGTATTCTCCAAATTCCTTGGCCTCTGCATGTTTATTTCACCACGGAATTGAACCCACTTTTCTGGGTTTTCCCCAAACACATCTTATCCTGATTACTCCTCTCTGGTCATGGATTTTTTGATTTAATATATTTCCACTAGAAGGTTGTTTTATCTATTTCCGTCAATTGCCTGTGCTCTTTCGACCAATGGCAACAGGATAGCTACTCCTGATATCAGATGATACTTGTACCCTATCCGACTTTGTCAAAGTCTCAGGTTACCTTATGTTATACGCTTACTTTAACAAAAAACACATTGAACAGATTAAGTTTGAGGCTTAATTAATTATTAATTCTCGTCATGGACATGTTCACCATTTTGATTTTGTTCCTTATTTTGGTTTGAAATACTTGAATTATTGCAAGTTAGATATTGCGTTGGATCCCTCTTTAGAACCCAAATACATTCACGTAGATCAATTCGCAACTGAGAAGATTAGTTTGTGACAACATATGGAAAAAGCCAGACATAGACAAGATAATTCTGAACACCAGCAGTCTGCATTATGTTGACCAGTAAAATTGTCTCCGTTTCTTTGAATTTCCACAATGCTGGCACATCATTTAGTCAATAAGTGAGCGTGATGATTGAGTTGACAGTGTACCTGTCGAACTGAGGACTATATTTGAATCAGATATATCTCTATACATATTGTCGCTCAAACCTTTGTTTCGTCAATGAAGGAAATGTCAAATGATTTTTTTTAACTTGATTTACTCATTAGTCTGTGTTCCCATCATTAAGCTTTCCCATTGTTACAATGCATCTGGCAGTCTAGAGCAAGGCTCAGCGCCAGCAATTCGATGTTTATTGTTAGGCAAATTTTCTATCACACCTGCTGCCCGTCAACAATGTAACAATGCATCTGAGAGGCTACTGTTTGTCAGTCTGAAAATAAACCACTTCTTCTGAGTCTTTACTGTTATTTGACCACTCTTCCATCCAGACAATGCCTGCATAAACATGAACTTTCGTCCGGTGTGGCAATATGTTATGTTGTACTTTATTGATTTTTTTTTATTTGATGCTGAGTTCAGCTAATGGTTCCATTTTATCTAACAAGTTTCTAATCTTCTCAAAGTTGACAAGTTTTCTGTTTCACTTAACAACTTTGACCGTATCATGCTTTCGTAAAATCCATGCCACTGATTATTTCATCGATTATTGCGTTCCCCTAATGCCAGGAAAGGAACGACGTGGCAAGTACTGTTTTTTCTGCTTTCTGCTTCGCTTCCTGTGCTGTATTGTATTCAGTATGTTGGTGAAACAAACAAACTTACGAGGTCGGAGTAGGCGTTGGCCATTCAACTGCTCAGGCTTGCTCTGCCATCGAGCTCGAAGGCGTAATCCCATCCTCCCGATATTCGAGGATCTCTTTATCAACAAGTTGTAATTCCTTCTTGCAAATTCTTATTAATTTGTAATCAAACACTTTTTGTAGTCATGAATACCTCAAGTTTTCCATTCTCTTCATGAAAAATCTTTTCATTTCAACCTGAGTTCTTTTAAGCCTTCTTCTCAAACTTTGACTATTGTTTCTGGAGTCTCTCGACATCGTTAATATCCTTCATGCATTTAACATTTCTCTTTCTGTTGGAATGTTATAGTTTTTTTCCCAAAGTCCCGGCATCATTTTTCTAAACTCCGGTGAAGAGTTTTTAAATGACCCACGCTGTCCACATATGTCATCCCTGCGATCCCAGGAAACAACGTGATAAACATTTGTTACACTCTCTGTGTCATCAGAACATCCTTCATCAGACAAGCATCCGAGAACTACACATGATATTCCAGGTGTGACTTCATTAACATCTTATACCATGCTCTCAAGGTTTCTTTGTTCCTGCATTCAAATCTTTCAACCATCAAGGCCAACATACAATTTTGCCTTCTTCACTGCATGCTGCATCTGTCCACTGACTTACACAGCTCGTGCCTGACTTCATTGGTTAGTCACCTCTCTCAATTGATACCCAATCAAATTATTGTTTGACTAGTTAAATAATAATTTACTTTCCTATGTTCGCCATCAATTTTGATAATGACACGTCTATGACCAATCATCCGCCATGCAGTTAACGAAGTCTTCAGCCTGTTAAAATCTCACGGCAACATTTCTGCATGCTCCTCATTGCTCCGCCTTCCAGCTATCGTCAATGTCACCACAGTGTGCTCCTTGACCTCTATCACCAAGATGGGATTCATTTATCTGCTCATGAAGGCTTTTCTACGAAATTCTAGCATGATACTGCTCAGTTGCTCAACACCAACATTTTCAACTGGGCCATGGCTATCATTTTCTAAACGAGTAAAGGCACAAGCAAAATTCTCATGTCGTGTCTCTGTCATGCCCATTGCTTCAGTGAGAAGCCTAACCTGCTTATTCCTTCTGGGCCTCATTCAATCTTTCATGAATACATTTATTTAACATTTTACTTTGTGATTTACCTCTACCTCGGACGTTTTCCGTACACTCCCTCTTCGCTTTCCGAATTTATACCTTAGCCTGCCTCTTGCATTTGTAGTACTCTTCCTGATTTTTATTGCTATCATAATTGTGCGTCATATGCCTCATTTTCTTTCATTATTTTCTCTGTAATTTTCTGAGTCAGCCGAGTGTATTGTTCGGCTGAAAGTGCCTAATGGATACTTTAAATTTTGAACAAAATTAATAAAAGAAGACACGTGATATTTTATTTAATGCAGATGTATTAGTTTAAGTAATTTAAGATGCATATAAAACAATGAGTAAATAACGGAATCATAAAATCCCTGCCATGTGGAAGCAGGCAAATTGTCCCATTGAATCCAAACCGACCCAACAAAGACCATTCAACCCAGAGTCAGCATCCAACTTGCACATATTTGCCCTACTTAGTGAAACGACGTCAGACATATTCAACAAACCAATCATATTTCCTTTTACCTATCGAGGACTCCAAGGTTACAGCTGGTATATAGCATTGCTCTCTCAGTTTCCATGACACTAGTCTCACGAACCTGAGTCTAAGAAATGTAAGATCCACTAAGCGTGGGAAAGGTTGTGATATGTCTGACATGTTCTATTGCCATCGCTGATGTCTTTTCTCATTCATGTCTTTGTGCATCAACAGATAAAGGTGCCCTCTATGTGTTGTTCAATCGTTTCCAAGCCAACTGAGTTCACGGCAGTAAACATCGATCCAAAAACAGTCTGTTTTGGCATTATGCCTGCTTTCACTTATTTTCCTTCCATGGCTTATTGCTTTATTCAATCAGCAATTAAGAATTAAATCATAACTGCCTAGGTTGGATACATCATTTTTAAGCCTAAAACGACTCCAGGATAATCTTAGATGGAAGTCCCATATTTAATTTAAATAAATATATACATGGTTTGCATGCTGCTCATCACTCTTCTGAAATGTTCCCATTATTCACCCCCATTATATCCACCTTTGTTTTTAAAGAAATATACTCCAGTTCACCTTTAATATTCATAAATGCTCTACCTTATTCTTCTAGGTTTTAAACCCTTGACTTACATTTATGATTTTCCTCTAAGTATTGAACAATTATTGCATTATGAATTCTATTTCTAGATTGATCCAGTACTCCTGCTCTCGGAATGCAGGACAATCTCTGATGGAGTGGTTTGTCCTGATTTAGGATCTCTACTGCCGCCTGGCACACTGGTAAACTTTGACAAGCGTATCCATCTCGGTGTTCTCATGTCTTGACATGTCGTTTAATTCATGGGTGGTGGGCTTGCCCCCAGCACAGTGACACGACCGTCCAGCTTTTTATTTAAAACTGGCGGTTCTGCTATCGGGTTTTCTTCAGAGGCTTTCGGCCCAATGCATCGCAGCATTATGCGGAAAGTCAGGAGGCATGGGATAGAGGGAAACTTGGCCAATTGGATAGAAAACTGGCTAACCGGTCGAAGTCAGAGAGTGGTAGTAGATGGTAAATATTCAGCATGGAGTCCAGTTACAAGTGGAGTTCCGCAGGGATCAGTTCTGGGTCCTCTGCTGTTTGTAATTTTTATTAATGACTTAGATGAGAGAGTCGAAGGGTGGGTCAGTAAATTTGCAGATGATACCAAGATAGGTGGAGTTGTGGACAGTGAGGAGGGCTGTTGTCGGCTGCAGAGGGACTTAGATATGATGCAGAGCTGGGCTGAGGAGTGGCAGATGGAGTTCAACCCTGCCAAGTGTGAAGTTGTCCATTTTGGAAGAACAAATAAGAATGCGGAATACAGTGTTAATGGTAGGGTTCTTGGTCAGGTGGAGGAACAGAGGGATCTTGGGGTCTATGTACATAGATCTTTGAAGGTTGCCACTCAGGTGGATAGAGTTTGTAAGAAGGCCTATGGAGTATTATCGTTCATTAGCAGAGGGATTGAATTCAAGAGTCGTGAGGTGATGTTGCAGCTGTACAGGACTTTGGTTAGGCCACATTTGGAGTACTGTGTGCAGTTCTGGTCGCCTCACTTTAGGAAAGATGTGGAAGATTTGGAGAGGGTGCAGAGAAGATTTACCAGGATGTTACCTGGAATGGAGAGTAGGTCGTACGAGGATAGGTTGAGAGTTCTCGGCCTTTTCTCGTTGGAACGGCGAAGGATGAGGGGTGACTTGATAGAGGTTTATAAGATGATCAGAGGAATAGATAGAGTAGACAGTCAGAAACTTTTTCCCCGGGTACAACAGAGTGTTACAAGGGGACATAAATTTAAGGTGAAGGGTGGAAGGTATAGGGGAGATGTCAGGGGTGGGTTCTTTACCCAGAGAGTGGTGGGGGCATGGAATGCACTGCCCGTGGGAGTGGTAGAGTCAGATTCTTTGGCGACCTTTAAGCGGCATTTGGATAGGTACATGGATGGGTGCTTAATCTGGGATAGAAGTTCGGCACAACATCGTGGGCCGAAGGGCCTGTTCTGTGCTGTATTGTTCTATGTTCTATGTTCTATGTTCTATTTCAATTTTCATCCCATCCCGCCGTTCTCGTGGATGTTGTGCTCATTCCTGCTGTGTCTAACTCTCTTGGTAGCCGATATTCGAACCCAGGAGCCTCTATTTGGACTTTGATTAACATTGATTTATGTTTATTTCCGTAACTGATCATTTTATGATGACTGCTATCATTAATATATGAAACGTGGTATGGCGATTTTGAACAATATATGTTGTAGTTTTCTGTATAAATATATTTGACAATAAATTATAAATCCTGCTTCAAACGCTGTCGAGTTGGATGCCTTGTCTCTGAGTTCTACAGCTTCCTGTCTGGAATGACTGGGCACATAAACTTGGCATTAAAGGTGGTGAAGAGTTGATTCACTAGGCTGATGGTGGGTATGAGAGCAACTGTCTCATGAGGAGACTTTGAGCAGATTGGGCTGTATTCAGCAAAGATTCGGAGAATGTGAGTCTCATATGCAAGATTCTTATGGGAATTGATGGGACGAGATTGTAACCCTTGTAGAAGAATCCATGGAATTCTAACAGTGTGGAAACAAGTTCACAACAACCCTCTAAAGAGTAACTTCCCGAGATCCATTTCCCCATTTTTTTTTTCACCTGACTACTGCGCATAACCAACACATTCGAGAACACTACGGACAATTTAGCACGACCACTTCACCTAATCTGCACACCTTTGGACTGGAGGAGGAAGCCCATGCAGACCCGGGGAGAATGTGCAAACACAGTAGCTGCCCAATGTTGGATTCGGATTCAGGACCATAGGGATGTGAGGCAGCAGCGCTAAACACTGAGCCACTGAGCCACAGTGCTAACCATTGTATCAGGAAAAAAGTGATGCCAACTTGAGAAACAGGTATGGACAGAATTCCTTTCCTTTGAGGGTTTCCTATCAATGAAATAATGTACCATAGAGGACTGTTGAAGTTGGGTTGTTAAGTGTATAAAAGCCTGAGATAGGGAGATCTTATAAGTGCATTCGAAGCTTGCAGGTAAAGGGCAGAGTTCTTATCGTCAGTTTTCACATGTTTTGGTTGTCGGTTTTACGATTTGTACTGATTGTCAGTTAACTGTCAGCTTTTGGTTAAGTTTTAAACCAAGCATATTTACTCTGTTTGATCATTATGTCACAGAGAAACGAACCAATGACTGGCTATTACCGTTTTTGATGCGTTGAAGCAACCACATGATTATTTTAATGTAAAAAGAACAGAGTTCAAGGTAGTCTTACATATCGCTTTCAGATTAAAAAAACACACCAATCCTGTTATCAGCATAACTCAGATATATTCAAAACTGTACAGCAAGTGTTATCAGCTCTATTCCATTGCTTCATAAGTAGAAGCCATCTATTTCACAAAAATAAATGAGGCCTTTTTTTCCCACAGAGGATCATGAGTCCAAAATAGAATCAAGAAGGGATGTAAATACATATAACACTACCGCAACAGAAGGAACAAATAAGGCAAGGGATGATAAGACCTTTGGATTTAATGTGTTGCACTCAAGGGATTTTAAAGGAAGCAGCTTCAGAGATGGTTGATGTATTAGCAGTATTCTTCCAAGAATTCATAGATTTCAGAAACTTGTTAGGTATTTGGCAACTGGAAATGCAACACATTTAATTTTAAAAGAGACTGCAATTTTCCAATGGTGGGGCATCACGTTGACTCAGTGGTTAGTACTGCTGCCTCAAAGCAGCAGGGACACAGGCTCGAATCGAGCATCCGTCGACTGTCTGTGTTGAGTTTGCACTTCCTCGCCCTGTTGGCATGGGTTCCTCCAGGTGCTCCGGTTTGCTTCCACAATCCAACGATATGTATGTTTGGTGAATTGGCCATGCTCAATTCCCCATTGTGCTCAGGGATGTGTAGGTTAGGTGCACTAGTCAGTTGTAGACGTAGGGAAATTGTTTTGGCTTGGTTACTTTTCGGTCTGTGCTTCTGGGGCCAAATGCCCTGCTTCCACACTGCAGGGATTCCATGAACTGAACGATCTGTTCTTTTGAAAAATGTCAATGTTTATTATTAATGATGTAAGAGCAATGATTTTAAGAAATGATGAAAATAATCTAACATGAGCTCATAAAGCACAAAATAATAAGTGACAATATTACGCACCAATTCGTGAAGGTGGGAATGTCTAAATGGTAAAGGGGAAGCAGTCGATGAAATGTGTTTGGATTGACTTAAGGCATTGGATATGATACCACAAATTACACTATTAAACAAGGTAAGAGCCCATGCTTTTCACAGTAACATATTAGCACGGACAGAGGAACGATGACTTATTAGAAGACAGAGTTTTGGCGGAATGTTGAGTTTTCAACATTGCATGCAGTAGCTAGTATAATACCCAGAGATCAGAGTATGATCGTATTTATTTGCTTATTATACACAAATGTCGTCGATGAATGTACTAAAGTGAAGTATGCAGATAGCACAAAGAACATGTGGGATAGCCAGACGTAAGGACGACACAAAGAGTTTTCAGAGATACACAGACATGTAAGTGAACAGTGATAAACTTGGGAAATGGAATGCTCTAAAGAAACATGTGAGGTGACGCACTCCAGAAGGAATTGTAGAAGAGCTTAATATTGTTTAAATGTCGTAAGACTGCAGAAAGCGACAGAATAGAGTGATTTTGGAACGCTCGTGGAGATCTGCCGCTATCTGGGAATGCAAGTTTATTCATTATTTCTTTACTAAAACACGCAAAAACACGTGATTTTAAGTTTCCTGAGTTTTGGTTAAAACGGCATGAGGCACGAATCAGACTGCACAGAATCACAGAACTCACTGAAATGACGGTACAGAATGAAGCCAATTGGCCCATTGTATCTGAAGGGGCTCTTCGATCAGGCATCGTCAACCTGTTGCATGTTCCTACTTGACCTCTCCCTCCCTTGCCCGACACACTTCCTATTCAAACAATGAAGAATTGGAAATTCTAAAATTCGGAATATGTATCTTTCTGATGTGGTGAATTGTTAGTCACACAATTTCTTCTCCTTGCCATCTCCAAGTCCTTAAAGATACCCCTTTTCTGCTGATGCTAAAAATATTGACGCACACGACTAGTCACCACAATGCAAATGACGGTCAGAGAACTGAACAGCAGAATACAAGAGAAAGGAATCAATAAGGTTAAAATCATGTTGAACAAGACAAATTTCACCAATCCTGCGTCAGTATAGTCACTTCGAGTGTCAACACAGAACCAGACTCCATGGTTAATGCCCCCAGAAAATGAAGCTGCAATGGAAATGGAGATACTGTTTATACAACAAAAGACAGATTGATCCAAGCACCACAGCTATAGTTTTCATCGTACGCCTTTGTTGTTCGCCTTTGGCAACAGGTAGCTATAAAATGAGCAAAGTAGAAAGTGGTAGCTAGTCGGAATGAACAGTTGATGATGGCATAAATTAAATTTCACACTGGTTTGGTAGCCATGACAGATCAAGGGAAAAGTGATACACGATGCACAATACAACGACTGGAATAACAAGGACATGAACATCTCGCTGTTGGCATGGCCACCAGTTATTGCGTGGTAACTGAGGAGAAATCACACTTTCCTCAATGACAGGATCATAATGGCTGCAAATGTAACTGGAAAAGTGAAATGGAAAATGAGTTTCGGAATTCCTGATCAATACGTTCACACATTGTACCGGAATTTAATGTCAAAAGATGGGCATTATCGCAATTCCATTAAACTGCGAAGACATTCGATGCTGTGTTTTCCTTTAATGAATCCAGAGCAGAAAAGATACTGGAAAAGAGCTAACAAAGTCGGAAAATTCTTCTACAGTTCTGGCTGAAATCGACAGATTATGCATGCATTTCTTCCCATTTAAATGTAACTGGCAAGCAACAATTGTAGAACAAGTAGGTATCTTTTAGAAAGCAAATGTCTCCTCCAAATTGCCTTTTTACCAGGGCAAGTTAAACATCTTCCCTCACACTTAATGTGACTATCAAATAATTCAAATCTTCTAAAGAAACCCAGAGCCCTTTACTGAATAATCTTCCTTGTTCCTTGATAACCTGGGGTGAAACAACTCACAGCAGAGGATCTCATACATTGCCTGAACTTTCAAATTGAACTCATTCTTTGTAAGATCATGGAGTTGTGAAGTAAAGCTGTAAAGATTTCTGGAAACACCTTAATTTGATCCCATAATGGGGCTGTCAACATGTCTTGCTTCAGACAGGGAAATCTGTCAAAAGATAATCCACAGGAATCTACAGAGTTAAAGAGCTGACGTGAAGGGCAAGGGTGACTCAATCGTAAATTGAATGTGACAATTAACAGAAAAAATACTTTGACTCTACTAGTGTATTGGAAATTTGTCGTCATATCGCTGTAATCAGAATGAAGAAGCCTACAACAGACTTGGGAAAGAAGAACTATTTATACAGCATGACATACATTTCTGTTGGAATGGGCCTTCATTGGTTTGGAGATGCAATTAGAACAGTAAACTGTTATCCTCAAATTTAAAACGTATATTCACATTAATCAGGGTGTGACAAGCTGTAAGTAGGGGCTTGAGTTAATTGTTCTGCTTTTTATGCAGATTCATTAGCACTTGGAGGAGGCACATACTTCCTGTATAATTCAGACAGCGGCCCATGTTGTAGTCAGATTCCAGAGGGAACAATGCTATTCAGAAAATAATATTGAATATTATTCAGAAACATCAAATTACTCAAAAAGTTTCATGCTGTGTTTCTGCATTATGAAAAAATCTTCAAGTTAGTTCAATGCATTTGCTGAAGAAAATGCTTTGTGTATTGCTGCCCAAAATCTTCTAGATGGTGGACAGTGCATGTATGATGCATCATTGGTGAATGAAGTGGTTGTTTGAGCTATGATGCCAATTAATAGGCTGTTTGTCCTAAATGGCGTCGCGTTTCCTGTGTGTTGATTCAACTGCACGCATTCAGGCAAATAGGTTTACTTTATTACGCGACTTCCACCTTATCAACGTTGCACTCTTTTTCCGGGAATAAGGTTTTGAGTTCCTCGCTACAGTATCTCGAGCCTCTGAATTGCTGTCACAGCTGTTGTATTTCTATGACTAGTCCAGTTCAGTTTTTTTGTTTATATTGGAAACATTGGATTCGTGAAAGTAAAGGGAAGAGACACTGTTGGGCTGTAACTAAGCCAAAGACAGACTGTAATTAAGTGCACAATTAATGGTGTTTCTAATTGTATAATTATCAGTGCATCAGATAAGGATATGCATCTGGAGCCTGAATAGCTCCACTGCCTGTGATGGACAGACAGACAGACCGCGGAAATACAATCCACGAATGATTTCGGCATATATATTTATCCCACGCCCCACCCCCTCACCCCCGCACCATGTCTTGCATTCTCAAGAAAATCAACTTAACTTCTGTTTTGAGATTAGACATTTGATTGATGATACATTTTGAAGCAGCAATTTGGCAACAGGGTCATCAGTGATTTGGTAGAACCGTGCATTTTGCACAGCTTGTGTTGAAGATTTGAAAGGAATGCCTTGGGCATTAATGCAGATATATCCAGTTATAGAGCAATGAATACGAACCATGCATAGAAAGAAAGGGAATGATGTAGAGATGAATGATTAGTTTTGATTCCCGGCAGTGTGGAAACATGCCCTTCGGCCCAACAAGTCCACACTGACCCTCTGAAGAGTAACACATCTCGACTCATTTCTCTGACTAATGCCTCTAACACAGCGGGCAATTTAGAATGGCAAATTCACCTGACCTGCACATCTTTGGATTGTCGGAGGAAACCTACTCAGATACGGGAAGAACGTATAAGTTTCACACAGACAGTCGCACAAGGCTGGAATTGAACCTGGACCCCTGGTACTATGAGGCAACAGTGCTAATCACTGGCAACCATGCCGCTCCAGACTGGCTCATATCTGAACAAAAGTGTGTAAAATTCTGTTTTATTGACTTTAATTCTCTGAATTTTTCAACTGATCGTTCTGAACGATAAAAAGTTGTTACGCTCCTCAACTAAATTAAAGAGTCCTGAGTACATACTCTGATAGTTAGAATTCACTCAGTGAATGGCAACTGAGACAGTATTCACACTATCTTAATTCAAACTTTTGGCCTGGATTCGGGGGCGCTGGGTGTGGAATTGGCTTTAACATAGTTTCTGATTGTGGTCAGTTACCCCATGTATTAGTCCTATCCCCTCGTGAGACAGTAGTTGTTTATCTACATTTTTTCATCATGGTAAACAACTTACACTGTCAGGTGATTAATTCCGCTGTCGTCATCTGTTTGTTCCACCTTTGCAATGCAAAAAAGAAACGATTTGTAAAATCTTACAACAAATGGATCCCCGTGGAGATCCTGATGTAAATATAATTAAGACTTCCAAACGTCGTACTACATCAATAAACCTCGGGAACTTGCCTGCAGAAACGAGGGTCTATTGACTGCACACATGACATGTATCGTCTGATTGAAACTGTGAGAAAAATATTCTATATGGTCCTGGGCATAATTGGTATTCCCGGTAAGTGACTTGTAAATCTTGAGATTGTTTAAATTAATGTCTGAACTCATTCTACACTTCCCCTGTGAGGAATGATGTCTTCTTGCAATATTATGTCAAACGTCCTTGAATTGTCAAGTTTTATTTTGCAAATGTCATTGTTGGACGTCTCTCTCCTGTGTGTTGTGACATTCAGCCTGCCTCTGATTAAAATAATACAGTGAATTTCTACATGATATTGTTCTGAGTACAGAAAAATGTTTACACTGTTCACTATAGAACTCCTTATGATTTGCTTTGATTCAGCTATGCCAGGGTCAGAAAATTATTCTGAAAACGAGATAAAATAAAACCTTAAGAAATCACGCACATTTAGATAAACAGCTGGTTAATCTGTGGAGACTGTTTATCGAGCGTTACTGACTTGAGCTTTACGGGTATAAGGCTTTTTAAAAAGTGAACTTAGTCCGCTTAAGGGTGAAAATAGATAAGTCCCGTGGGCCTGATGGCATTTATCCTAGGATTCTCTGGGAAACAAGGGAGGAGATTTCAGATCATTGGCCTTGATTTTTATGTCTTCGTTGTCAACAGGAACAGTGTCAGAAGACTGGAGGATAGCAAATGTGGTTCTCTTGTACAAGAAGGGGAGTAGGGAAAACCCTAGTAACTATAGGCCGGTGAGCCTCACTTCTGTTGTGGACAAAGTCTTAGAGAGAATTGTAAGGGATAGGATTTATGAACATCTGGATAGGAATAATGTGATCCAGGATAGTCAGCATGGTTTTGTGAAGGCCAGGTCGAGCCTCATAAATCTTATTGAATTCTCTGAGACGGTGACTAAGGAGGTGGACGAGGGTAAAGCGGTCGATGTGGTGTATATGGAATTTAGTAAGGCGTTCGATAAGGTTCCCCAAAAATACGGAGGTATGGCATTGAGGGTGAGTTGGAGGTTTGGATTAGGAATTGGCTAGCTGGAAGAAGAGAGAAGGTAGAAGTTGATGGTAAAGGTTCAAAATTGGACAGCAGTTACTAGCGGTGTTCCGCAAGGATCTGTTTTGGGACCATTGCTTTTTGTCATTTTTATAAATGACCTGGAGGAGGGGCTAGAAGGTTGGGTGAGCAAGTTTGCGGATGATACGAAAGTTGGTGGAGTTGTTGGGAGTGAGGAAGGATGTGTCAGGTTACAGCAGGATATAGATAACCTGCAGAGCTTGGCAGAAAGGTGGCAAATGGAGTTCAATGTGGGTAAGTGTGAGGTGATTCACTTTGGTATGAATAACGAAAAGATGGGGTAATGGTCGGATTACTGGGGTAATGGTAGAATACTTGATAGTGTGGATGAGCAGAGGGATCTTGGTGTCCATGTACATAGATCTCTGAAAGTTGCCACCCAGGTAAATAGTGCGGTGAAGAAGGCGTATGCCATACTGGCTTTTATCGGTAGAGGAATTGAGTTCCGGAGTCCTGAGGCCATGTTGCAGTTATATAAGACTCTGGTGTGGCCGCATCTGGAGTATTGTGTGCAGTTTAGGTCGCCATACTATACGAAGGATGTGGAGGCACTGGAACGGGTGCAGAGGAGGTTTACCAGGACGTTGCCTGGTATGGTAGGAAGATCGTATGAGGAAAGGCTGAGGCACTTGGGGCTGTTTTCATTGGAGAAACGAAGGTTGAGGCGTGACTTGATAGAGGTGTACAAGATCATTAGGGGTTTAGATAGGGTTGACCACGAGAACGTTTTTCCACGCATGGAGTCAGTTATTACGAGGAAGCATAGCTTTAAATTAAGGGGTAGATTCTTTACTCAGCGAGTCGTGAGTTCATGGAATGTCCTGCCAGTAGCAGTGGTGGACTCACCCTCTTTTTAGGGCATTTAAGCGGGCATTGGATAGGCATATGGAGGATAGTGGGCTTGTGTAGGTTAGGTGGGCTTGGATCAGTGCAACATCGAGGGCCAAAGGGCCTGTACTGCGCTGTATTGTTCTATGTTAAACACGTTCATCTATAAAGATACAAAGTCAGGCAAATAGAAATCATCCATGTCAGTATAGTCTTTGCCCTCGATAACACAGCCAATTTGGGAAATCGTTTTGGAGTTGCTAAGAGGAAATTCAGAAACGAAACGTTTTGCAGTGACAAAGAGGTACACTACAAATTGCTGAAGACATCAGGGGCAGAAACGCATGCGAAATCATCCAGAGTTTGTTTAAAACTTCAGAAAGAAGACATTGCATTACATGAATAACATTGGGAGAATGAATAAAATTAGCAAAAGTGTAAGCGCATTTTAGCAATATCGGATAAACATGAAGATAAGCATGGAGAACGAATGATTCTTTATTGAGTTTACAGAATCTGTAAGGTAGTTGGTGATGCAGGTTGATTGAATATTCCACGGTTATAACTGCATTGGCTTTATTTCAAAGAGTTATAAACACTGTGCCATAATTTGTGTATTTGTCTTCTTATGTCATTATCTCTGAGTCGTTTTTCATTTAAAATACCATCACAATATTTAGTGAACACTTCCAGTGACTAATCTGTGTTGCAAACAGCTGATCAGTAAAACCTGTGGGCTACGAAGACCTATATCACTGTGGAATCCGCGGACGTCATCATTCCCACCAGTTAGTAACAATGTAATGTACAAATAATGATGTACGAATCTCCCCTATTGACAATTCTGTAATTTTAGGACCCCAATTTGAAATGGCCGACCACTGGAGTAACATGTTTCCTCATTATTAATGGTGTTCAGAAATGCTGTACGTTTGAACTGTTTATGGGGGAAGGATTGATAGTACATTTTGAATAAGATGCAAAGATTAACTGTTGGTCGATAGTGAACCAGAAGATGTAAGGTTGCAGGTGGAAATGAACAGATTGTTTAGATGAGCGTATCAATCGCAGATGGAACATAACCTTGATAAATGTGACGCGCTGCACGTTCGAGTCTTGAACGTGGCAAATGCAGCAATCCATTAATGGCGGACACCAGAAAGCCTCACAGTAACTTACTGGTTTTGATGCATTTGTCCTTAGATCAATGAAAGTTGGCAGACAAATTCATAAGACAGTTAAGAGTCATATGGTGCACTTGCTTTTAACGGTCATGTCATTGTTTATAAGAACTGGGATATCATGCTCATGCATTTCAGAAGTTTGGTTAGATGACAACTGCACTGTGTGCAGTTCTGTTATTTGCATTGTAGGAAGAATGCGACTGCTCTGGTGCAGGTACAACGGAGATTCACCAGAGTGTTACATTTTTTTCGAACAATTCAGGTATAAGGTTAGACTGGATAAGCTCCGATTGTTTCCTTTGAGACGTATAAGATTATGAGTGGCATGGGCAGAGTGAATTGAATGCATTTTTGACATTTTGTCGAATGATCCATCGCAAGGCGGCATAATTCAAAAGTGAAAAAAAGGAACTGTGGAGGGAATTGGAGGAAAATGATTTTATCTCATGCTTAGTGGGTTTCTGGATTGCACCGCCTGAGAAACTAATTGAGACTGGAAACCTCAATTTCCTAACATTGGGTTGCATGCATTAGTAGACAATGTAATAACGTTTGCGGGTTTTGGGATGGACACGTGAGAGCTCAAGATTTAAAGATGTGGTCAGACTCAATAACAAGGTCAACAACTTTATGCCTTGAGCTCCCTTGTATCTTTACCCCAACTCTCACACATCAGACCTTACTTCTTGCCACTCCTGCACCATATCTTCCACATATTTAGCAGACATATTAGAGATACCAAAAGTTCTGAGGAAGGGCCACTTGAGGTGAAACAGAGCACAGACTTCTGTCCACGGATGCTTGACAGACCTACTGACCATTTGCAGCAGTTTATGTTTCTTTGTCTCTTGTGGGCGGCACGGTGGCACAGTGGTTAGCACTGCTGCCTCACAGTGCCAGAGACCCGGCTTCAATTCCCGCCTCAGATAACTGACTGTGTGGAGTTTGCACATTCTCCCCGTGTCTGCATCGGTTTCCTCCCACAGTCCAAAAATACGCAGGTCCGGTGAATTGGCCATGTGAAATTTTCCGTAGTGTTAGGTAAAGGGGTAAATGTAGGGGTCTGGGTGGGTTGCGCTTGAGCAGGTCCGTGTGGACTTGTTGGGCCGAAGGACCTGTTTCCACACTGTAAGCAATCTAATCTAATCTGGATTATTCCTGATTCTTCGTTCACCTTTGTGTCCCATCATCATTAGCTGACCACCATGATGTAAATCCCTAGCTTAGTTTTATCATTGATCTTTTTGTCTGCCCTGTGTTCTGAAGACTGAAACCCTTCCTGTTTGTTCGTTCAGCTACAGTCATCCCCCTGCCTCACAGGAAGAATTAATACATTTAGAATGCTGAGTTCTCCATCAATCTGATCACATGTCCTACAGATTGAGTTGCAACATCATTGTCCATTACCATCCTCACAGTTTGTGGTCGCTCTAAGTTCATCACTCCATACCTGATCGCCTTGCCTTGACCGGATTAAAAGAAAACAATTATCCTCAGGGCTTGACGTTGACAAACAATGTGATTTGTTTTTGTGAAACGTTTCTTTTTCGGAGGAAATCTGGTAGCGCAAGGAATGTCCAGGATCTCCTAATTTTTGCAGACACTGACTGTTCTGTCTGATTCACGGACGCATTCACTTTGTATTTGTTTATTGCCCTTTATCGTCAGAATTTCAAAGATAAATATGGCAGAGTGAAAGTGACAATCATAGCAGTGGGAATTTTAACTCTGCTGATTTGCGTAAAAAACGTGTTTTGGTACTTCATGCTGACAGGTCAATATCGGCTAGTGGAACGCCCCTGTCTCCAGATGCAGTGCACATATTTAGTACGCAGCTTTCTGGGTAACGGTTGAGTTCTTCCATCATATTCCACCCAGTCTTCCATTCGTTCTCATTCATTCACTCAACGTTGTCATCGTCCAACATCTTTCTTTTTCTGGACCACCAACACTCTCCTGACACAGAGCAGTGGGATGAGACCAGGAGATAGAGAGTAAAACGTAATCCCTTACTGAAAAATTGTTAGATTGGGACAATTTCAAACTCCGTTGGTCAAAATATAGGATGTGTTTGTGCATGTTTTGATAGCATGGTGGGAGTACAATTCTGTATCTCTAACTACATTTGTGCTGGAATTAGAAATTGGATATCGAAATCAGAGTGTGGCCCACATTAGTGCAGAAGTATCTATTGACTTCAGTTCATCAATTCATCAAAACAATTAATTGATCAAGAAATTCATCACGGACAATGCCCAGCAGTTTGTGATTTCGATTTATTTCAATTTGAAAATGTCATTGAATACTTTGTGTTTTCAAACCTAATGAACATGGCATAATCGTTTTGGTCACAAAGTCAGGCAAATTTTCTCACTTTCACGAAAGACCAAACATGAATTACTGCAAGAGAAAGAGGACTGTATATCAATGGACATTTTTAATCAAGGATGGACCCTACCTCTATTGTGTGTGGCCTGCTCCATCTCAGTCGCAATATCCGTGCAAAAGAGCGGGAACTGCATTTTTTATTAGTTTTAAGCCTGGTGTAGCGCTCGGAATAGCGTCAACTTCTTTCAACTGATATTCCTGTCAGCGTCATGTGTATACCGTCAACTGCAGCTTCATCCACATTCTCGTGAACTCCCATTTCACCTGCAGCTCTACATAACAACGATCATTAACCAGACAAACCATATTGCGTTGATGTCTCCAGTATTTGCCAGCTCTTGATCACTCCGCAACCTTGCTCACTCTTTTTCACATTCCATTGCCTCTAGTTACTACCATCCAGCTCGTTCCATGCCATTTCGCAACCATCCTCGTAAAACAACTTTACTAGCTCCAATATAACGTTTGGCTCGACACTTAACGCAGGTTTCACCATTCTACCAGCTAGCATCAGTAATGTTGCACACATTGAATTGAATATCATAAATACCAACCTGACTCCAATAGAGAAGCGAACGTGCCATGCTTACCCGATTTAGCCTTCATGTGACTCCAGACGAACAACAAAGTGATTGAATTATAAAAGGTGAAATTACAACACTTTTGGATAGCAGTAACAGGACAGGTCAAGGTTAGCATGGATGTATGAAGGGAATTGACTAATCCTCTGCATTTTTTTTCTGAGGATGCAATTATGAAGATGGACAAGGGAGAACCAGTGGATGTGGTGTACCTGGACTTTCAGAAAGCCTTTGATAAAGTCGCACATAGGACATTAGTAAGAGACATTCGGACACGTGGTGTTGGGCCAAAATTGGCTGGCTAACAGGAAGCAAAAAAATAGTGATAAAGGGGCCCGTTTCAGAATGGCAGGCGGTGACCAGTGGAGTACCACAAGGTTTGGTGCTGGGACCGCAGCTGTTTGTAATGTACAATAATGATATATATGAAGGTATTCAAATAAATATTAGACAATGTGCTAATGATACAAAGCTGTGTGGCTGGTTGAAATGGGAGGAGGATATTATGATGATACAGGGTGACTTGGACAGGCTAGTTGAGTGAACAGATGTATGGCAGATGCAGCTTCATATAGATATATATGTGGTAATTCACTTTGGTGTTAAGAACAGGAAGGCAGATTATTATGTAAATTGAGTCAAGTTGGGTAAAAGGGAAGTGCAACGAGATCTAAGTGTTCTTGTATATCAGTCAATGAAAGGAAACATGCGGGTACAGCAGGCAGATAGCATAATGGCCTTCATAGCAAGATAAGTTGAGTATAGGAGCAAAAAGATCCTTCTGCCGCTATACAAGGCCCTGGTAAGATCACACCTGTATTGTATGCAGTTTTTGTCTCCGTATTTGTGGAAGGATATTCTGGCTGTCGAGGGAGTGCAGCATAGGTTCACGAGTTCAATTTGCAGAATGGCGGGACTATCATATGTTGAAAGTTTGGAGACACTGGTCTTGTACACACTTGGGTTTAGATGGATGAGAGGGGATCTGATTGAGCTGTATATGATTATTAAATGATTGCACACTATGGAGGCAGGAAGCACAGTTCCACTGATGGTTGAGTCCAGAACCAGTGGACACGGTTTCAAAATAAGGGGTAGGTCATTTAGAACAAAGTCGAGGAGAACCTTCTTCACCCAGAGAGTGGTGGATATATGGAATGCTCTGCCCCAGAAAGCAGCAGAAGCCAGTCGATACTTTCAAGGAAGAGATGGATTTTAGTCTTAAAGATAGTGGAATCAAGGTTTATGGGGATAAGGCCGGAACAGGAATCTGATTGTGCATGATCATAATGAATAGTGGTCTGGCTCGATGGGCGAAATGGCCTACTCCTGCAACAATTGTCTATTGACCTTTAAATGTCCTCGGAAACGAGAAAAAAACACTAAATTATTTCTATGACCATGAGTGACAAAATCAATGAATTAAAGTCCTGCCAGTATTCCCACAACCATTGAAAGAATGATGAAAGGAATGTGCTCCGAAAGCAGGGGACTCTGCATTTATATTCCGTTTCCAGTGTGCCTTGGGCCAAATCATAGTTGTGCTAAGTTTAGGATTTCAGTTTCGAAGCTTAGTTTCATTGATCAAAGAGCTGGAGAAATTAAAAGAGGATTGGGACCTCGTATAAAGCAGAGGCTGTGAATACTTAACTGGAGTTCATGGGGTTAAATCAGAATGTAAGGTCAGTATGATGACTCGGAGCTTCGTGCTCTTGCCTCACAGCAGCAGGGACCCAGATTCAGTTTCTGATTTGCGCGACTGACACTCTGACGTTGTCAGATTCTTCCCGCGTCTGCTTAACCTTCCTCCAGGTGCTCTGGTTTCTTACAATAGCCCAACAATGTGCGGCTTAGGTTAATTGCCCATGCTGAACTGAGTGGGATACTCTTCCGAGGTTTGGTTTGGAATTTTGGACCAAATGGTCTGTTTCTATATTGTACTAATTTTATGATACTAGCAATGCACAGAGCAAAAGGTTAAATAATGCATCTAGTGGCAATTACAGAGTTACAGGTATTATTTGGTAAGATGTCATCAGGTTAGTTTCTCGAGTATGAGGGAGTATTTGCCAGAACTTGGCGTGTAGTTCACATATAGATCGGCAATGAATTAGAGGACGAGGTGGCAATAATACACAGTATCATAGGGAGTGCAATTTGAAGGCATTTTTGTGTATTTGAGAGTGATAGTGAATGATTGACTCGGTGTTTTGGGGATAATTAACATAGCAAAACTGTGTGCTTTAGAGGAATTCATGCGGCAATTTCAGCAAGACGGCGATTTAAATGGTATCATGGCATTATTTTACTTAATGATATCATTGGGAATAACTTAGAGACAGTGAGAGATTGACAGAATGACACGTTTGGAATTAAAAGAACTTTAGGAAGTAATTGAATTGGCACGGTGGGGTGATTTGTACACATTTATGGATTGAATGACTGGCATCATGAGGGTGATTTATATAGTCACAGTCAGTGAGTTGGAGTACATCATGTGGATGTATGTGCACAATGGTGTGTGCGATGGATGGGGCACCATCGAGGTCCTTTACAAAGAATTAGCGCACGTGTGATAAGACAGGCACTCCAGAGCCCCAGGTAATCTAAAGAATGACAAGGACTGAGAGGGAGCAACCCTGCAACCCTTAACCTACAACCCTGTATTTCTCATGGCTCATGCATGCATCTTTGGATTGTGCGAGGACGCTCCACTCAAACATAGGGAGAATGTGGACACACGACGCAGACAATCACCTGAGCATCGAATCAAACCCGGCTGCTGCCGCCGTCCTTCCCTATCAGAGGCAATGTGTAGTAGGAATCGAAGTGGCTCAATTACAACATGGGCCGGAGTGATTAAAGGGACGTGTATGGGGATTATTTGCAGACTATTTGAAATAAACTGGTTGTAATTGCAATAATTTACATCGTGATCCAGAGTAATAGATTGGACTTCATTTTGCAATTTGCAGTGATAGCAAGGGAGTGATATGAAATAATTGGAGAAATTTACAGAATGATGACGATAAGTTAGAGGATATCAAGGGATCATTTATAAAGTCATCAAGCATAAATGTGAGAATGTTTTGCGGGTAGATAACCGCCTAATACGGAGTGATTTGGAAGAATATCTTGTGGTGATTTACTGAGTCATATGGGATAATTGGGGTAACTTAATGTGCATCAAGGAATGACATGGAAGACATGCTGTGGTAATATAGAGAGTGATAGGGAATGATTTGAACGACAACATGGGCTTATTTTACACTGCCATAAAGAGTAATTTATGGCCAAGATGGGGATGATTTACAGAGTGATATAGAAGAATTTATGGAGCGCTATGGGGGTAATTCACAGAGTGAGCGGCATTGACTGATGGTGTGCCACGTGGGTAATTTACAGAGTGGCAAGGACAGAAATAGAGGGCGCCACTTGGTAACTTGCAGATAGAACATGACTCAGCTAATAATGTGTTTTATACATTGATAAGGAATTGATAACAGGAGATCATGTGAGTAATTAGCAGAGGTTTATGCAGTGCTTGGCAAGGCGAATTAGAAAAAAATATAACAGTGATAAGGAGTGAGTAATAGGGCATAAGTAAGATTTGTAATGCAAAAACCCTGGTAATTCTTTGGATACCTGCGTTTGGATTCTATCAAGACAACTGTTTACATTTGAATTGAATGAAAGCCTGGAATTAAGATTTTAAACACTGCCAATTGTCTGGGGAATTTAAAACATCTGTTTCACGAAATCCCTTCGGGAAGGTAACTGCGAGCTTTGCCTGGTCTAGATTGTATGTGCCTTGAAATCCACAGAAATGCTATTAACTCTTAAACTGCCATTTGGGCAATTATGTATATACGATTAATAGTGACTTAGCCAGTGACACCCTGATTTTGTGAATGAATTGCTTTTACGTTTTTGCACATTAGAAATTAAGGTTAACTTATGACATTTTAAGGAGTGAATCACGGTATGTAATGGGGTAATTTACTGATAGAATTCATGGGGCAGGCTCAGCCTGTTAAGTCGTCATTTAAGGGTGTGCTGTGAGTAATTTACCCAATGATTGCAAGGTCATCATGGCAATGAATCTGAGCGCAATGTGGAAAAGTGATTGGGCACAAAGAGGGGATTTGACAAAGATGGGCAATAAAGTATAAACGAACAAAAAAATGTACAGCAAAGTAAGAGGATCTTGTGCCATCCAAGCCTGGACCGATCGTTCTGCCCTAACTAAATTTCGTAGCGATACTTCTGCCCCAATTCGATCCATAATCCCTTTATTCCCTCCCTACTTATGTAATCATCCATATTCCTCTTAATTATCGCCACGTTGCTTGCTTGCACCACGCCTCTGGCAGTGTGTTCCAGGCTCCGGCCGTTCTTTGCATAAATATCTTCACCTCCACATTTCCCTTAAACTTTTCCCCTCTCACCTTGAACCTATGCATTCTTTTAATGAAAACATCAACCCGATCTACTCTTCTCATAATTTTGTGCACTTCTATCAGGTATCCTCCCAGCTATGGTTTCTTTTTCAGTGAAAACAATCCTAGCCTTTTAACGTTCATTCATAGCCAATGCCCTCACGACCAGGCAACATTTTAGTGAAACATCTATATAATCTCTCCCGATTTGCGACTTCATTCTGGTGGATTGCAGACCAGAACTGCATTCAGTTCTGCAATTGTGTCCTAACGAGGGTTTTGTATCACTGCAACATGGTTTGACAACTCTTCTACTTCATGCCCCAGCCCATGAATGCAATCTTGCCATGTGCCTTCTTAATCAGCTTGGCTGCCTGTGTTGCAACTTTTAGGGAACTGTGCACACCCAGATCCGTTTGCATCTTAATGTTTCTAAGTATTCTGCCATTGACAGTAGGATTCACACCTAAATTTGATCCTCAAAATGCGTCACCTCTCATTTATCTGGAATAAACTCCATTTGTCAATTTTGTGTCCAATTCACTAATCTCTCTTTCTCTGTCTGTCTCTCTCTCTCTCATACTCTTTATATAAAACTGAAGACTTAAGACTGATACCATTATAACGCCAGTACTTACCAGTCTACACACTGAATAAGTAGCCTTTCATTACTGCCTTCTTTCTTCAATTGTCACGACAGTTTTAGACAATAGACAATAGACAATAGATGCAGGAGTAGGCCATTCTGCCCTTCGAGCCTGCACCGCCATTCAATATGATCATGGCTGATCATTCCTAATTAGTATCCTGTTCCAGCCTTATCTCCGTACCCCTTGACTCCACTATCTTTAAGAGCTCTATCCAATTCTTTCTTAAAAGAATCCAGAGACTGGGCCTCCACTGCCCTCTGGGGCAGAGCATTCCACACAGCCACCACTCTCTGGGTGAAGTAGTTTCTCCTCATCTCTGTCCTAAATGGTCTACCCCGTATTTTTAAGTTGTGTCCTCTGGTTCGGCACTCCCCCATCAACGGAAATATGTTCCCTCCTGCCAGAGTGTCCAATCCTTTCATAAGCCTATACGTTTCAATCAGATCCCCTCTCAGTCTTCTAAACTCAAGGGTATACAAGCCCAGTCGCTTCAGTCTTTCCGTGTAAGGCAATCCTGCCATTCCAGGAATTGACCTCGTGAACCTACGCTGCACTCCCTCAATAGCCAGAATGTCTTTCCTCAAATTTGGAGACCAGAACTGTACACAGTACTCCAGGTGTGGTCTCACCAGGGCCCTGTACAGCTGCAGAAGCACCTCTTTGCTTCTATACTCAATCCCTCTTGTTATGAAGGCCAGCATGCTATTAGCCTTCTTCACGACCTGCTGTACCTGCATGCTTGCCTTCATTGACTGGTGGACAAGAACACCCAGATCTCTCTGAACAGCCCCTTTACCTAATTTGATACCATTGAGGTAGTAATCTGCCTTCCTGTTCTTGCCACCAAAGTGGATAACCAGACATTTATCCACATTAAACTGCATCTGCCATGCATCTGCCCACTCACCTAACTTGTCCAGGTCACCCTGTAATCCCCTAACATCCTCATCACATTTTACCCTACCACCTAGCTTTGTGTCATCAGCAAATTTGCTAATGTTATTGCTGATACCATCTTCTATATCATTTACATATATTGTAAAAAGCTGCGGTCCCAGCACGGATCCCTGCGGTACCCCACTGGTCACTGCCTGCCATTTCGAAATGGAGCCGTTAATCACTACCCTTTGTTTCCTATTAGCCAACCAATTCTCTATCCAATCTAGTACTTTGCCCCCAATCCCGTGCGCCCTAATTTTACTCACTAACCTCTTGTGTGGGACTTTATCAAAAGCTTTCTGAAAGTCCAGGTACACTACATCCACTGGATCTCCCTCGTCCATCTTCCGAGTTACATCCTCAAAAAATTCAAGAAGATTAGTCAAGCATGATTTCCCCTTCATAAATCCATGCTGACTCTGTCCTATCCTGTTACTATTATCCAGATGTGCCGTAATTTCATCCTTTATAATAGACTCCAGCATCTTTCCCACCACTGAGGTCAGACTAACTGGTCTATAATTTCCTGCTTTCTCCCGCCCACCCTTCTTAAAAAGTGGCACAACATTAGCCGCCCTCCAATCCTCAGGAACCAACCCCGATTCTATTGAACTCTGGAAAATAATCACCAGCGCATCCACGATTTCCCGAGCCACCTCCTTCAGTACCCTGGGATGCAGGCCATCAGGTCCCGGAGACTTATCAACCTTCAGACCTAACAGTCTCTCCAACACCAAATCCTGGCAAATAGAAATTCCCTTAAGTTCAGGTCCTTCAGCCACTGTTACCTCAGGGAGATTGCTTGTGTCTTCCCCAGTGAACACAGATCTGAAGTACTCATTTAATTCCTCTGCCATTTCTTCGTTCCCAGTAATATATTCCCCTGCTTCTGTCTTCAAGGGCCCAATTTTTGTCCTAACCATTTTTTTGCCTTGGACATACCTAAAAAAGCTTTTACTATCCTCCTTTATATTCTTGGCCAGTTTACCTTCGTACCTCATTTTTTCTCTGCGTATTTCCTTCTTACTAATCCTCTGTTGTTCTTTAAAAGCTTCCCAGTCCTCCGTTTTCCCGCTTATCTTCGCTAAGTTATACTTTTTCTCTTTTAACCTTATATGCTTCTTTACTTCCCTTGTCAGCCACGGCCGCCCATGTCTCCTCCTGGGATCTTTCTTCCTTTTAGGAATGAACTGATCCTGCATCTTCTGCATTATACACAGAAATATCTGCCATTGTTCCTCCACGGTCTTCCCTGTTAAGGTATTATACCATTGAACTTTGGCCAGTTGCTCCCTCATAGCTCCATATTTCCCTTTATTCAACTGGAATATTGTCACTTCAGATTGTACCCACTCCCTCTCAAATTGCAGATTGAAGCTTATTGTATTATGGTCACTACTTCCCAACGGCTCCTTCACTTCGAGGTCACTGACCAATTCTGGTTCGTTACACAATACCAGATCCAGAATCGCCTTATCCCTGGTCGGCTCCAGCACCAGCTGCACTAAAAATCCATCTCTGAGGCACTCCACAAAGTCTCTTTCTTGAGGCCCGATACCATCCTGATTCTCCCAGTCTACCTGCATGTTAAAATCCCCCATAACAACTGTAGTAACATCTTTGCGACAAGCCAATTTCAGCTCCTGATTCAACTTACCTCCAACATCCAGACTACCGTTTGGGGGCCTGTAGATGACTCCCATGAGGGTCTTTTTACCCTGAGTGTTTCGAAGCTCTATCCACACTGACTCTACATCCCCTGACTCTAGGTCCGCCCGCGCAAGGGACTGAATATCCTCCCTTACCAACAAGGCCACCCCACCCCCTCTGCCCGTCAGTCTATCCTTACGATAACACATGTAGCCTTGAATATTCATTTCCCAGGCCCTGTCCCCATGAAGCCACGTCTCAGTTATCCCCACAATATCGTATCTGCCAATTTCCAAAAGAGCCTCAAGCTCATCCACCTTGTGTCTAATGCTTCGTGCATTCATATATAGAATTTTTAATTTGTTACTGCTCTCACCCTTCCCCTCAACCCTTATTTCACTCAACTTTACAGCATGATGCCTTTTCCAGTTTTCTGCCTCCTTGATACAGTTGTCTTTCTTGACTTCTCTTGTTCTAACTACCCCTTCAATTTCCTTTTTAAACATCCAGCTTGTCCCCTCCCCCCCGATACTTAGTTTAAATGTAGCGGTGTTGCAGCAGAAAACCTGCCTGCCAGAATGCCGATCCCTGTTCTATTAAGGTGCAAGCCATCTCTCTTGTAGAATTTATGGTTACCATAAAATATACCCCAGTGATCCAAGAACTTGAAACCTTGCTTCCTGCACCAGTTCCCCAACCACACGTTCAAGTCCATTATCTCCTGGTTTCTGGCCACACTAGCCCGAGGAACTGGAAGCAAACTGGAGATAACCACCTTGGACGTCCTGCTTTTTAGCCTTCTTCCTAGTTCTGCGAAGTCTCGCTGTAGTATGTTCCTCCTCTTCTTCCCGACATCATTTGTGCCGACGTGTACCACCACCTCGGGCTCTTCACCCTCGTCCTTGAGGATGTCCTGCACTCTGTCCGCGATGTCTTTCACTCTAGCACCAGGAAAGCAACACACCATCCTTAAATCCCGTCTGCTGCCACAAAAACCCCGGTCAGTTCCTCTCACGATGGAGTCCCCTATTACCACGGCTCTATGTGATGTCCGACTCTTCCGCTCTGCTTCTGCGGCAACTTTTGATGGACAAACATGGCCGCCTTGCGAACTGGTAGTGTCATCAGACTCTACTGTTTCCAAAAGCTTCAACTTGTTCCTGACAGGTACTTCTCCCGGCGTCTCTTGCACCTGTCTCCTCTCTGCCTTCCTCATCGTCTGCACTCTTCTGCTCTCTTCTGGCATGATTGGTGTAATAACATCACTGAAGGTCTTGTCCAGAAAGATCTCGTTCTCTCGGATGAGCCTAAGGTCTTCGAGTTCTTTCGTCAGTGCTGCAATATGCTCGGTCAATTGCTGAATGTGCGCACACTTTCCACACATATACGAGCCAGACACACCAGAGTCATTGACTTGCCACATCAAACACGTAGCGCACTGAACCAGCTGAGCAGTCATGTCTTCACCCTCTTCAACTGTGGTGTAATCTCTTTACTCAACCTCTTTATCAAGATTCCTGAGCTGAAGCCTCACTCTTCGATCTAAACTTCCTTAGACCGTCTTCCTATGGCAACTCTGTGGACTCTTAATTAAGGTTAGAGGAGGAGGGAGGGAGGGAGACCCTACTTTGTAGGGTCTGGGGTTTAGAACACACCCACTCTAATAACAATCACTTACCTACCCGACCGGCTTTGCGCTCCGTCTGAACTTCCGCCCAGCTCCCGCCGCTCTCTGCTGCGAAAAGACCGTTGGCGTCGAGGTAAGTTCTTTATATAACAATCACTTACCTACCCGACCGGCTTTGCGCTCCGTCTGAACTTCCGCCCAGCTCCCGCCGCTCTCTGCTGCGAAAAGACCGTTGGCGTCGAGGTAAGTTCTTTATATAACAATCACTTACCTACCCGACCGGCTTTGCGCTCCGTCTGAACTGCCGCCCAGCTCCCGCCGCTCTCTGCTGCGAAAAGACCGTTGGCGTCGAGGTAAGTTCTTTATATAACAATCACTTACCTACCCGACCGGCTTTGCGCTCCGTCTGAACTTCCGCCCAGCTCCCGCCGCTCTCTGCTGCGAAAAGACCGTTGGCGTCGAGGTAAGTTCTTTATATAACAATCACTTACCTACCCGACCGGCTTTGCGCTCCGTCTGAACTTCCGCCCAGCTCCCGCCGCTCTCTGCTGCGAAAAGACCGTTGGCGTCGAGGTAAGTTCTTTATATAACAATCACTTACCTACCCGACCGGCTTTGCGCTCCGTCTGAACTTCCGCCCAGCTCCCGCCGCTCTCTGCTGCGAAAAGACCGTTGGCGTCGAGGTAAGTTCTTTATATAACAATCACTTACCTACCCGACCGGCTTTGCGCTCCGTCTGAACTTCCGCCCAGCTCCCGCCGCTCTCTGCTGCGAAAAGACCGTTGGCGTCGAGGTAAGTTCTTTATATAACAATCACTTACCTACCCGACCGGCTTTGCGCTCCGTCTGAACTTCCGCCCAGCTCCCGCCGCTCTCTGCTGCTGCTGTGTCCATCTCCCCAGCACACCATTTGGTTTTAACTTTTGGACAATGTGGGACTTTATCAAATGTCTTAGTAATTTTCATATCAACTATGCACAAAGTCCTTCTCTGATCAACAGTCATTGACACCTCTTTCTAATGTTCAATCAGGTTGGTGAGACATGAACTTTCCCATAAAAAATGATGTTACCTGCTGCTAACTGGTCTATTTATTGTCCAGATGTCTATATATCTTGTCCCTAAGTATCTTTTCCCAGAGTTTTCCCAATGAAGACGTCAGACTAACCGGCCTATAATTTCCGGGAGTATCCCTATTTATTTTCTTCAACAACTAATTTCCAGTGCTCTGGAATGTCGCCTGTGTTCAAAAAGCATGTGAAGAAATCAGTTCATTCTCCAATTATTTCTACCCTTGCATCTTGCAGTAATCTCGTATAGAGTCCGTTGCCCTGTGGACTTTATAAAAAAATTTATGCAATTTAGGATAAAAAATCTTCATCCTTCAACATTTTGACATTCGCGAGAGTATGCATGCACGATCACTTGATGTCAACATCAGTCATATTCTTCTGCTAGGTGAATACTGACATAAAGTACATATTAAGAATTTCTCCCAATGTCCTCTTCTTCTCCTGGAGTGTGTGACCCGCTTTCTTCAAACATATGCATGGAAAACTTTGTGCTTCTCCTTGACCTTGTTTGCCAATCAAGTTTAATGCATCTTTAAGCATTTAAGTTCCTTTCTAATTTATCTATACTCCTAAAGACTTCGTCAGTTTGCAGCTGCCCAGAGCTTTAGATTACATTTTTTTCCCTTTTGACTAAGTTGATAATTTCATGGTTCCTGAATCCTGCCATTGTATCCTTGAGTTTTGCAGGGACATGTATGTCCTGCACTTTTATCAACTTGTCTTTAAAAGCCTATCACATGCCAGACGTAGATTTTCTCTCAATGAACTGATGCCAATCATATTTTCTAGTTCCTGCCTAACGTGGAAGTAACTGACCCTTGCCCAATTAAGGACTCTCACCCACGGGCCGCACTTTTTCTTGTCCATGACGACTGAAAATCTTATGGAGTTATGATCACTCAGCCCAAAGTGTTCTTCGACTGAAATATTGATCAGCTGGGTCATTCCCTAAAACAAAGATGCGTATGGCCTCCTCCTTATGCATTGTCAATAAACTGTATCAAAAGCCCCCCGAGGACATCTAACAAATTAGTCTTCATTCAACCCCCTGCTTCTAAGGGATTCCATATCAATAAGTAGAAAGTAGAAGTCACCCAAAACAACTTCACAGTTTTGTTTCACAACTTTTTAGTATCTCACGACATATCTGTTTCTCCGCCACCCATGAGCTGTTGGAAGTTCAATGGAATACATTCCAACAATGTGAATGTATCTTTCCTATTTTTGAACTCAACACATGATGCCTCACTGTGAGATCCCTTCGATGTGTCCTCTCTCAACGTAGCTGCGTAACGATTCCTAATCAGGCATGCAACTCCGCCAGCGGGTAAGTGGTACAACGGCATGGGGGCAATTTAATGATTAATACGAAGTGATTCAGCTAACGTTAATGGAGTAATTGAATGTTGGGGAGCTAATGACAGGCTGACATGTGATAATTTAGATTATGATAGGGAGTGATTGACAGCACGTAAAACGTGTAATGCACAAAGTGATATGAATGGAATTAGACAACGTTCTTTCAGCAAATTTCAGAGTGATAGAAAGCAATTGATGGCATGTCATCGATTTAGAGCGTTCGAATTCACAGACACAGGCACTTCGGGCCAAACTGGTCCATGTCGACCAGCATGTCAAACTCCATTTATGTTTAGTTCGCTCATAAAAGTCTAAAACTTTCCATCTATTCATTTGTCCAAAAGCCTCTTTAAATGTTGTTAAGGTCCCAGGGAATGTTGTTGTACAAAGAGACCTTGGAGTGCAGGTTCATAGCTCCTTGAAAGTGACGTCGCAGGTGGATAAAATTGTGAAGAAGGCTTTTGGTATGCTTTCCTTTATTGGTCAGAGTATTGAGTGCACAGTTGAGAGGTCATGTTGCGGCTGTCCAGGACATTGGTTCGGCCACTGTTGGAATATAGCGTGCAATTCTGGTTTCCTTCCTATTGGAACGTTGTTGTGAAACTTGAAAGGGTTCAGAGAAGATTTACAAGGATGCTGCGAGGGTTGGAGGATTTGAGTTATAGGGAGAGGTTGAACAGGCTGGGGATGTATTCCCTGGACTGTCGGAGGCTGAGAGATGACCTTGTAGATGTGCACAAAATTGTGAGGTGCATGGATAGGATAAATAGGCTAAGTCTTTTCCTGGGGTTAGGGAGACCCGAACTAGAGGGCATAGGTTTAGGGTGAGAGGGGAAAGGTATAAAAGAGACCAACGGGGCAACGTTTTCACACAGAGAGTGGTAATTGTATGGAATGAGGTGGCGGAGGAAGAGGTGGAAGCTGGTACAATTGCAACATTTAAGAGGCGCTTCGATGTGTATATGTATAGGAACGGTTTGGAGGGATATGGGCCTGGGGCTGGCAGGTGGGAATAGATTGTGTTGGCACATCTGGTCGGCTTGGACAGGTCGGTCTGTTTCCATGCTGTACAACCGTTTGTACTCTATGATTGCATTCACCCTATCCATGCTTCTTATGATATTACACACTTCTACAAGATCCACTATCAGTGTCCTACGCTTTGAAAAACTTTCCCTAGCTTGTCTCAACTGACCATGTAACTTTAATACTGGAGACATGGCAAGATTATTGTAAATTTATTCTGCACCCTTTCCACATAATTATCATCCTTCCAAAAGCAAGGGAACAAATGCTGAACACAATACTTGACGTTCAGCTAACCATAGCCATTTAAAATTTCAACATAATTTTCCATATTCTCTGAACAATGTCCTGACTGATGACGGCCATTGTGGCTGAAGGGTCCATAACTGCCCTGTCTACCTGTGACTCCACTTTCAGAGAAATGTGTAGCTGAACTCGAAGTTCACTGTGTCGAAGTCGACCATTCACCATGAAATTTCTACCTTGATTTGGTTTCCAAAATGCAAGACCTCACACTTATCTGTATTAAAATCCGTTTGCCATTTCTCGCTCCATTTCCCCAGCTGTACGAGGTCATACTACAATTTTTGAAAACTTCGTCACTGTCAACCTCATAACCTACTTCAGTGTCACCTGAAAACGTTTTCATAATGCCTTGTACATTCTCATTTAAATCACTGATATAGATAAGCAATAGTAATAGCCAAAAACAATCCGTGACTCACTCCATTGGTCACATACATCGAATTCGGAACACAACCTGCCATCATTACATCCTGCTTCCTCCCATTAAGTAAATCGTGGAGACAATTTGTCAGCTCGCCCTGGATTCCATGCAATTGAATCTTCACAACAGCCTACCATGTAGAATTGTATGAAAGGCTTTACTTCAATCCATTTTAATTGCGTCGACCATTCTGCCTTCGTCATGCTTCCTGGTTACTTCATCAAAAATTTCTTACAAAAGTGTGAGGCATGATTTCCCACAGACAAAGCCTTGGTGACTACTCCTAATTATCCCCTGTCTTTCTAAATGCATGGACTTCCTGTCTTTCAGAATCTTCTCAAGCAACTTACCTACCACAGATGTTAGGCTTCTTGATATGTATTTCCTATGTTTCTTTTTGCAGCCCTTCTTGAATAATGGCACAACATTCGCCATCTTCCAGTCAGCCACGACATCATTTATTGAAAAATTATGGAAAAACTACAGCCAGCGGCCCCGCAATTTTTTCTCTAAACTTCTGCAGTGTTTTGGAAATATCTGGCCATGACCAGAACATGTATCTCCCGTCATACCTTCTGATACTTCCAACAACAGCAACGTGATATTGACTGTTCTCAGAATATCATCAGTAATTTCCCCAACTTTTCATGTCTTTACTCGTGGTAAACATAGAGGAGAATTGTTCATTGATGGTCTCACCTATCTCGTGTGGTTGTTCACATATATATTCAGTTTGTTCCAGGAGGGGTAGCATTCTCTCTCCAGTTATTCTTTTTTTTACATTTTAAACAGTAAAGGACCTCCTTGGCTTCATCCTAATCTTTTCAGCCTTGACTATTTCTGCACCTCCTTTTCACCATCCTGACGATTTTCGTCAGTAGACTCCTGTATCCCCTATGTACCTCCAGGGCTTTCCTTGACGCGAGCTGCCTTTATCTGAGCATTGCCTGTGGGTTTTTTTCTGTTAACAGGCTTCGCATCTCTTGCAATCCATGTTTGCAATTCCTGCCAACCTTGCCATGCACCCTCAAATGGACCTTGAACTCTTCCTATCGCACTTTTAAAGGCCTTCCACTTACTGTAGACCCTCTTAACTGCTAACTAACTACGAGAAAGTGAAGACTGAAGATGCTGGTTATCAGAGTCCAAAAGGGTGGTGCAGAGAAAGCAAAGCTCTTCAGGCAGCATCCGAGGAGCAGGAGAGACGTCGTTTCGAGTTTTGGCTTTTCAACAGGAATGTGGGAGGGTGTGTGTGGGGAGAATGGGTGTGGACAAGGGGGCTGAAAGATAAATGGTAGGGGCTGGGGCTGGGGTCAGTAAGAGAGAGACTCACTGAACTGCTTTTAGAGGGATAGGGAAAACCTATTCAAAGTAGGCATCCTCGGACGATTAATTCCTGATGAAAAGCTTATGCGAGAAACGTTGACTCTCCTGCTCATTGGATGCTGTCTGACTGGCTGTGCTTTTCTAATTCCACACTTCTTGATTCTGATCTCCAGCATCTGCAGTCCTCATTTTCTCCTCATTGTTCATAACCTTTCTGCAAAGCCTCTTTCAAGGTATTTCCAGCTGTAAATCCTGAGTATCACTGAAATAAGCCTCTATTTCCTCATCGACATAAGTAACAACAAATACATCGTGTCTGTCAATTTCCAAAATGTTCCATTGTTGATCTTCTGTCATTCACTGCAAGTGACTTACTCCATACGTCATGCATTGGAAACCCTTAGGCACTGAAAGGGACGTTCCTACACAAGGCAGTACCAGCCTACAATAATGAATGTCACATCCACAAAAAAGTCACTCACCCCGTACTTCATTTGAATCATTCAAAAATTCTAAACCCAAACCACAAGTAGGCATCTTGATCACAGACAATCCCACAATTTGTTATGGCCACGGTCAGACCTACCGTTCTCTGAACTATATGACAGAGATTGCCTAGTTTTTGCATTTATTAAGAGACAAGTGGTGCTGTACTGTGTTCCAGGTATGAACTGATTGGCTCACCAAGATGTTTTATTCAAAAACTTCATTCTTGCCACACCATTAGAATACAAATTACATGAAAAGAAGGTATTAGCATATAATTTGTTTCATAGAACACGAAGAATCATCGAGCTGTACAGCGCAGAAACAGACCCTTTGATTCAAATCGTCCACACTTACCAGATATTCTGCATTAATCTAGGCCCATGTGCCAACGATTGTCCCATATTCGTCTGTTCCCATCCAGATGCCTTACAAATGTTTTAATTTTCCCAGCCTCCACCACTTTCTCTGGCAGCTCACTTCATGCAGGCACCAGTCTCTGAGTGAAATACGTTGCCCCTCAGGTCGCTTTTAAATCTTTCCCCTCTGACATTACACCGATGCACTCTAAGTTATGACTGTCATATCCTCGGAGAAAGACCCTGACTATTCACTGCAATTATGTCATTAACGATTTTATAAAATTCGACAATTTCACCCGTCATCCTCCGACGCGCCAGGGAAAGAAAGCTCAAACCTATTCAGCCTCTCCCTACTGTACAATCTCTCCAAGCCTTGCAAATGTTCTCTCAAACCTTTCAAACTTCTCAACACCTTTCAGATTGGAGGGAAGCCGGGGTTGTATGCAGTATTCTAAAAGCGGCCTCGCCAATATCCGGTACAGATATAACATGGCCACCGAACATCAATGTACAACACGGTGATCAATAATGTCCAGGGTATGAAATGCCATCTTCACTACTTTGTGTATCCTAGAGTCCACTTTCAAAGAAACATAAGTCTGCACCCCAAGGTCTCTTTGTTCATCAACACTCTCCAGGCCCCTCCCATTAAGTGTATAAACCCTGCCCTGTTTTGCCTTATCAAAATTTGCAGTACCAACATTTTTATATATGAAACTCGAGCTGCAATGTCTAAGTCCATTGCGCCATCTGATCAAGGTCCCAGTGTACTCTGCAGTAACGGTCTCTCTTGTCCACTGCACCACCAATTTTGATGTCATCTATAAACTTACAAATGATGATTCCTACACTCATATTCAAATCATTTATATAGATTACAAAAAGAAATGGACACAGCACTTATCCTTGTGAAAAACTGCTGACACAGGCTGTAGTCCAAAAACCATCCATCACCACTGTCTCTATCCTATCTTAGAAGCAAATGTCTATCCAAACGGCTAGTTTCCATATATTGGATGTGATCTAACCTCACGAACCAATCTACTATGCGGACCATTGTCGAGCACCTTCCTAAAGACTATCTCGACAACGTTCACCATTCTGCTTTGAGTGATCTTCTTTGTAACCTCTTGGAACAATTCAACTTAGAGTGACATGATTTCCCTTGCATGAAGCAATATTGACGATCCATAATCAGTCCTTCCCTTTCCAAATACATTTAAATCATATCCCTCAGAATCATCTCCACCAAGTTCTTCACCACTGATGTTAGGCTCGCTGGTCAAACGTTCCCTGGGTTTTTTCTTAACTTCTTTCTTACTTAACAAGTTAATGAAATTGTTAACCACTAATCAACTGGTTCCATATAGCAACATTCAATAACGAATTTTTTGTGAAGGCAATTCATCACAACAATTTTCGTGTCATCTGTAAACTGACAAATGATGCTCCTACATTCTTATCGAAATCATTTATATAGATTACACAAAGCAATGGACCCAGCATGGATACTTGCGCCAAACTGCTGGCACAGGCCTCCAGTCTGAAAAGCAACCATCCACCACCATTGTCTGTCTCCTATCTTCGAATAAATTGTCTATCCAAACGGCTAGTTTTCCAGGTATTCGATGTGATCTAAACTTACGAACCTGTCTACCATGCGGACCTTTGTCGAACACCTTGCTGAAGTCCATAGTGACCACGTGAAACACTCTGCTTTGAGCGCTCATCTTCGTAAATTCTTTGAAAAACTCAACACAGCTTGGCATGATTTCCCATGCACGAAGCAATGTTGACTATCCATAAGCAGTCCTTCCCTTTCCAAATATATTTAAATCATATAACTCAGAATCATCTCCACCAACTTCCTCGCCACTGGTGTCAGGCTCACTGGTCACATTTTCCCTGGTTTTCACTTAATCCCTTTATTACTTAACAAATTAATGTATTTTTTAACCACTAAACGACTGTTTCCATTTGGCAGCATTCAATCACGAATCTTTTGGCAAAGGCAATTCATCAGAACATGCTTATTTTTACGTGTTATTTCTCTCCTGCTCAGTTGTAAAAACCACTGAAGGAGGGGACCGAAATGTGTCCCTTTAGATTCCAAAGAGGAAGCTTTTCTGACGAAGACATTTCACTGGCAACAGAGAACCCAAGCTATTAGCTCCAGCAGTCAGTCAACAAACTTCAAGTCAACTCAACTGAAAGCAAAACAAAAGGTCGCTGAATCCAACTGAACTTGAGTCAACTTTCTCTTTGCAACTGCTTGCATGGATGAAAAGTTTTTACACCACTTTGAGATAACCCTTCTGTGAGAAAAAAGAGAACACCAAGCAACTCTTAGAGGCACAGAATCATCATGCATGTCAGATCCAAGTTAATACTCTGCAGATATGAACTTAGTTGTGCAGTATTTATGCTACCAGTAGCACAATCCAAAGACAGCAATGTGTCAAGTTGTGATTCAACCGTTTGAAATTTATCAGGGAGGGGGATTTGTGGCGATGGATGCAGAAATGAATTCCACGTGTGAAGTACATTCTATACCTTTGATATTATTTTTTAGATGGCTTTTCTCAGAAATTAGAAAGCCCAACTATGAGGATAATAAAAAGAGTTTAACCTTTTAAACCGTGCACATGGAAGGGGAACCTTCCCAATGAGGTAAGAGCAAAAACTTGGTTTCGGGAGTTTAGATGTATTCCTAAGAGTCTCGATGCGGAAATATGCTTTTCTTAGTATGTAATTAAAATGTGGATCCGGCAAAAGAAAGTTGCTGAAATCTGGCCGAATGGTGAGATCATTTATACAATATGTGGTGCATTCAATTTTAAACTAGCTCCATTTATTTTCTCATTGCAAGTGTACTTCTTGGGAGCAGAAACATGTATTTTGCCTTAAAGAGTTGAAAGGAACGTGCATGGAATGGCTCTGGTGGAATGCACATGAATGGCACTCTTCCAAGCTAATTTCCAGAACCCTGATTTAAAAATAATGCTACATCGTATAAAAGGTGGTTGCTGCATCATTCGTTCAGCAATTTTGCGTGTTGCACTATTCATTTGATTGAGGAATAGACCAATTATTAGATCCAACCAGTCGATAGATGCAAACGCAGACGTAGAGCGTGTTTTACTTTTATCTTTAATGAGTTGAATAATTAGTTAATATGCTGTTCCCTGAATTGGGTCTGAGCCATTGCATACATTAATGTATTTGTGCGACAGCTTAAAATCCATAGCATAAATCCAACTCATTTTAAAACATAAACACTTTTGGTGTTGTACCTCGAAATAAATGTATGAAGGTGCTGAACAAAGTAAGATTATCACCATAACATTCCTTCTTGCGTCCATCTCTGGGTCTTTGCGATTTGATCCCATGTACGCCTTGCACTCCCTTACGGACTCGCTGTCCTGTAAGATATGATTGACTGTCAGAGCATTGACGAGCAGAACTAATACGAATGGGAACAAACCAGTCATATTCCACTTATCCCACAGAAACAGTTTTATCCTGAAGAGACATGGTACTTCGTTGCCTTTTTCTCTCCTTATTCAAATAAAATCTAGATTCGAACTTTTTTAAAACAGGGAAGGATGCCAATTGTTCAAAGCACGATGGCTGCGCTTTTCTCAGTGCAGTATTTACTTTTAAACTTCTGGCGAAAACTTGTTACAACTCGATTAAAGGTGAAAGTGCCAGTAAATCAGACTGACCAGTCTGGGGAAACATGATTAAGAACAATAAATAGTACAGATGCAAGTGTATTAAATAAGTATCCTGGGAAATAGTGAAAGATCAATCGCCTCACCATGACATCAAATATGAATATATAATTATAGTTCTGCCATTGCCATGGCCATCAGGTATCGAGTGGTACAGTTAGAAAGTCTTCAGTTACTCCGGTTGAGAATGACAAATGCCATTAGTTGCAAAACGAAGGGAAAACACAATGCTGGGAATTACTTTTTAAACATACTCCACGCTAAACTGTTGACTGTCCATTCTGAATGCCCTTTCATTTTCATTTAAGAAGGTTTTAACCCATTTTAATTTTATGGATCTGTGTGTTCGAAAAGGAATTTGATAAAATCTGCTGTGCTAGGTAGAAACGCGAGTGGGCATGAGCGGGCAGTAGAAATTGAGGTCAGCCAACTGTGTTGAACTAACGTTATAAATGAACAATGGATAAAAGAATTCAGAGTGAAAAATGCTGGAAAACAAAGACAAACTGCCAACCAATACTTGCTTAATTTAACCCAAAAACGTTGATGTAATTTATATGGAAAGAGACAAATAATTGACGGAAAATGGCAAAAATGAACAGAGAAACAATTCAGAAAAATTGAATTCCTGCATAGAAAAGTCGGAGGACTCACCAGAACCATCATTAGATTTTGAACACCAGCGATAATAGAAGATGAAGAGTGTCAACAGACAGGAGAACAGCTGACATACTAACTAAATTTGAATTAACATTACAAGTAAGTATTGTCTAACACTGTGGAATCTGTTTGGGATTTTAATCAGCAAGCCATAGGATTTCAGGAAAAAAAATCGACTGGAATACACGGATTAAAGTTAAACGATGTTCGCTTACTTGAGGAAGAATAATGTGATAATTGCCTGCATAGATTTGAAGAGTAATACAGCATGGAAACGCGCCCTTCCCCCCAAACTGATCCATTCACGCCATGGTGCCCATGCAGCTGGTTCCAATTACTAGCATATTGGCCACATCCCGCTAAACAATTCGCATCTATGAACCAATTCCCAAAAAATCGCTCTTGTACCGACCTCTGTCACATTCTCTGACAGTCTATTTCATATACGCAGCAGTCTCTGAATGGATAGCTTGCCCCTCAGGTAATTCCTCATTCTTTCCTCTCATACCGAAAAAGCATTTCCTCCAATCGTTGGGGAAAAAAAACACAACCTGCATTCATTCCATCAAGGGCCGTTTTGGTTTCAGGCATTTCAATCAGGTGACCACCTCACTCTTCAAGGTTCCAAGCAATAAAGGTCTATACTTGTCAAGCTCTCCCGGTAACCGAGGGCATCTCGTTCGGGCAATATTATCATCAATCTTCTTTGCAATCTTTCCAGTTTAACGACATTGTTCCTATAACAGGGTGAATAAGAATGTATACAATACTCCAAGTGCAGCCTCAACAATGACTTATACAACTGTAACATAAAATCTCAAGTCCTCGATCTCGTCAATGCATCAACCGATGAAGGCCAAAGTGCTAATGCCTCATTCAAAACCCTATCTACCTGTGACGCCTCTTTTAACGAACCGTGTGCTTGTACTCCCAGTGCCCTCTGTTCCATAACCACTCAGAACATAACCAATTACTGGACAAGTCCTAACTTGCTTTAATTTTCCAAGAGCATCTTCTCACACGTCTCTGTGTCGAATTCCATTTGCCAATCCTCAACCCATTTCCCATTTGATCAAGCTCCCTCTGTAATTTTTAATCATGTTCCTAACTTTCAACGAAACCTCCTAATTTTGTATCATCCACAAATTTACTAAACCTGTCTTATACATTTGCATCTAGATTATTTATGTAAATTAAAAATAGCGAAGGTTTTGGCTCCATAAATCTTTTGATAGGTCAAAAAATGTTCCAGGTATGCACAATCACTGCTCATTAACAACAACACAGAGAGATGAAAGCATTATAATGTAAACAAAGCAAATGAGTTAGAGAGAAAAAGTAATTGAAACTATGCATTGAAAAGATGTTAAATACCTTAATATGTGATGATATGCTGGAATTTATATAACATTGGATGGAGTGCATTTTCCATTTAAAACAAAACTTCATTTCTCATATACTACTGTCAGGTAACATCAAAATATCTTTTCGGTTCCCTTAGTGAAAGCATTGTTACCATTTGAAAAATGCTTCCGTGCTGCCATTCTTGCAATGATTCACACAAAGAAAATTAATATTAAAATAAAATGCTGACAATGTTTAAAATCGGGATCAAGAATGGAAAGTAAAATTAAACGTGCAGCATTTCACGCTGCATCCGTGAGGAAAGAAACAGAGTTCATGTTCAGATTCCACCAAGGTTTGAAAGAAACTGTTATTTTTCACGATGACAGGCCGGAAGGAGCGAATCAGATGGGGGAGTGTACGTAGAGAAAAGAGAAAAAGACTAAAATGTGTGACAGACTTGTAAGGTAGGCGTGAAAATAAGTAACCGCATCTTTGCTGAGAGAAAAGTCAACCATAAGCAAAGAATATATGGGCAGGGAAGGTAGAGAACAGGAAATGAAGGACGAAGGTTATTCTCTGAAAGTGTGGCGTTCAACATGAAGTCCAAACGGCAGCAAAATGCTTTCAAATGCAACGAGATGGAAGAGATGGAAGATATATGGATCAAAATGTTTACTGAGTTTTTACCTTTTCCGATGGTGCCAGGCCTGTTGCGATTCTCGAGAATTTTCGTTTATTAATGATAGCTTTAATTTGTTCATCCATATAATAACAATTTAGGTCTGCTGCTCAACTCTCAATGAATTGGAAACTTTGGGTTCTGTTTGGTTCATTCAATATGAACTGAAGGTCATTACTTCCACGTGCTGTCAAATGTCTTCAGGACTGACAAAAAAAGACCTCTTCCACTTTGAAAGCAATTGTGCTTTTCCAAAAAAGAAAAGAAAGAGAGTTGAGGGATCACTTTCCTGAAACAATCATTTGCACCTTTCACCGAATGTTTTAATTGCAGGCACATTGAGTAACATCGTACAGACGGATGTCATTGAGATTCCATTTCGATTGGTGGCCTGTATTCAGCATAATCCCATTAAGAAATGGTTACTCTGGTTCACATAGTCAACACAATTCTACAACGACCCGTTATTTGGGACTTCATTCAGTGAATTGGCCATCATGATGTCTGATTTGACAATATCGGGTATTCTGACAAATAATGAATGGGTAGGTTATTAACGATGTAACCTCAAAAATTGAGACGTTTTTACTTTTGACATTGGTATAAAAGACCTGAATTCTAGTAATTTATGCACCAATCATGAAGTATCAACAGTTGTTCAATTTTTCAGCGCCAATTCAAAATGACACATTGTTAATAAAACACAGACCATGTCACAAAGAGATTTACACGGAAAGTTTGTCTCGATCGGGAGACCTATAATGCTTTGTCATCAGTGAGAGACCTTGGTGACGATCGTAATCCGAATGTGACCACAGCTCAGCGAAAATGCTTGGTTAAGGAGGTGTGCAACATGGAAAATGACTGATCAGGTATGCCAATGACTGCACGCATCTTATATCATGCTGTTCAGGTACGATGGAATATCTCTGTATCTTGTTTCGTGCATACTGGTTTGCGCTCGGTCCTGAAGACAAAACCTTCATAAGAAACCTGCGTTCATACATGCCAGATTCTTGTAATTTCATAGTGTGAGATTTTCAGGAGGATATTGAAGTTGCAACATCCTGCAAGCTAAGTATTAATTATTTTTCTTTACATTTGGAAAAGAAAACGGATTGAGGAATCCTAGTGAAAATCCTGTTACAATATTACATGTATTGGGAAATCCCAAGAACTACCAACTCCCATAATAGGAAATAAATTAGAATCGAAGCTATATTTTCTCTTGTTTCAAGTAACATCGAATCTGTTTCTGATTTGAAATTGTTTTGTGTACTTTCAGAAAGTGAAGATTTTCACAATCCGAATCACACTGACAGGACCAAGTTCTCGCAGGAGGAAGCTGCAACTTTCACTAAGGTCAATCCGTTGGCACATAATGCATGTTAAATATGTTTTTACATCAAAGTATTAGGAGCTTGAACATATTGGCTAACACTGGGCCATTTCAGGATGAACATTAATCTTGAAATTTGCTTTGCATGAATTAAGGTTCCAAAGAAACTCAACACAAACTCTATGAATTGCACAGAGCCTACAATATTAGCATTGAGTTCCGTAATCTTTTTGAAATGTCAGAAAACCCCACAAATTGTAATGCTACAACACAATGTAAGTTAAGTTTCAAACTGAAATAAGTTATATAGAAAGCAGAACTCCTTAAGCAAACATAGTCAGTGAAACAAAATTAACGCTTGAAGCAATCATGGTCCGGAAACTGACAGTAATACTCACACTCAGTTAATGCAACTATATAAAATACACACCATTATGAAAACAGAAAATGACAAACTGATCTAATCACGGTAATGTAACGACTAAATCTAAGACCATCCACCAAATAGACGTTGGTCAATATTACAGTTTAATATCACAACTGAAACCAAAATACCATGTCAGATCACCACTGCTTCTTCATGTGGCCTATTAGACCAAATGAACAATCAAACCATTAGCAAAGATGTGGAGGGCACAATTATAGATTATTAATGTGCAAGCGTGTTTTTTTTTCTTATAAGCACAGATCGTATTTAGTTTGGTGATAATTCAAGCCATGTGACAGCGTGAGTTGATTCTCACCATGTGTTATAAGACTCACCCCTCTAATTACCATTTCATGACTCCCAATCAATAATCACGTTTCGACATCATCTTATCAGACACTTTCCACAGCAACTCATCACACATTCTCGCATTCAGCAGCATCCATTGCACAAGCGCGCTAAATAACAAAAATCATTGGAGGCATTGTCATCCTTGGGATGCCCTGTTCCTGACATCTACCATGGACATGGCAGATTGAAGAACTCGGCTGCCAACTGCGTGAGCATGATCTGGAGCTGTTGTTTCATAAGTAGTGCAGAGGTAGGATTTCTTGTTACGGCCAGCAAGAGAGGACAATATTCCAAACCATGGTTCAATGTTGCACCTATTCCAAAGCAGTCTCAGATGCCTGGAATAAAGTTCAGCATTGTAAAAGAATGGCCCATGACCATTCCCACTTCAGTAACGTAAGCACCAACTTTCCAATATCTTATATTCACTCTGCATTTACCACAATTCCCACTGGCTTCCAAGCCACAAGGACTACCATGCTAACAATGCAGAAATTTATATAGAGTTTCACACAGAGTTCCTTCGTTTGGATAAAACTTCAGAAATAATTTGGGGATTTATTGAACGAAATCCTGGGTGAATTGCTGTCTGGAATCTTTTAGATGTCACACCGTGCTTCTACTGTGCCTCAGTGGTGGAGAGAGTAGATATTTTGAGATTTAATGTGAATCACATGGGTGGTTTGACCTGAATGGTTCCCGATTTTCCTTTGTATTGATGTATCTGCATATATTCGGGCGTGAATTTATTTCATCACGTGATTTTGATCTTGCAGACCGTGTACAGCTTTTTGGGGAGACAGAACTTGAGTCACTTGCTCAAATATCCCAAGCCTCTAAACTCTCCTTGTATCCATTGCTTTGATAGGACGAGTCCAGTTCAGTTTATGATCAACTGTAAAAATGCAGCATGTAGATACTGGAGATATTAGATTCATGGAAATGCCGTTAAGAATCACTGATGAATTGCAGACCAATGAGGGAGAGGCTGTAATTAAGTTAAGTATTCTTCTGTTTTTGTGAACATCACAATCACCCGATACAGAGACTCATGTGAAACCTGAGTGTCTGCAGTCCTGTGATGGATAGGTAGACATAATAAATTCTAGCTTTTTGTTAAGGCCAGACACCTAAATGCACGAATGATATAACATTTACACTGATCGCTCCCCCAAATCCCTCACCATCAACATAAAGTATTAACATATATACGTGGATCAGCCACTTGACCGAGGAGAGAGTTCGCAGATGTTTGGCAACAGAGTCAACAATGAATGCACAGTAAACTACTGTTTACTGCGTTGAATATCTGTAATGGATTCCTTGAGAATTCGAGTTTCGTCCAATTATAGAACAGTGAATACAAAAGATCACAGTCGAAAACAAGCTCATAATGCAAAGATGTTGGAAGTATGCCTGGCTTACATTGAAACAAAATCATGAAACTAGTCTAAGTCTGTATTGCTCACTTTCATTCGGTAAAATTCTCAACTAGCTGAGGTCAGCTGGAAACAATGGGGATTCTCCAAAACGCAGCTAACAGCCTTGAGTGTGTTCTACGATGGCAAGAAAATGCTCGGTGAATGGCCTTTGTGGATATGAAGTCGAGAGCTGGAACTCGTGATGTTGCAGGATCATCACCATTTGACTTTAGCACAGCTTTCAATGCTGATCAGTTACTTGGTGTGATCAGTGCCCTCCACTTGAGAAACATCAGTTGTTTATCCACTTTCTTCCTCGCGTTAACATCTTTCAGTTTGAGAAGATTAATTCAGTTGTCGCCATCTGCTTGTTCCAACATTTCAAGCAGTGACACCTTGTAAGCTTATGCAATAAATGTATCGCATGGATATCGCTATATGTAAGTAATTCAGGCTCTGAGAATGGGATATCACAGAATTGAAGATGAGGGAAATTGCATGCAGTAGCAAAGGACAATTCATTGCAGATATGACGTGCGTCTTCAGATAGATGCAGTGACAAAAATATTCTACATGGCCCTGGGCATAATTGGTCTCCCTGGCAAGTTACTTATGACACTGATGTTGTTTAAACCTGTGTCGGAATAGTTCCACTCTTCCATTATGAGCAATAATGTTGCCTCCAATATTAGGAGACACATCCCTGAGTCATCGTAGTTTATCGTGCAACTTTCACTGTATCAAGTCTCCTCACTTATTTTTCTCATAGTTAACCTGCATCTGATGATCAAAAAACAGCAGTTGTCCGGAGCATACCCACTTGATGAATTGAACACTGATGAAGGCCAGTCCTCCACAAAGGAGTAAAGAATGAATTTGATTCATTTTGTGACGATCAGAAGGTATCTTTCACAGAGACTTAGAAAAACTCCAAGATATTACATGAATATAGACTAGTGAATGCAAGTAATCAGAGGAGATTATTGATCGAACATTTAATGGCTTGAAAATTGACGGACGCTTGTTGTTTTTTTTTCAGAGAAAGGGGCCGAAAAGCAGGTACATTCAAAGGGATGCAAGATCAGGCAAAGCGAAAACTTTTATTTCAGTCGCATGTATTATTGCTAGTAGAGCATACAGTCAAGTTTCTGCGAGAAGATTGGTGTTCATGAGGAAACAAAATCAAGAAACAATGTTTACTGGAGTAAAAAAATGAAAGTATGCCAAAAACTTTTAAAGATCGCGTGTTAAATTATCAATAGTTTGTTAAAAGTCCTGAGACGAGACAGGAAATAAGGAAAATGGCATCAGGTGAGTGCAAAGAAATTGCCACCAGCGCAAGCGATTCTGACGAATTCAACTTAGTGTGGTTGTTACGATACTGTCAAAATGAAAACCTTAATTTGTCCTACTTTTTTTCGAAGATAGATCATAAAGACAGAGGTGCAGAGTATTTAAGGTATTTAAAAAATGGAGTAGTTAAATTTTCCAGTTCAGGTTATTTTCTTCTTTTTGTTTAGCTGTTGCATTCACAAGACGTCCCTCCTATTCCTAAGAATCTGTGTTGCTTTGTGCCGTTAACTTTGTGCCAAGAGGCGTATTTATTTTGGTCTAATATGGCAAACGACAGTTATTGATAATAGTTGCTGTATCAGGTCAGTTATGCTTTCCACTTATTAAGTTAATCTATTGTTGATATTTGAACTGCATTGTTTAAATAAATTCTGTTTTGCTGAAAGCCGAGTGGTTTGCACAGTTGCTTCACCATTGGAACACACACTTCATATATGCCTTTAAAACAAGTACAAGTTAGTGTCTAGCCTTCCCTTTAAAAACGTTTTTCAGAGGGTGTGGCCTGGCCCACAATAGATCTGGGGATCTTCTACGATCATTCTGTAATTCCCATCTGAGTTTTGGATTGGTGTCCAAGGTGGTGAATGGTAGGTGTTAGTATCTTTTGTTCTGAGTATTGGATTTGGTTTGCTTCAAACGACAGGTAATCATAAAAATGTCTTGACATTTAAATTTGCTGCCGTTGGAGTCTTTGGAAATGACTCAAATTTAACTGTAGATGCCGCAGCTGGAAGAGGGAAGGGAACAGCAACAGTTTCAAATACGGTAAATAGCAGATGAAGGACAAATGAAAAGAATCGCTCTGGCAGAACAAACAGAAAAGAAGAAGGCCGTAGCAGAAGAAAGAAAAAGACAGGCAGAAAAGAAAGGGAGAAACAGAGAGAGTTTGAGCTTCAGAAGTTTGCAATTAAAAGAATGGAGATGAACATAGAAGATAGGCTCAGTGACGAGGCTGGGAATGATGAGTAACCTGGCCTTAGCCAAACGCCATGTTGGAATATGTTTAAATATATCCAAGCATTGCCTACATTTGACGAGAAGGATGCAGATGCCTTTTTAATCAGAATAGTGAAATTGGCTTAGCAAATGTCGTGGTTAGAGTCCATTTGGGCATTGTTGATCTACACAAAGATGATGGGTAAAGGGAATGAGGTATTTGCATCATCTAGCATATCTGTTTTCTGCGGCGGATGAGGAGGTGAAGGAAGTCATCTGAAGTGTGTACGTGTCTGTGTCAAGAGCATACAGATAACACTCCAGTCATCTAAGGACGGACCCTGGCCAAGTAAACATTGAGCTTGAAGTGATGAAATGAATTAATTGTTTATGGTTTTCAAGGTCAATAAAAATAAATCAAACGTATGACTCTCGTGGAGTGACAGTTATTTTGTAGAAGTTAAGAAAATACATATTTCTAGAAGTAGTGAGAACACATGCGGAAGAGCAGAGTGAAAAATGGCAAGATTCGCAGCTGAAATGGCTGATTGTTATGAATTGGTCCAGAATTCGAAGCTAGAATTCTGGCATCAATTTCAATCCTTGAAGGATTGACATTATGGAAAAGAGAAATAGTCATTTATAAGGGAAAAATATATTTCTTTGAAGATAATAAAGACAGCTTAAGACAGGGGAGAAAGGATACTCGTGAAGGGGAAAGAAAGGTAAAATACAGAAACGTTTTCAATTAAGCCACATGAAATCACACTGGAGGTATTACAGAAAAATGTGCTGGGAAGACGGATAAAGGAAAACAGGGTATGCCAGCATAGCTTGTTCATATGTTAAAGTAAAGCAACGTGCAGGCCAAAGCTGGGCCGTAATGTACAACCCGGTTGAGGTTTGTTTGAGAAGACTGTCCCAGATCTTTTTGAACAATTCATTTGCTAAAGTATGGGAGACTCACAAGGCCTGGATCAACAGGTAAAGAGGTTACACAGAGAAGAAGTCAGGGATCATGTGAATCATTGATATTGAAAGATGAGGAGATATGTAACTCAGAGAGACTGTTGCCAGAAAATGTGAAATTCAAGATGAGACGAGAAATGCTTCCTTATATAGAGTGATGATGTGCGTCCAGAGGAGAGATGGTGGGTAGGCGTACTTGAGAAACTCTCAGGTCCAGGAAACAATTTATCCTGGGTAATGATATAGCTGGATCACAGGCAGGAATGCTGCATACTATTTCTGAAAAGACATTGGAACATCAGGCAATTGAGGGAAAAAAGGAAGAATATCCTGGTTTTTCGCTGTCTGTGTGATAACAAGGTCGAAGAGGCACTGATTTAAACAACAGGAGAAATCAAATAACGCAGGTAAGGAAATTGAAGTAGATGGTTAGAGACCATGTATATTTGAGATTTGAGCCAAATCAATAACAGGCGGAGGACAAATGTATATGTTTAACTTGAGATGTTAACTGAGTTACAACGGAATGATGAAATCTCATAGCAATTGTGTCGCAAGTCGTACATAAAAGTGAACCTGAATGTGTGCCTGAAATTTACTATCTTATAAATGAATCCTTTGTGAGGAACTAAACACCATCATATATTCAGACGGATGAAAAATGCACAGAGGTTTCTCAATTTGTGTTGCATGTGGTTTACAAAAAGGAGGTGTTAGTGGTAGCACATGAATCAGCATTGGGAGGTTTTTGAAGGGGAACAGACAATCAAGGGAAAATACAAAGTCATTTCTATTGGCTTGAACGGAATAAGGATGATTTTTAGTGAAACAAGGATGGAATTGAATTTCGCCAGGCTTATCACATATGTGGTAATTGGAAAACCAGGGACATTCGTAAAACCTGCACATGCAATATGCATTCCTGCACTTGTGGAACCTTTTACGAGAGGTTTAATTGATTCCTTAGGACCCCCACGAAAGCAAGAATTGCGAAACAGTCTTTTTCGACAATGATGGATATGTACACTAGATTTCATGAGGCCACTGAATCATGCAATGTCACAGCTGAAACGATTGTGGAGGATTTACTCATTGTTTTTCACTATTCATGGACGATCTATAGAAATACAATCAGTTCAAGGGTCAAATTTTACTTCAAAATCATTCGTTGAATTTATGGATTGTTTCGGAATAAAACAATTCAAATCCCCTGCCATTCAGAACCTCAGGGAATGTTAAAAAGATAGCATCAAAATTAGAATACCACGTTAGCTTATAGATAAAACCATCCAGATGGTTGGTGTAAAGCAATTCCATTTTACTATGAGGGCTCCAAGAAATGGATCAAACAAATTCTGTTCATTTAAGTTAGCTTTCAGGCATAAGGACCACCCAAACTACTTAAGAAAAATTGATGAATCAGAATTCAGAGACCACGTATGTGTGCTACGTGTCAATTTGTATGGAACAGTTAAATAGATCGTGGAAATTAGCTGAATAGAATTTATATATAACGTATCACTGCATATGATAAAACAGGAAGCCGGCTGGAACTATGGACAATTCGCAATTTTGCTAATGGAGTGTTAGTGGTACTTAGAATGAATGTTGAAAATTTAAAAGGGAGGTTTAGTGAACCTTATACAATCGAAAGAAGATTGAGAGAGACAAGGGCTCTAGATAGGAAAAAAAACCTTAAATATTGTGACAAGTGACTATACTCAAACATCATTGGTATAGGTACGGAAATCAAACCAATAATGTGTTATTACATGCAGAGGACTCTGAATTGGGCATGACTCAAATTAAGTTGGATAATGAGGAAGTTCCCAAAACTGGAATAAATTATTAATTTACCTTCCAGAGGAAACTGGAAATGGCCTGAAAATGTCCTTACTATCGAATGGGGAGTTAAATAGGAGTGAACTGGGTAGTACATATTTAATGACTTATGATGGACAAATAGGAAATTCGGTTCCAATTAAGCAACATCATTATTGACTAACACTCTCCAGTTCTGGCAGGTTCAAGAAGAGATTGAAGGCATGTTCCAAGATAAGAAAATGAAAGTGAGTCGGGGTGACTGCAGATCACTAATCAGAATATTGCCAAAACCAGTTGGTGATGGCACCCAACAATTGCGTGTCGACTATCACAAGGTCAATGCAGTCACAAAATCTGATTCATATTTCATTATAAGTTTGGAAGATGGTACTGAGAAAGTGGGATAAGGATTTTCTTCTATGTTGGGCTTACTGTGAGGATATTGCCAATTCACTTTTTTTTCTGCAACAGCGAAGACATTTTCAACTTTTGTCACATTGAATGGGCTATACCAACTCAAATTAATGTCATTTGGTATGAAAACTGAGCCAACAACATTTCAAAGATTGACCAATGGAGTCATTTGTGGACTACAGTGTTCTCTGGTATACGTTGATGACTTGGTGATTTTGGGTCACATTGAAGGAACGTTTGCAGCATTTATTGGAATTATTGGATCGAGTTTGGAAGGCAGGCTTGATGATACATCTGGCTAGGAATAAATTCGTCAAAGTCCAAGTCATGTTACTGGATTATGTTATCTGATATGGAGAGATGGCCCAACGGAATGTGAAACCAATCGTTATCAAGGAGATTCTCATACAACCGACGCAACGAACAGTACTATGATTTTTGGGAGTCAAACCATTTTAGCGAAAATTTGTATCATATTTTAGTTGTGTAGTTGCTCCACTGACTGGTTAATTACTGAAGTGCAAAAAGGTTTAATAAAGAGAGGACCGTCATAAGGCATTTGACAGCATGAAGGCGATGTTAAACACTGCTCCATTTTTCGCCATACCTCATTACACAAAGCCATTCAAGGTGACTGTAAATGTGAATCATGGGGTTTCCATTGCAGTACTCTTAGATGAGGAAGATGAGATTAGAGAAAAGAGGAAGACCTACCGAATATTGATCTTGGAAATTGAACATTCATCAACAGAAATATTCCATAAATTATAAGGAAATCTTGAGCGTTATGTTAGCATGACAATATTTCAAAAGTTATATTGCCATGAATATTTTTGAGACAATTTTATCTCCTTATAATAACTCAATAGCTGATTAATGCAACCATTCGAGTTGAAACTGGTACACCTGGCACGACGCAAAATATAATTGTCATTGTTGTTGAGAATTGGACGAAGACAGATGTCAGCATTTATTGACAGCAGTAAATGATTCGAAACTGTACAGGGTAGTGAATGTTTGCATGCTTGGAATCAAAGTGAAATATATGCATTGTAGTTTACCAACAGTGCAAAATGAAGATGTTTTTAAATGAAGTCATCTTTGTTTTTGAGGTGCATTTTCCTTTTAGGACCAAGTTGCGATGATGCTCTCACTTTAGAAAAGATTATTTTGTCCTTGTTTTCTTTGAATAGATGACATAAATGCAGAGATCCCGACGTGACTAGGGAGTTTAACTGTTTAACAATGGAAGTGGAATGGTCATACAGAAGACATAACATAGTTCTTTTTCTCCCGCATCAAGGTTTTTCTTTCTCGCACTAATTGATGTATCCAACGCAAGATATTGGAATCCAGACGTATTGCAAGCTTCAGTAACGTGTTGTAAAATACCTCTATCTTCCTCTGAAATCTCTCATTGGATGTTGTTCCCTCCTGTCTCGAAAAGCACGTGTTTTAATTTACCTTTTTGCCAATGGGAGTCCTTATAATGGGATAGTACTGTACTGGAACAGTTAATTAGTAATAATTACTGTGGAGGTTTGGTTAAGATTTCTAATTTGTACGTTTTCTAAATTCTGCCTTCTTTTGTCCGTGTTTCAGTTGTAGTATTTGGTAAATTCCTGTTTTTCTGAGTAGTTTGAACAATTGCACCAGTAGTCCTGGAGTACCCCCTTCACATCTGCCTTTAAAACAAGGAAATGCTATGGCTCAGGCTTCTCCATGGAAATAAATATGAGGGGATTCTACGTTGTTCCATAACATGGAGGTTAAGCATGAAATCATGACTGACTCTTCACTGAGGATGGAGTATTTGTAAGGTGGTTTGATTCAATCTTCCTTCGTGATAGTTCGATTGGACGTATTTGAAATAATTCTGAACGCTAAATTTCCATTTGTGCGGTAATGTTTCATCATATTATAAAAATTTAAATTACATTGAAAGACTATCGTGAACATGTCCAATGATTGACCTTCATTACCATCAACTAATTAATAAAAGATGTCGCCTACCATGGCAGGTTTAACTCGGCAATCTGAGGACTTCACTATTAACGTCAATTGGGAACAAAAGAGTGTGTCTAACAAATGGTAATGTTCTATTTTACCCCATAACCGCATTCATTTCAAGAGCCCAGTGTGAAATGGTGTACCACAGGGATCAGAGCTGAATCCTCATTGTTTGTGATTTCGCAAATACTGTTCATGACAATGTGTCGGCGGGATAAAGATTGGCCTGGTTGTTGACAGTGCAAAGGAAGATGTTTTGATTCAGCAAGTTATTAACTATTTATTCAGATGAGCATACTAACGCAAAACGGACGACAGATTGAACAAGATAAAGGGATTAGTGCATAAATGGCAATACAATCACAGTAGCACAGTGACAGAGGGATCTTGGTGGACTTGACCAAAGATCTGACGTGATGGTCAGAAAACGCATAATGTTGTTAAGAAGACATGTGGTACTCTTGACTTCTCCAGTCGTGCCATAGATAATACGAACAAGCTTGCCATTTCGAGCAATTCAGAAATTCTTCGAGGTGATAACTATTTTAAAGAGCATCGCTATGACCCCTTGTGTTGATCGCAGTTGTAACAATCCATCGGATAATCAATCATAATCTGGAAGAAAGATTAAAAGAGAAAAGTAGCAGGTTTCGAGTGGATTCAAGTATAGTCATGTTCCCAGTAGGTGGTGGATATCTCAGAGACCTATTGTCGTGTAAAACCTCAGAAACCTTCGAAAGTGTTTAGAATAACTTTTGAAGTCTTGTTATGTTTAGCACTGTGGGCACAGTGCTAAATGGTGGAATTAGAGCCACCTAGAGATAGAGGTGTACAAGATGATTAAGGGTTTAGATAGGGTTGACCATGAGACCCTTATCCACGTATGGAGTCAGCTATTACGAAGGGGCTTAGCTTTAAATTAAGGGATGGTAGGTATAGGACAGATGTTAGTGGTAGATTCTTTACTCAGCGAAACGTGAGTTCATGGAATGCCCTGCCAGTAGCAGTGGGGGACTCTCCCTCTTTATGGGCATTTAAACTGGCATTGGATAGGCATATGGAGGATAGCGGGTTAGTGTAGATTCGGTGGGCTTGGATCGGCGCAACATCGAGGGCCAAAGGGCCAAAGGGGCTGTACTGCGCTGTACTTTTCAATGTTCTATGTTCTTCGAAATGTGCAGGTTGGAAACAAACCCTTCGATCCAATTCGTCCATGCCGACCAGATATCCAAACTAAATATGGGCCACCATTTGGCCCATATTCCTGCAAATCATTCTTAATCATGTATCCAACGAAATGCATTTTAAATGCTCCAATTGTACCAGCGTCAACCACTTTTTCTGGCAAATCATTTATACAGGATCCATCATCTGCCTGAAATCTTTGCCCCATAAGTTTGTTTTAAATAATTCCCCACTCACCTTAAGCCTATAACCAGCAGTTTAGGTCTCCCAGACTCTGGAAAAAGGCATTGACTATTCAACCTATGCTTGACTGTCTTGATTTTCTAAATCCCGATAACGTCACCGCTCAGCTTCCAACACATCAGGCAAAATAGCCCAAGTTAATTCAGCCACTCCCTCCAGCTCGAACTCTAGAACGCCAGGAACATCCTTGTAAATCTTCTCTGAAACCTTTTACGCTTCGCATCATCCTTCCAAAAGCAGCGAGAAGAGAATTGCATGCAGTATTCCAAAAGAGGCCTAAGCAAAGCCCTGTACTGTTGCAACATGACCTCATAAATCCTACACTTAATGTACTGACCAGTAAAATCAAGCAGAACAAGTGCCTTCTTCACTATTCTGTCTAGTTGGAACAGTTAATGTGCACTCCAAGCACGCTATGCTCAGCGACTCTCTCATAAATGCTACATTTAATTATATAAGCCTTGCCCTGCTTGCCTATGCAAAATTTATGTCATTTTACTTTTATTTTTGGCTGTAGTGAGTCAATTAGTCAAAGAATCCCGTCGTACTCTATGATTCTTTGCTTCTCTAAATCTGGAATTGTCCTGAAGCTGGGTGCGTAACTGAACACATACATCAGATTTCATTTATTGGTCAGAGTATTGAGTACAGGAATTGGGAGATCACGTTGCAGCTGTATAGATCAATGGTTAGGCCACTGTTGGAATATTGCGTGCAATGCTGTTCTCTTTCCTATCCGAAAGACGTTGTGAAACTTGCAAGGGCTCAGAAAAAATTTACAAGGATGTTGCCAGGGTTGGAGGATTTGAGGTATAAGGAGAGGCTGAGCGAGCTGGGGCTGTTTTCCCTGGAGCGTCAGAGGCTGAGGGGTGACCGGATAAAGGTTTACAAAATTATGAGGGGGATAGATAGGAAAAATAAGCAAAGTATTTTCCGTGGGGTTGTGGAGTCCAGAACTCGCGAACTTTAGGGTGAGAAGGGGAAAGATAGAGTAGAGGCCTACGGGGCAACATTTTCACACAGAGGATGGTCCGTCTATGGAATGAGCTACCAGAGGAAGTGGTGGAGGCTGGTACAATTGCAAAATTTAAAAGGCATTTGGATTGGACATGAATAGGAATAGGTTTAGAGGGTTACGGGCAAGGTGCTGGGAGGTAGGACTAGAATAGTTTGGGAAAGCTGGTCGGCATGCGTGGATTGGACCGAAGGGTTGTTTCTGTGCTGTACATCTCGATGACTCTGTGACTGTATGTGTGGCATCGCATTATTCTCACTTCAAACAATGTGAGATTAAATATGGCCAAGAACTGAATCAAATCCCTCCCTGAGCATAACCGTGAAATTATTTGTGCTATCGGGGAAGATGTTCACTGAGTATAAAATAAGACCAACAGTCATTACTTCGACCGAAGTGCCGTAAAATACTTCTACAGCATTTGAACAAATTAGGATAAGACCCTGTCCTTGCTCAAAACAGCCCACTTTCTGTTCCAGCTCTTTAAGCCTTATGAAAACGACTTGAAATACCATCTTTCACATGAACAAAGATTACCTGATTTCAGAACTTCTTAAATTTCCCTACTCCACACGGTCGACTGATCCACATTCTTAGCCATATTTTGGGGGGCAGCGAGGAGACAGGGAGAGGGTGCAAGGATGCCGAGAGTGAAGCTACCAACTTAAAAGGGACTTTTCTCGAGAGTCAGGCCTCCATTTCTCTGGATCAGCGAGGAGAGAGGCAGAGAGGAACCGGCATAGTGAGAGGTAAGTTATCCACTTAAAAGGGATTAACCTCGAGAGTCAGGCCTCCACCTTTTGAGAGAGACTGCTGGGAAGTTAATCTCTGCTTTAAAAACGGACCTCTTGAATAGCTGGAGCACACGCTGAGCATGAGTGAGCATGTGAATGCTGAATAAGTGAAATAATATGCTTGGTCAGTTATGTTATAGCAAACACTACTTAGGTCGCGACTCAGACCCATCCTCCTTCACAAACCAAAAAAAACTCTATGCACTGGATTGGTAACGTAACATGTCTTTGAATTATGCTTCATTTTTCAAAAGTTTGTTTCGTAATTTAAAATAGTGGGAGTGGTGGTTAGGCAGTTGAAAGTTACTCTTCAGAATGTAGAATGTAAGAGTCACCACTCATAGCTATGTTGAATTCATCTGCGTAAAATGCACCCCATGCCAGCTCATGGAAAGCCACGTTAGTGAACTGGAACTAGAGCTGGATCAAATTAGCACCATTCAGAAGGCGGATGGGGTTATTGAAAGGGGAAACAGGGAGGAAGACAGACCTCAGGTGCAAGAAAAAAGATAGACGTGTTACCGTCATGGACAGAACGCGAACTTGGCAGACAGTGCAGGGATGCCATGTGGTTGTTCCCCTCAATTAGGAGTATGCAGATTTGGATGCTGCTGTGGGGGTGGGGGTGGGGGGGAGCGGTTTTCGACGGACCAGAGTTAAGCCATGGGTACATGTGTCTGGCACAGAGTCTGTTACTGTTACCTAGAAGGGACGCAGAGAGAGGTGCAGAACATGAGTCATTAGAGCTTCATGTTTCGGAGCATATACAAAAAGGTTTTGTGGGAATGAGAGAAACTCTTAGTTAGTGTGTTACCTCTCAGGTGCCTGGGTATGTCATGTTTCGGATTGTGACTCCAGGATCCTTAAAGCAAGGGGGAGCAGCCCCAACTCGTATTTTCCAAAGTCACTAATTACATACATACCAAAAGAGATGGGGATTTAAGGCAGATATCCACGGAGGTAGGGTGGATGCTTAGAGCTAGGACAAAGGTGTTATCGCTCATTTGTAACCCGTGCCACCTGCTGCCGAAGCCAGAAATATGGGGAGGGATGAATTGAACACTTGACGACAGGGATGGTGCAAGAGGGAGGGTTTCGGATGGCTGGATAATTAAGGTTCATTCTTGCGTAGTTCGGACCTCTAGAACCAGGATGGTCTACAGCTGAACCCGAAGAGTACCATACGCTGTGCGGGAGATTGGGGAGATTGATTTGTTAATGCTCTTTGGGAAGGTTTCAACAAAATCAGCAGGGGGATGGGAACCTAAAGTATAGGTTGTGAGTAGGAGGGCCATAAAAAAATTTCAAAGTCGCAAGTGCACAGAAGGTTAGTTTGAAGTGTGTCCAGTTCAACGCCAGGAATAGGTGGTTGAGCTTGCCGCATGGGTTGGTATCTGGGACTTTGATGTTCTGGCCATTTCATAGACATAGGTAGAGCAGGGACGGGAACGATTGTTGCAGGTTCCTGGATTGAGATGTCTCAATAAGAACAGATAGGATGCTAAAAGAGGAGAAGATGTGGCATTTTTAGAGAAGAACGGTTTTCCGGTAGGGGAAACAACATTTGAAACTCATCTATTGAGGCGGTATGGGCTGAGGTGAGAAGTAGGAAAGGAGAGGTCAACTTTTTGGGAGTTTTGCATCGACCTCGGAATAGCTCCAGCGATGTAACGGGTAGTGCAAATGTAACTCTTGATAGGAGCATGTTGTGGGGGTATTTGTCTTTCCAAATATTGCCTGGAAAAGCTGAGATTCCAGTTTTTTACATGGGCCAGTCTTTGTCCATTGTGTGCAGGATGCTTTCCTTACACAGCATGCCGACAGGCTAAACAGCGGCGACTCCACACTGGATGTGGTAGTGGCTGATTAACGCGGCCAACTGTGAGATTTGGTGGTACGTGTGCACATCGGTGGTAGTGACTGCAACTCGCTTATGCTCACTTCAGCAATGGAAAGGGATAGTTTAATTTTGCAGGGCAAGAGAGTGATTGCTGGGAGAGCGGCAATTACAATGGAATTAGGTTCTATTTAGTTTGCAAAGCATGGGGAAGGAAATGCAGGGTATGGGTACAATTGAAACGAGGAGGTTATTCAAGGAACAGCTACTATGTGCCATTGATAATATGAAGCTGTCCGTCACAGATGAAGTAGTCGGGTGAGGGAGCAGTGGTTTAGTAAAGAAGTTGAATCTCTTCTCAAAAGTAGAAGGAGGCTTACGTTGGATGACTTGTGAAGGTTAGTTACGGCCCTTGAGAATTACAAGCTAGTTTGGGAAGACCTGAAACAGAACTAAGAAGAGCCAGGAGGGTACAGGAGAAGTCGTTGGCAGACAGGATCAAATAAAATATATATTTCAAAAGGTTTATCATGAATAAAAGATTGACGAGAGTAAGTCTAGGGCCAATCAAGGACAAGAGTAGTATGTTTTGCGTGGTGTCCAAAGGGATAGGCGAGGCTTAAAAGTGTTTTTTTTTCGTCAGTATTCACACTGGCAAAAGACAATGTTGTCAAGGAGAATACGGAGATACAGGCTACCAGACTGATCGGGATTGAGTATGACAATGAGGAGCTGTCAGCAAATTCTGGAAATTGTGCAAATGGATAAGTCCGTTGTTACGGATGAGATTTATCCTCGGATTCTCTGGGCCCGACAGGGAGCAAATTGTTGAGATTTTGGCTTTGATCCTGATGTCATCATTATCTATAGGAATAGTGCCAGGAGACTGAAAATAGCAGATGTTGTTCCCTAGTTCAAGAATGAGAGTAGAGACAATTCTGGTAACTATAGACCAGTGAACCTTACATCTGCTGAGGGTAAAATGTTGAAAAAGGTTATGAAAGATAGAACATATAATGATCGAGAAAGGGATAGTTTGACTGGGGGTAGTCAACACAGTTTTGTGAAGAGTAGTTTGTGCCTCAAAAACCTTGCTGAGTTCGTTGAGGTGATGACCAAACTGGTAGATGAGGGTAAAGAGGTATATGTGGTGTATTTGAATTTTTGTCTGACGTGTAATATGTTTACCCACGGTAGGTAATTGCACAAAGTATGAAGGAATGGGATTGAGGGTGATTCAGCAGTTCGGACCAGAAATTGGCACGCTGAAAGAAGACAGAAGATGGTGGTTAATGGAAATGTTCATCCTGGAGTTCAGTTACTAGTCATGCACCGCAAGGATCTGTTTTGAGGCCACTACTGTTTATCATTTGTATAAGTGACCTGGATGAGGGCGTAGAAACATCTGTTAGTAAATTAGCGGATGACATGATCATCATTGGAATTTCAGGATAATCAGAAGATCACACAGGTTGGATATTAATAACCTTTTTATCCTCGGATGGTGACGAGTAGCACGAGGGAGCAATGTTTCAAATTGAGGGGCGATACATATTGGACAGTTGCCAGAGGTAGTGTCTTTAATCAGAGCATGTTAGGGAGTGAAAAGCAATGCCTGTAACTGTAGTAGACTCGCCATCAGGATATTTAAATGATTATTCGATAAACATATGAATGGAAGTGGAATAGTGCCAACTACGCTGTAATGTCCTCTGTTCTATATAGCAAATGCTCATCGTCCCATCGGTGACATCATTTATTTGCTGCTATCTTCTATTTCTGAATTTGGATTTGAACACAATCACAAGTGTAAATGTGTAATTGAGGGTTTCCGTAAACTATCATTGCAATTTGAAAATACAGTAGTTGGTCAGCCATTCATATTTCCTTTCCTTAATGATACTGTCGTAACCACTTCCATGTTGTACAAGGTTCACAATGTCTCACCATATCACGCTGTCTATATTAGATACACATACACCAATTCCTCCACATGTCTTGAAATGTTGGAAATGTAACAGTATACAGTGCCTCAAAACTGTGGTAATACATATTGCGTCATTTCAGTTGTCCAAATGAAGTGGTCTTAAAATGTTTCATTGAGCTGAAAAAGTTCCATTAAACCTATGCTTTAATTCAAATGCGTCGTCTATGACGTGCCAATAAAATTGATTGTTCTAAGAATAAGGAAGGTCTGCTACATGGAGGAGAGTTCTGAGTGGCACGGAATGATCTCATTTTCTGGGGAGTAATACAAAATCAGGAAAGATACGTCCCTTTTTCTAGGATGAGGCTGAATCTGTCAGAAAGCTTCTGATATACCTGTTTTAATTTCCTCATTCAAATATACACTTTTCCACTTGCCACTTGCAAGAAAAAAAGCATGGTTCATGCTCACGTGTCACATATATTCAATCGAGGGACTTGAATGTTGGAGGCATGTGGGTCACAGGTTTAAGATTATGAATATGTTATTCAATGCTACTGTCACATTTTATGGTAATATATATAAATATTACAGCCTTGCCTCAATAACAGAAGCTGTTAGGATTTCGCTGTAACTTTTTTTTTGCTCTGCTTCCCTCTTGCAGTCAATTTAGTGACAATTGCTATACTTTTCCGTGGAAAGTGTGGGCTCACAGCATGCACCACACGTTATCTGATGGCCATGTCAACGGTGGATCTATTATTCGTCATCTTTGAGATCATACTCAGCAAAATCAAACATGATTATTTCCCACAATCGTTCCTGGACATCACTCCTGCTTGCAGTGTTCGTTATGCCCTGCGCCGTGCAATTATAGACTGTTCTGTCTGGTTTACGATTGTTTTCACTCTGGATCGACATGTCACAATTTGTTGTGAGAAGTTGAAAACTAAATTCTGTACGAAAAAAACTGCAACTGTGGTTTTAGCAATAACTGGAATCCTGTTGTGTTTGAAAAACATTCCTATCTACTTCAGATTCCGGCCATCAATGATTATAGACGACGTACCATGGGGCTGTTTTAATTCTTATGCATATTATTATGACCCTGTGTGGATTAGTTTTAGAAACTTTGAGAAGATTTTAACTCCAATCATCCCATTTGCATTAATTCTGTGCCTCAATGCACTGACAGTGAAATACATATTCGTGGTCAGTCAAGTCCGGAAGGGTCTGAAGGGTCAGAGTAAGGGAGAAAATCACAGAGACCCAGAGATGGAGAATCGAAAGCAGTCTGTCATTTTACTTTTTGCGCTATCTGGCTCCTTCATTTTTCTGTGGTTATGGTATATTTTGTATTATTTTGGTGTTGATGATCCTTTGGATAACGATGGCAAGTATGCATTTAAACATGTTGCATATATGTTACGGAATTTGAACTGCTGCACTAACACGATTGTTTATGTAGCCACTCTCGCCAAGTTCAGAGAGAAGCTCAGGAACCCATTAGAAGCTATTTTTGGTTGAAGAATTCATCAAAAAAGACGACCAAGCAAAATGTGAGCTGCACAGGGAACAGATGACCCTTAAATGAAACAATGTAATTTGAAAGTGGTGTTAACGATTCATATGAAATGGAAAGCTCTGGAATGAGAAGAACAGAATAAGGTATTGCAGCGCAGTACAGGCCCTTCGGCTCTCGATGTTGTACCGATCTGTAGAACCAATCTAAAGTCCATCGATCCAAAACAATTCCATTTTTACTGATACGTTTATCAAGTAACCATTTAAATGGACTTAACGTTGGCGATGCTACTATTGTTTAATCAGTGCATTCCACGCCCGTACTACTTTCGGAATTTAAAACAAAGTACCGCTGATATCTGTCCAATATCTATCACCACTCAAATTAAAGCTGTTAGCCATCACAATGCAAAGGAAAAAGGCTCTAACTGACCACCCTATCTAATCCTCTGACTATCTTGTATGTCTCAATAAATTCAGCTCTCAACTTTCTTCACTGGAGCTAAAACAATCTCGATTCGATCAGCTTTTCCTCGTAACGCCTTCCACCCATACCAGCCAATACGGTAGGAAAACTCATTTGAACCGATTCCAAGATTTCTACATCCTTCCCATAATGTGCCGACCGGAACTAGGACCCAAAGTTCAGTTGCGGCTTCGCAAGAGTTTTGTATGTTTGCAACATAACCTCGTGGCTCCGAAACTCAGTTGCACTACCAATAAAAGCTAACATACTACATATCTTCTTAATAACACTGTGGCATGGGTGGCAACTTTGAGGGATCTATATACAAGGACACCAAGTTTATTCGCTCAACAGCACTCGCAAGAATCTTACCATTAGTCCATTACACAGTCTTCCTGTTGTTCCTTCGAAATTGAATCACCTCACACTTATTCGCATTAAACGTAATTTTCCACCTCTCAACCCAACTCTGCAGCTTATCTCTGTTCCTCAGTGACTTACAACATCCTTCACAGCTACCCACAATTCAACTGACCTGAGTGTCATTCGCTAATTTACAAACACAGCCCAACACGCTCTCACCTTGATGATTTAGAGAAATGACAAACACTCCTAATACACAACTCCTAACTGAACTCGAGAACGAACATTTCCCACCAACAACCACTCTCTGTCTTCTTTCCGCGGGCCAACTTCTGATCCAAATAGCTAAGTCACTGTCAATCCCATACCTCTGTATTTTCTCCGATAACTGACCGTAGGGAACCTTATAAAATGTCTAACTTAACTCCGTATACACCTGATTAACCGCTTCAACCTCATTTACCTGTTTGCTCACCATTTAAAAGAACTCTATAAATTTTTGAGGCACGGCTTATACTTCACCAAACACGGTGACTATCTTTAATCAACATATTCCTCGCTAGTTTTATTATAAATCCTATCTTTTAAAACATTTTCCAGCATTTTAACCTTAACTAAAGTCCATCTCTCTGCTTATAATTACTAGTGTCGCTTCTACTTCCCTTCTTGAACAAGGAAACAACATTTGTTATCGTCCAGACATTTGGCACTTCTCCTGTATAGTATGACGACATGAAGATCAAAGCCAAAAGCCTGGCAATCTCCTCCATGGCTCCTCGGATTTATCCTGGGGGCATATATATTTTCTCACTTTCCAGAATTGCTCATACCTCCTCCTTGTGAACGTAAATCCAAACTAGTCAAGTAGCCTGTATCATGGTATTCTCCTCGACAGCACTGTATTTTTTCCAGTGCGAATACGAACGAAAAATATTCATGTAGCACTTCCACAATCTCTTCATACTCCACGCACAACTTCCCGCTACTCTATTGGGTGTAATCTATTTCGAGCCATTCCTAATATAGCTTTAGAAAACTTTCGAATTTTCCTTGTTCCTACCTGTCAAAAAGCTTTTCCTTTCCCAACGAAAATGTAAGTTTCAAGCACCCAAACTGAGCCTACATTTCTCATCAGAACATTAAGCCTTCCTTTTCCTCTTTTCAACAATTCAACTTATTTCGTAAAACCCGACTCCCGCGCTTGACCACTCCCTCCCTGCCAGACAAGTACGTATGTATCAAGGATATTCAGTAGCTGTCCATTGACTGAGCTCCAAATTTCTTTTGTGCTCATCTCCTGCACTTTCATTTCACATTTTATGCAACCTAAATCTTGCTTAATCGCATTATAATAATTCTTGCCTGTGATATATACCTATCCCTTTCCGCCACTAAAATAAACATCACCTACTTGTATTCACCATTATCAAAGAGCTCACGTGTCTACAAATGTCACAGCTGGCGGGTTCATAACCCACTGCCAAATCCAAAGTGGCCTCGCCCCTTTTTGGCATATCTCCATACTGTGTCAGGAAATCATGCTGTACACACTGGACGGAAACTGACTCGTCGAAGTAATTCAAGCTATAGCATTTCCAGTCAATATTTGAAAGGATAATGACCCCATAAAAACAACACTGTTAGTTACGCTTTTATCCAGAATTATCTTTGTTATATTTTCCTCTGCATCGCTGGAACTATTTGGAGGACTGGAAAAAAACTCCCAACATGGTAATAACTCCTTTCCTGTTTCCAACTTCAGCACATACTACATCAGGAGGCGATTCGTCAAATGCCCTTTCTGCTATCATAATTCTGTGCTTGATAAACAACGCTACACCTCCTCCTCTTTTACCATCCTCTCTATTCTACTGAAACATTTGAATTCCAGAACCTGCAACAACTATTTCTGTCTCTGCTCTATCCGTGTTTCAGAAATGGCCAGAACATCGAACTCCCACATTCCTATACCCGCGGCAGGTTCACCAACATTATTACGGATACTCGTTGAATTAGACACATTTCAGACCGCCTTCCTGCTTGCTGGTGTTCTCTTGCGGCCTTTTAAACCATATTTCTGGCCTCACTACGCACAACCTCCTGGACGCTGAAATACATTTTGGGATCCCATCCTCCTATTGAATTAGTTTAAACCCTCGTGAATAGCCTTATCAAATTGCTCCGCAGAATATTGCTACTAGTAGGTGTCGGTGTTGTTTATCGAGTTTATAGAGTTCCCACTTACCCCACAATGAGTTCCAAGTATCCAGCTATCCAAAACAAACCCTCCTGCACCATCCTTGTAGCGACATATTCAACTCACTTCCCCCGATTCCTGACCACATTAGCACGTGGCACAAGCACCAAACCAGAGATTTGTTCTCGCAGTAAGCTTACACACGAGCTTCCTCACTGTCTGCCTTAAATCATCATTTATTTTCCTACCTATGTCGTTAGTACCTATGCTGACCATAACTTAAAGCTGCTCCTTCTCCCCACAAGGAAACTGAAAACACGACCTGAGACACCACGTGCCCTGACACTTGCGAGGCAACATTCCTCTCCTAACACCAGAATATCCTACCTGTCCTCGTACCTGTGGAGTCCTCAGGGATTAATGCTGTGCTCACCTCCCACTTTCTCTTCTGTACAAACGGGGCCGACTCTGTACCACGGTCAAGTACCACATGGCTTACCCATGGTAAGTTATCTGCCCAAATAGTATACAAAAGCGTATACTTAGTTTTGAGGGAACAGCCACAACGGTTCCCTGCAATGCCTGCCGGTTCCCTTTCCGTCCCCGACAATAAACCATCCCATCTTTTTGTTATCCCTGAGGTGCGTCGACCTCCTCGTAAATTCTCACAACAACCCGTCCCCCTTCCCTTATGTTCCGAAGTTCATCCAAATTCAGCTCCACTTCCCTAATACATTTTACAAGGAGTTGGAGTTGTGTACAATTTCCGCAGATAAAGTCAGCAAGGACATCAGTGGTGACATTTACCCTCCACATTGTGCAGTATTAACATGCAACTGCCTAATCCACAATTCCCACTTTCTGAATTCCCAAAGAGACTGTTGAATCAAAATGAGCAAAATAAAGCTTATTTCTGTACCAATCCAGTGCACAGAAACTTATTCTTTTTTTCCTTTGGTTAGCGGAGGAGGATGGGTAGGAGACATTACCTAAGTAGTGTTTCAGGTAACGAAACCATGCAAATATATTTCTTCATTTGATCAGCAGTCCATCCTCCACCTCTGCTCAGCAATTACTCTGCCTATGCAAGAGGTAAGTTTAAATAGTTTTGCATTTTTCTTCCCAGCTGGCCCTGGACCTCGCTCCCACTCCTCCCACTGCCACTGCTACTGGTAAAAAGACAATGTCGACAGCTGTTTGATTCCAGGCAGTAGAGTGTCGAGATCAAAAGGTCACATTTGGAAGATATGAGGTGACAGAGTAGGAGAATGCAGCCATGTCAAACAACAAAGTATAAATCGAAAGACTAAACGATTAGATATTCCTCCTATTAAATTAACCTATTAAATTAATCCCGAGATTATGCCCAATAATTCTGAATTTTCTGGCAAATTGAAAAAGCATTTCGACTTCTATGCTATCAAGTACTCTAACAAACTCAAATGCGTTATTAAGGTCACCTCTCATTCTTACATATCTCAATGAGTGTAGGTTAATTCTACTGAAACACCCTTCATCACATAGGCCTTCCTGCGTTGTCATTAAGCTAACGCATGTTCTCTGGAAAGCTTCAAACGCCAGTACATCATTCCCTTAATCATATAATCCCTTTAGTGTGGATACAGGTACTTCAAGAGGACAAGTCTCCTCCAACGATCCGAGGAGTAGCCCTTGCAGTTATATTCCCCTATATTTACCCGTGACAAATACAACTACCATACACATCCCTTAACACTATATGCAGTTTTTCATGGCCAATTCACCCAACTTGCACATGTTTGGATTGTGGAGCACATTGGAGCACCTGAAAGAAACCCATACAGACACGGCGAGACTTTGCAAATTCCACATAGTCGGTCATCCGATGCTTGAATCATATCTGGGTTTCTGGCCCTGTGAGACAGCAATGCTCACCACTGAGCCACTGTGCCTCTCTACCCCTCCTCACCCCCGCAATACAGGGCGATACAGGAATCACAACGATTCTCAGTACTCCAACGGTCGACTGACCTATACCCAATACATTTCTACGAAATCCTCTCCACTGTTACAGGCAATTAATTTTGAAATAAATAAAGAATTTACATTTTGGTTCATCATTATTAGTTAATCTAGGATGTTAATCTTTCTTTTACATGGACAAGCATTCTCAAATACATCTGCTCTATTACTTTCTGCAGCCTTTCTCCATTACAATTATATACAGCTCTCCAAAGCCTCTTACCAACCTGTGTAACATCACATTGTCCATCAGCCAATTGTAACACAAGAGGATATTCATTGCTTTGAATCTGGTTGGCCGAAAGATATAGTGGCCCCTGTTCACTTCTGCAATGCAAACAAGTCAAAGTCAACAATGCTTCTCTCATTCATTTCCTGGGTTTGCCAGAGCAATGAGTACTGCCTGTAGTCCTTTCCTCTATGATTTACTTGTTTCGGCCGGCTCCAGCATTCAGTAAGATTATGACAGACGATATGTTTTCGTTCCTTATTCTCAGTAGATGAAAGGATGCAGGAGTTCATTCAGCGTTTCCACTGGATTGCAAATGAATCACAGAATGCTGTAGAACTGCCTTGAGTACCAAATCCCATCGGTGTGTCAGCTGGTACACCTAAGATATATTTAACTAAGGCCGTCCAAGTCTGAGTCTGCAAGCCCCAGAAAAGTCGTAAAGGAGGGCATTTCCCAGACGAGAGTTTGAAATGTCCTTCATGAAACTCAGCAGCCTTACACCACCCAAACTACAGTCATAACGCCTCATTTTCAATCAAGTGACTCATTTACCTGAAATTGCGTCTCTGTGTCTGGACTTTCCAACAAATTGAAATGACGTCCCATCTGATTTTTGCATAGTATTCAGCACCATTCCTCGGATACTTAAAACGTCCATGTTCAAATTCAGCAGAATTGCACTTTGCCAAGATTTTTGCTAAAATGTCACAAATAACATTTGCACCACATACTTGATTCAAAATGGGCATCTTCAACAAGATATAACAACGCCATCGCCTCTTGAAACCTAATGGCGTCACAATCATTGAATCCCCAGTATCAACGTTGTGCGAGTTACTATTGTGCAGAAACTTAACTTGAAAACCCATATAAATAACAAGGCCACAAAAAAGTAAAAACACATCAGAGTACAGGAACACTGCACGACGTAACTCATCTCCTAACAATGCTCTCTAAGAAAATTAGCATTTCTATTTCAAGTTACTGATAAATGGACAACCATGGTACTCCAATCGCACAGAACGGTCAGTGTATTATTGGCTTCTCCAATTTTGGTTGGATAGTGATTTCATGTTGCTTCGTGCAGGTTCATTGCTCCTTGGAAGTGGAGCCGCAGGTAAACAGGAGAATGAATAATCCGTTTGGTATGCTTTCATTTATTTGTCAGAGCACTGAGTATAGGATTTGGGATGTCATGTTGCCACTATACAGGATATTGTTTAGGTCACTTTTGGAATACTGCGTGCAGTTCTGACTCCCTTCCTGTTGGAACAATATTTTGAAACTTGAAATGGTTCAGAAAATATTTACAATGATTTTGCCAGGTTTGGAAGATTTGAGCTATAAGGAGAGGCTGAATAGGCTGGGGCTGCTTTCCCTGCAGCGTCGAAGGCAAAGGTGTGACCTCATAGATGTTTATAAAATCATGAGTGGCATGGATAGGATGAATAGTCAAAGTATTTTCGCTGGGGGTGGGGAGGAGTAGAGAACTATACGGCGTAAATTTAGACTGAGAGGGAAATGGTATAAAAGGGAACGAAGGTGTAACTTTCACTCAGAGGGTGGTGCATGTATGGAATGAGGTAGTGGTGGAGGCTGGTACAATTGCAAAATCTAAAAGGCATCTGGATGGGGCGATGAATATGAAGTGTTGATTTGGATATGGACCAAGTGCTGGCAAATGGAAGTAGATTAAATTAGGCTACCTGGGCGACATGGACGAGTTGGACTGAATGGTCTATTTCCATGCTGCACAGCTCTATGACTCTGTGCCTGTTTGACAGCATGAATCTACCGGCCATTGAATTAAATTTTGAACACATATCAGAAAATGAAAACTGCATCAATAATATCCATGTCGCATTTTTTCTTTCCCATAGTAAATATAGTGACAATTGCCATCCTGTCTCGGGAAATTGTGGAGTTTCTGCGTGCAGCACTCCCCAACTTTTGGCCATCACAGCGGTTATCACTGAGGTTATACTCCATAAGATCAATCCGACTATTTCCCAAAACGTTTCTTGGATATCACTCCTGTGTACAGTTTTCATTATGCCCTGAACCGTGCAGTTATAGACTGCTCTATTTTCGTCACCATTGCTTTCACCTTCGATCCATTTGTTACCATTTGTTGCAGCAGAATTTTAAATTGAAATGTTGTACCAAAAGGACTGCACGTGTAGTTCTGATTATCACAAGAATTCTACCCTGCTTTAAAAAATACGTATCTATTTATTTTAGATTTAGATGTTCAAAAACCATCAACAATGTAGCATGGTACTCTTCAAATACACAGGCGTATCGCTATGATCCCGTATGGAGACTATTTAAACGATTTGAAAAGGTCTTTCCGCCAAAATTCCCGTTCATTTTAATTACCTTGTTGAAAATACCGACAATAAGACACATTTTAGGCTCCACCCATGTCTGCAAGTGACTTAAAGGCTAAAGGAATGAAGAGAAAAGCAGTGACCAAGAAAATGAAGATAGTGTGTAATTTTACTGTTCGCCATATCCACTAATTTCATACTTCTATGGTTGTAGTATATCTTAAAATATTTTAACATAGATTATCCATTAGATAGTGCTAGTGAATATACATTCACAGTAGTAGCGTACATTTTGCAGGATTTAAGTTGCTTTACGAAGTTCATTCTATATGTGGCAACTCCCTCCAAATTTAGACAACAGTTCAGGAATATAGCGAGACCTTTTTTTTAAGGTAAATTGGCATATTTATAAATAAACAAAGGAATTGAAACAACCTAATGAACAACAAGTAATAGCTGGAAGACATAAGGATAAAGTGTTTCAGTTGTACATTGGTGATATAGTCATGGAGTTACATAGATGTGCAGCATGAAAACAGACCCTTTGGTCCAAGCCGTCCATGACGACCAGATATCCCAACCCAATCTTGTCCCACCTTGCAGCACCTGGCACATCTACCTCCAAACCCTTCCTATTCATATACCCATCCAAATGCCTCTGAAATGTTGCAATTGTAACAGCCTCCACCACATCCTCTGGCAGCTCATTCCATACACGTACCACCGTCTGCAGAAAAACGTTGTCCCTGAGGTCTTATTTTTTATATATTTCCCCTCTCACCGTAAACCTATGCCCTCTTGTTCTGGAATCCCTGACACCAGCGTGGGTTGGTACCTGGGATTTCGATGTTGTGGCTATTACGGAGACATGGGTAGAACAGGGACAGGATTGGCTGTTGCAGGATCCAGGGTTTAAATGTTTTAATAGGGTCAGAAGTGGGGGTAAAAGAGGGGGAGGTGTGACATTGCTTGTCAAAGATAGTTTTACAGCAGTGGAAAGGACGATAGATGATGACTCGCCATCTGAGGTAGTTTGGGCTGAGGTTAGGAATAGGAAAGGTGAGGACACCCTGTTAGGAGTTTACTGCAGGCCTCTTAATAATCTGAGAGACGTAGAAGAAAGGATTGCGAGGATGATTCAGGAGAAGAGTGAAAGTAATAGGGTGGTTGTTATGGGGGACTTTAGCTTTACTGATATTGACAGGGAAAACTATAGCTCGAGTTCGTTAGATGGGTCCGTGTTTGTCCAATGTGTGCAGGAGGGTTTCCTGACACAATATGTAGACAGGCCAACAAGAGGTGAGGCCAAACTGGATTTGGTTGTGGGTAACGAACCAGGCCAGGTGTTAGAATTGGAGGTAGGTGAGCACTTTGGGGACAGTGACCACAATTCGGTGACTTTTACTCTTGTGATGGAGAGGGATAAGTGTGCACTGCAGGGCAAGAGTTATAGCTGGGGGCAGGGAAATTATGATGCGGTCAGGCATGACTTAGAATGCGTGGCTTGGAAAAGTAGGCTTCAAGGCAAAGGCACAATTGATATGTGGAGCTTGTTCAAGGAGCAACTATTGAGTGTCCTTGATACGTATGTACCTGTCAGGCAGGGAGGAAAGGGTCGTGTGAGGAAGCCGTGGTTTAATAAGGAACTGGAAGCCCTTGTTAAAGGGAAGAAGGCGGCCTTTGTAAAGATGAGGGGTGAAGGTTCAATTGGGGCGATTGAGAGTGAAAAAGTAGCCAGGAAGGATCTGAAGAGAGAGCTAAGAGCAGCAAGGCGGGGACATGAAAAGTCCTTAGTTGGGAGGATTAGGAAAAACCCAAAGGCTTTCTATAGTTATGTCAGGAATAAAAGAATGTCTGGGGTAGGAATAGGTCCAGTCAAGGATAGTAGTGGGAAGTAGCGTGTGGAGGCTGAAGAGACTGGGGAGACACTGAATGAATACTTTTCGTCAGTATTCACTCAGGAACAGGACATTGTTGCCGATGTGAATACTGAGTCACAATTAATTAGAATGGACGGCTTTGAGGTATGTAGGGAAGGGGTGTTGGAAATTCTGGAAAGGGTGAAAATAGATAAGTCCCCTGGGCCTGTTGGCATTTATCCTCGGATTCTCTGGGAAGCAAGGGAGGATATTGCAGAGCCATTGGCCTTGATTTTTATGTCCTCGTTGTCTACAGGAATAGTGCCAGAAGACTGGAGGATAGCAAATGTGATTCTCTTGTTCAAGAAGGGGAGTAGGGATAACCCTAGTAACTATAGGCCAGTGAGTCGTACTTCTGTTGGGGCAAAGTCTTAGAGAGAATTGTAAGGGATAGGATTTATGAACATCTGGATAGGAATAATGTGATCAAGAATAGTCAGCATGGTTTTGTGAAGGGCAGATCGTGCATCATAAACTTTATTGAATTCTTTGAGAAGGTGACTAAGGAGGTGGACGAGGGTAAAGTGGTAGATGTGGTGTATTTGGATTTTAGTAAGGCGCTTGATAAGTTTCCCCATGGTCGTCTACTGCAAAAAATATGGAGGTATGTCATTGAGGGTGAGTTTGACGGTTTGGATTAGGAATTGGCTAGCTGGAAGAAGACTAGCTGGTAGTAGTTGATGGTAAAGGTTCATCTTGGAGTGCAGTTACTAGCGGTGTTCCGCAAGGAATTGTTTTGGGACCATTGCTGTTTGTCACTTTTATAAATGACCTGGAGGAGGGGCTAGACGTTTGGGTGAGCAAGTTTGCTGTTGATACGAAAGTCGGTGGAGTTGTTGACAGTGAGGAAGGATGTGTCAGGATACAGCAGAAAGGTGGCAAATGGAGTTCAATGTGGGTAAGTGTGAGGTGATTCACGTTGGTATGAGTAACAAAAATTTGGCGTACTGGGCTAATTGTCGGATACTTGGTAGTGTGGATGAACAGAGGGATCTTGGTGTCCATGTACACAGGTCTCTGAAAGTTGCCACACAGGTAAATAGTGCAGTGAAGAAGGCATATGGTGTACTGGTATTTATTGGTTGAGGAATTGAGTTCCGGAATACTGAGGTCATGTTGCAGTTATATAAGACTCTGGTGCGGCCGCATGTGGAATATTGTGTGCAGTTTTGGTCGCCATACTATAGGAAGGATGTGGAGGCACTGGAACGGATGCAGAGGAGGTTTACCAGGCTGTTGCCTGGTATGGTAGGAAGATCGTATGAGGAAAGGCTGAGGCACTTGGGGCTGTTTTCATTGGAGAAAAGAAGGTTTGTGGTGACTTGATAGAGGTGTACAAGATGATTAGGGGGTTTAGATAGTGTTGACGATGAGAACCTTTTACCAAGTATGGAGTCAGCTATTACGGGCGGGGCATAGCTTCAAATTAAGGGGTGGTAGGTATATGACAGATGTTACGGATAGATTCTTTATTCAGCGAGTCGTGAGTTCATGGAATGCCCTGCCAGTAGCAGTGGTGGACTCTCGCTCTTTATGGGCATTTAAACGGCATTGGATAGGCATCTGGAGGATAGTGGGCTAGTGTAGGTTAGGTGGGCTTGGATCGGTGCAACATCGAGGGCCAAAGGGCCTGTACTGCGCTCTATTTTTACTATGTTCTGTGTGCTATGTTCTATATGTGCCATCTAGAATCGCAGAGAACGCTCGAAATTCATCAATGTTCAAAGACCATGTTTTGGCTCACCGTCAAGACTATCCATATGATTGGGATAAGGGAATTCCATTTCTGTTTCTTTGAACCAAATGAATTGATCAATTTTAGTCCATTGGAATTAGTTTTTTGGTCATGAAGTGAGAAGATTGTTAAAATTTATTGTGTAGAAATTGGTAATTCAGAAATTAGATACCACACATTTGGATGATATGTCAAATTTAGCGAATGTTTAAAACAGCCGGCGAGATGTCTAGAGACCATTTAAAAATATCACAGCATACAACATAACAGGAAGCAGACAAGAAATCAAAGATTCACAGTTTTACTGGGCAGAATAAGGTAATCGTGAAACGTCTCATTATTCAATATTAGTGAATATTCAAAGGCAGTGTTTAGTTATCAAGTCGAAAAGAAATTGAATAGATTAAACTATCTGTTCGGGATTCCAGAGGGAGAGAAAAATAACTCAGAGCATGTCATGTGACGATGGTGGAAAGCTATTTTGACAGGGAAGTAAAGTAAGTCGTCAATGCATTTTTGATTGACAAACAGAGAGAACTACCAAGTTCAGAGTGTTCAGAATTGGTGATTCCTCAAATTAAATTGGACCATGAGGAAGTTGTCCAACGTTGCGATAACGTATTGTGTAACCTCCAGAGGAAAATGGAAGTGACCTGAAAGACTTATCAATATCACACGGGGAGATATTTGGAAATCAACTGTTCAATACTCATCTAAGTATGCATGATGTGGATTTTGTAAATGCAATTCTGACGAAGCAACTTCCTTGTAGTGATAACCCTCGTAAATTGGCACAGGTTCAAAAGAAGATTGAACACACGCTGTGAGGCAACAAAGTCAAAGTAAGTTGCAGTGACGAAACCTCACCCAATATAATGGTTCCAAAACCAGACATTACGAAACTGTTATGTTTGGATGATCAAACACTAATGCATATTTGATTGTGCGGTTGGAAGACTGTACTGAGAAGGTATGCCAAGCAACTTATCTTTCTAAGATGGACTTGTTCAGAGTATACTCGCAGATAACATTATCATAAATTAAAAAGACAATTTCGGCTTTCGTAACGCCGAATGGACGGTATCAGTTTAAAGCAATGCCACTTGACTTCGAAAATCCGCAAGTTCCAATTCACAGATTAACCAATAAGACCATTACAGATTTACCCAACTGTGATGTATATATCAATGGTGATTGTTACTTCCAAATGAAAAGAATATTTACAACATTTACAAGGCTTGTTCGGAAGATACCACATGGCATGATTGGTGATTTTTGATTGCGAGCAGCAGCTAAGGTAAGACTGTTTGTTTTAAAAGTACTTACCGGTAGCGGGCAGCGGTGTTTTTTTTCACTCTCTTCACAGAAAGAGCGGGAGCAGCAGGGGGAAGTGACGACGACCAGAGAGGCAGCCGAGACCCGGAAGCAGGTAGACCGTAAGCTTACCTGAGTAGGTTTGTTTCCCCTTTAAAAGCGCGCAGCTGAAGAACCCGAGGCACTACGGAGGTAGTGCCTCCCACCCGCCCTCCTCCTCTAACCTAATAATAAGATCCGTTGTGGTAAGGAGGTAAGTGCCGAATTTTGCTTGTTGTATTCTTTAGACCCAGTTTTTTTGTTTAAAATAAAGGTTAGCTTTAGAGGGATGGCAGTGAAGGCAGTGCAATGTTCCTCCTGCAACATGTATGAGGTGAGTGATGCCATGGACGTCCCTGCTGATTACACTTGCAGGAAGTGCACCCATCTCCAGCTCCTCCAAGACCGTGTTAGGGAACTGGAGCTGGAGTTGGATGAACTTCGGATCATTCGGGAGGCAGAGGGGGTCATAGATCAGAGCTATAGGGAAGTAGTAACTCCAAAGATGGCAGATAGATGGGTGACAGTGAGGGGGACTGGGAGGAAGCAGCCAGTGCAGGGACCCCCTGTGGTCGTTCCCCTCAAGAACAAGTATACCGTTTTTGATACTTGTGGGGGGGGGGGACTTACCAGGGGTAAGTAACGGGGCTCAGGCCTCTGGCACGGAGCCTGTCCCCGCTACTAAGAAGGGAAGGGTGGAGAAGAGCAGAGCAATAATAATTGGGGACTCGATAGTTCGGGGCACAGATAGGCGGTTTTGTGGGAACGAGAGAGACTCACGTTTGGTATGTTGCCTCCCAGGTGCAAGGGTACGTGATGTCTCTGATCGTGTTTTCCGGGTCCTTAAGGGGGAGGGGGAGCAGCCTGAATTCGTGGTCCATATTGGCACCAATGACATAGGTAGGAGGAGTGCTGAGGATGTTAGAGAGGCTTTTAGGGAGCTAGGTTGGAAGCTCAGAGTTAGAACGAACAGAGTTGTTGTCTCTGGTTTGTTACCCATGCCACGTGATAGAGAGTCGAGGAATAGGGAGAGAGAAGAGTTAAATGCGTGGCTACAGGGATGGTGCAGGAGGGAGGGATTTCGGTACTTGGATAACTGGGGTTCTTTCTGGGGAAGGTGGGACCTCTATAAACAGAATGGTTGCACCTGAACCTGAGGGGCACCAGTATCCTTGGAGGGAGGTTTGCTAGTGCTCTTGGGGGGGGGGGTTTAAACTAACTCTGCAGGGGCATGGGAACCCAGACTGTAGCTTTAGGGTGCAGGACCTGGAGTGTAGGGAGGTTAGGAATATGGCATCAATCTTAAAGGAGGGTGCCTGTAAACAGAAGAGTGGCTTGAAGTGTGTATACTTTAATGCCAGAAGTATACGAAATAAGGTAGGTGGCATATTTATAAATAAACAAAGGAATTGAAACAACCTAATGAACAACAAGTAATAGCTGGAAGACATAAGGATAAAGTGTTTCAGTTGTACATTGGTGATATAGTCATGGAGTTACATAGATGTGCAGCATGAAAACAGACCCTTTGGTCCAAGCCGTCCATGACGACCAGATATCCCAACCCAATCTTGTCCCACCTTGCAGCACCTGGCACATCTACCTCCAAACCCTTCGTATTCATATACCCATCCAAATGCCTCTGAAATGTTGCAATTGTAACAGCCTCCACCACATCCTCTGGCAGCTCATTCCATACACGTACCACCGTCTGCAGAAAAACGTTGTCCCTGAGGTCTTATTTTTTATATATTTCCCCTCTCACCGTAAACCTACGCCCTCTAGTTCTGGAATCCCTGACACCAGCGTGGGTTGGTACCTGGGACTTCGATGTTGTGGCTATTACGGAGACATGGCTAGATCAGGGACAGGATTGGCTGTTGCAGGTTCCAGGGTTTAAATGTTTTAGTAGGGTCAGAGGTGGGGGCAAAAGAGAGGGGGTGTGGCTTTGCTCGTCAAAGATAGTATTACAGCGGTGGAAAGGAAGATGGACGAAGATTTGCCATCTGAGGTAGTTTGGGTTGAGGTTAGGAATAGGAGAGGTGCGGTCACCCTGTTAGGAGTCTTTTACAGGCCTCCTAATAGTCCTAGAATCGTTGAAGAAAGGATTGCGATTCGTTAGATGGGTCAGTGTTTGTGCAATGTGTGCAGGAGAGTTTCTTGACACAATATGTAGATAAGCCAACAAGAGGTGAGGCCATACTGGATTTGGTTCTGGGTAACGAACCAGGCCAGGTATTAGAACTAGAGGTAGGTGAGCACTTTGGGGACAGTGACCACAATTCGGTGATTTTTACTCTAGTGATGGAGAGGGATAAGTGTGTACTACAGGGCAAGAGTTATAGATGGGGGCAGGGAAAGTATGATGCGTTGAGGCATGACTTAGAATGTGTGGATTGGAAAAGTAGATTCCAAGGCAAGAGCGTAATTGATATGTGGAACTTGTTCAAGGAGCAACTATTGAGTGTCCTTGATAAGTACGTACCTATCAGGCAGGGAGGAAAGGGTCGTGTGAGGGAGCCGTGGTTTAATAAGGAGTTGGAATCCCTTGTTAAATGGAAGAGGGCGGCCTTTGTAAAGATGAGGGGTGAAGGTTCAATAGGGGCAATTGAGAGTTATAAGGTAGCCCGGAAGGACCTGAAGAGAGAGCTAAGAGCAGCAAGGAGGGGACATGAAAGGTCCTTAGTTGGTAGGATTAGGGAAAACCCGAAGGCTTTCTATAGGTATGTTAGGAATAAAAGAATGACTAGGGAAGGAATAGGTCCAATCAAGGATAGTAATGGGAAGTTGCGTGTGGAGGCTGAAGAGATTGGGGAGGCGCTGAATGAATACTTTTCGTCAGTATTCACTCAGGAACAGGACATTGTTGTCGATATGAATACTGAGGCACGAATAAGTAGAATGGATGGCTTTGAGATATGTAGAGAAGAGGTATTGGAAATTCTGGCAAGGGTGAAAATAGATAAGTCCCCTGGGCCTGATGGCATTTATCCTAGGATTCTCTGGGAAGCAAGGGAGGAGATTGCAGAGCCATTGGCCTTGATTTTTGTGTCCTTTTTGTCGACAGGAGTAGTGCCAGAGGACTGGAGGCTAGCAAACGTGGTTCCCTTGTTCAAGAAGGGGAGTAGGGATAATCCTAGTAACTATAGGCCAGTGAGTCTCACTTCTGTTGTGGGCAATGTCTTAGAGAGAATTGTAAGGGATAGGATTTATGCACATCTGGATAAGAATGATGTGATCAAGGATAGTCAGCATGGTTTTGTGAAGGGCAGGTCGTGCCTCACAAACCTTATTGAATTCTTTGAGAAGGTGACTAAGGAGGTAGATGAGGGGAAAGCAGTAGATGTGGTATATATGGATTTTAGTAAGGCGTTTGATAAGGTCCCCCATGGTAGGCTACTGCAGAAAATACAGAGATATGGCATTGAGGGTGAGTTGGAGGTTTGGATTAGGAATTGGCTCTCTGGAAGAAGACAGAGGGTAGTAGTTGATGGCAAAGGTTCATCTTGGAGTGCCGTCACTAGCGGTGTTCCGCAAGGATCTGTTTTGGGACCATTGCTGTTTGTCATTTTTATAAATGACCTGGAGGAAGGGTTAGAAGGTTGGGTGAGCAAGTTTGCGGATGATACGAAAGTCGGAGGAGTTGTAGACAGTGAGGAAGGATATGGCAGGTTACAGCGGGATATAGAGAAGCTGCAGAGCTGGGCAGAAAGGTGGCAAATGGAGTTCAATGTAGCTAAGTGTGAAGTGATTCACTTTGGTAAGAGTAATAAAAAGATGGATTACTGGGCTAATGGTAGACTACTTGGTAGTGTGGAAGAGCAGAGGGATCTTGGTGTCCATGTACACAGATCTCTGAAAGTTGCCACCCAGGCAAATAGTGCAGTGAAGAAGGCATATGGCGTACTGGCTTTTATTGGTAGAGGAATTGAGTTCCGGAGTCCTGAGGTCATGCTGCAGTTGTATAAGACTCTGGTGCGGCCGCATCTGGAATATTGTGTGCAGTTTTGGTCGCCATACTACAGGAAGGATGTGGAGGCACTGGAACGGGTGCAGAGGAAGTTTACCAGGATGTTGCCTGGTATGGTAGGAAAATCCTATGAGGAAAGGCTGAGGCACTTGGGGTTGTTTTCATTGGAGAAAAGAAGGTTTAGGGGTGACTTGATAGAGGTGTACAAGATGATTAGGGGGTTAGATAGGGTTGACAGTGAGAACCTTTTTCCACGTATGGAGTCAGCTATTACAAGGGGGCATAGCTTTAAATTAAGGGGGGGGTAGATATAGGACTGATGTTAGGGGTAGGTTCTTCACTCAGCGAGTCGTAAGTTCATGGAATGCCCTGCCAGTAGCAGTAGTGGACTCTCCCTCTTTAGGGGTATTTAAGCGGGCATTGGATAGGTATATGGAGGATAGTGGGTTAGTGTAGGTTAGGTGGGCTTTGATCGGCGCAACATCGAGGGCTGAAGGGCCTGTACTGCGCTGTATTCTTCTATGTTCTATGTTCTATGTTAACCAGGGTAAAAGTAAATTTGCCAAAGCCCAAGTCACATTCCTGGGCCATGTTCTTAAACACGGGCAAACAGTACCACGGGATGCAAAAATAAATGTAACTGGGGAAATTCCCATACCATCGACGAAAAGACAATAATGCAGTACCTGGGATTGAGTTGGTTTTGTCAATATTTATCGCAAATCTTCGCAGCGTGGCTGCCACGCTTATTTAGTTTCTACATAAAGACAAGAGGATGCACTAGACAGCGGACTGTCAGAAGGCATTTCACTGCATGAAAGTTGTGCTCACCATTGGCCCAGTATTAACCACACCAAATTCTGCAACACCAGTCAAGATGCCTATTGATTCAAGTGATGTGTGTGTCGGTGCTGTCCTCTTACAAGAAGATGACGAGAACATAAAAAGACCTATCGGGTATTTCTCCAGAAGGTTGAACATTTCTTAGCAGAAGTATTCGATGGTGTTGGCATTAAAATTCTTCAATGCATTTGTTAGCAAGATCATACCTGAGGCAATCGTTTATGCTGATCATACCACATTGAAGTCTGTGGAGAGATTTGAGGATAGAAATGTCAACCTGTTTAGATGGAGTTTGTTGCAACAACCATTCAATTTGAAGATTGTGCGTGTGGCAGGAGGAGAAAATGTGATAGTCGATGCATTGTCGACACTCGAATGAGAAAGGGAGACGTTCGGTGGCAGCAGTCCAACAGACTGAAAAGGAATACAGTTGCGCATGTTTCAACATTAAGTCAATATAATATGTCTGTGTGTTACAGAAGTCTAAAATCTGTAGAATGTTATTAGGCGATTTAAAATGATTATGGATAAAATAACCTTTGATTATGGATGGCACATTTTCATTTTAAAGGGAGTGGTGTTGCTTCTTTAATACGGTAATGCAGGTGTTGGCTTTTTCGCTTAAGAGATGTTGTAAATTATTTAGGTTCTGAAAAGCATGGGGTGTCGCCATTTCGGGTCAATTTGATAATAGCTCACAGATACTGCCTCAGACGGAGGCTGTCAATTTAAAAAAAAAGCTTATATAATTAAAGGGGATGGCCCGTTGTTGCAGCTCAGCTGTACTCTGGTTTGTGTTTCCTTTTTTAGCAGTAGTTCGAACAAAAAAGCTACTGGTCCCATAGAATCGAGTCCAGGCTGGTCGTATCTCTCCGACTTTCGTGTTGTAACAATCTGTGCTTGATTTTACCTTTCTTACCAATTGATGTTTATGGAGATTGTTTCAAGTATTTGGAACAGCATCATTACTGTGGGATGAGCTCTTCAGTTTTTGGCAAGATTAAATTATTCGGTATTTTTTTCGGTCTTTGCATTTCGTTCAGTTATATTGTAAATAAATTTCGTTTTTGCTTAAAACTGAATGGTTTCATCGCCTGATTATCTCCTGGAATTTCGACGGTACACCTGCTTAAAACACAGTTAGGATCTGGGCTAATTTCGTGAACTGTTTTTGGCCTCATGTGATACATCTTGCCGCCTCATGAATACATTCAGTACTTTGTCATTAATTACTTCCTGAGGTAATGAATTCTGCAGACTCACCATTATTTCGGTGAAGAAATGTCTCGTCCTGTCCATCCTACATTGGTCCAAACTGTATCATCAGACAGTGAACCCTGTTTCTGGACTCACTGACCATCGGGAACAACTATCTTGACTACACATGTAAATATATTTTTGTCTCAATGACGTCCCGCCTCACTCGTCTGACCTCCCGCGAAATAATCCTAAAATAGTTATCTCTCCTCAAACATCAGTCCTGCCATCCCTGGAATTAGCCTGGGAAGCGTTTGCTGCCCTCCTGGGTAACCAACAGCATCATTCCTCAGAAAAGCGGACAAAAACTGCACATCTTATTGTAGGTGTGACCTCGTCAAGGCCTTGTATAACTGTAACAATGCATCAATGCTCCTTAACGCGAAACATCGCACAATGAAGGTCAACATATATTTTGCCACTTTTCATCATGTGCTGCACCTGTATGTTTACCTACATTGATTGTGCCTAATGTTTCCCAGGTCCTGCTGTACATACTCAATTTACAACCATTCGAGATCACTAATTGGCAATTTAGCACTTTCAAGACTGCCCACCAAACAATGCGATCATGACTAATCAATGCCATGTTCTGGCTTTCTTTCCCTCCCGGCTGAAATCTTGGATATTTAAAAGAGGGACAATCTGTTCCTTGAGCTGATTAAGCATCTTCTTGTTTTTCCCATCAAAAACCTCGCATTTATCCAAATTACATTGAATCTGCTGCTTTTGCTGTCCGATGTGCTGCTTTTATTGACACTGCACATCATTGAGTCTGGCATTCAAATTTATGCTTGCACATTTTTGTAACTGTTATCGCATGTACTGGGATGTTGCTCAGGATGAAGACGTCGCCAATTTATTATACTCGTCCTGAGGTTTCTGTGTCTGTCTGGGGAAAAAATGGCACTCCACTCTCACATGGCTACCTATAACGCAGTTGCAACACTGTGGACAATTTCGTATCCCTGATTTATCGAAAGTTATTCTGGTATTTGACACAGTGCAGTGAAGATTTACTCGACTGATACTGTGTATGGAGGTACTACGTCATGAGGCGAGTTTGAGTCAGTCATGCTTCTACACATTGGAAACTACGAAGCTTGCCTTTTTAGGTCTTTCTATTTCAGAAAGGAAAGACTTATCACAGAGGGAATGCAACGAAAGTTCATGAGGCTGGTGCCCAAGATGCCAAGACTGTCTCAAGAGGGCGCATTGCTTCATCTCGGGAAATCCAGATTCAGGGGTTACAGTATAAGGATATGAGCTACAATGAGATGCACAGAAATGTCTCTACTCGCAAACATGATCAAACTTGTGGAATTCTCTGCGTACCATAAAAGGCTTCCGTTATCAAGACTCTGAATATGCTGATGGAAGAGTTTTTTTTTTAAAAAAAGATATTCAAGTTATGAAGCAGCGGGGAAAGAAAGGCGTTGAAGTAAATAATCTATCATAGCCACATTGATTAGTCGGGGAGGCTTGAAAGAGCTGAATGTTGTATTCCTGTTTCGCTGACATTTGTTTTTGACGTTTCAATTGACTCCTGAGATTTTTATCGTGAACAGTATCAGCGATTGTATGTTAGAAGCGTATCAAAAACTGTTTTGAAGTGTACGTTACTGCATTTAATAAATGTTATTTATTTTTGCAGAAACTGCTTATTGTCGTTCTGATGATGAAAGTGAACTCCAGAATGTCTGCCGTCTTCTCAGTAAATTCATCACAGAAATATGTCTTTGCTCTTGTTGGTCAATCCAAGTGGAACTTCATGATTCTTCCTAATTGTTGCAGTTGTAGTAGGTGTCATGTCTTATATGATGTGAATACAAACACTTTCAAAGAACACTGTGTGTCTTTCAACATCGTGGGTAATGATTTCATCGGCAAAAATGTGAATTAGATAAATCATTGATGGAGAGTATGCGGCCGGATAGTATGCAAGGAGAAAGTGATTGGAACGAATCGATTGCTCTTCCAAAGGACCAGTATGTCTGGGTGGGCCAAACCGCCGCCTCCATTGCTGTACTTTTCCTTCACTGTACCCCGTCTGATTTCTATTATTTGCACGTACTCACACTTGTTACCAGTCTAATCTATGCATAAGTAACAACTCTAATCATCACAAATGCCTTCGTCCTTTTCATTCTGCTGTCTCCAGGCGGAATGGCGACCAAGCTAGCAAGAAACAAACAAGAAACACGGACTTCCACATAGGACGTTTTCACATGATGTTCCTGATTCTTTGTTGCTATTTCATCAGCAGAGGCAGGACAGTTCAGGTCAATCAGCAAGAGGTATCCTTGCCCAAGTTTGAAATGAAGCCATCAGTCGTTGCGCGGCCTGGAATACGTTTTGTGGACATCCACTGCAACTGCCTCTCCATTGTATACCACGGTCCACCAGCTCTGCTGGGTCTGTGCTGACGGTGAGACAGGACATATCCAATTATGGTGATTGGCTGTCAGTATGATTCCGTGAGTATGTCTATGTAAGCTTTACTAGTCTGTTAGAAAGCTCTCCCAATTTTGGGATTAGCCCACAGATGTTAGTGAGGAGCATGTGCAGCGTGGACAGTACATATCTTTTCTGGTGCTGAGTACGATGCCAATATATCCATCCAGTTTCTTTGAGTCTTCGTAGCTATTGGTAGAACTAAATGGATTGCTTGGGCACTTCAGAGGGCAACTGAGAGTCAACCATGTTGCTGTGGGTCTGAAGTCACATGTTGGCCAAACGAGGTGAGGATGCTAGATTTCCTTCTCTGCAGGACATTAGTGAACCAGATGGGAATTTCTGACAATCCATAATGATTTCATGGCGATCAGTATGTACTTAATTCAACCTTTTTTTAACATGAAATCCAATTCCACAACTGTTTTTGCGAGAGCGTCGGAACCTTATGGGTGATGTATAGAGGTTTATAAAATCAAGAGGAGCATGGATATGGTAAAAGGACAAGGTCTTTTCACTGGGATGGAGGCGTCAGGAACCACAGGGCATTAGCTCCAGGTGAGAGGGAAAATAATTAATAGATATCTAAAGGGCAATTTCATCACATATAGAATGGTGCGTGTATGGAATGACATGCCAGAGGGAGTGGTGGAGGCTGTGCATTGCAAAATTAATAAGATATCTGGGTGGGAATGTGAATAGGAAACGTTTACAGGGATAGTGGCCAAGTGCTGGCAAATGAGGGAGATGAGTTTAGAATATCTGGTTGGCATGGATGAGGTAGACCGCGGGTCTGGTTATGTGCTGTGCATCTGATTGACTCTATCTGCAGTGGCGTGTACGAACCTTTTTACCTGGAACATGAGCTGAGTTTCTGGATTTATGATCTAGCAATACTTCCAATGGAATATCGCTTAACCGTTCCAGCCCTTGCAGTGTTCTATCATGACATTGTACAGATAAACCTATATTCGTTTTTTTTCAAGTAATAGACACATCTTTATTATGTATTTAACCCTGAATTCGACCTGTGTTAGAAATGTTTGATAGAGAGTGTGTCTTGAATTCTATTCTAAAACAGCAGTCAGGTTGTACCTGACCTGGGCTTGTTTGTTGAGGATCGTTTGGAGGTGGTTCAATCAATAGTGAAATCCATGTTGAAGCTGGAATGGGGACTTCCAAAGCGTTGCAGATATTCGCTACAGCTAAAACACCCTTGTCTTCAACACGAATTGGCTATAACGCTGGTGATTAATATACACCATCAGTTGTAAAATGCATAAATCCCTTACCTGTTTTGAGTCTAACTGGATTCCAGTCCAACTGGTTAAAAAGGTGCTGCTGTTGAATGATTTTCTTGTAACGTGTGATCGCACAAATCAGAACTATGACTGCTTTACCAGAACAGACTGCATGGTTAAAATATTAATTGATGTTCCCTTACCAGACTCAGCAAGCCGTGTTTCTCTCCAGTTAACACAACAGTTTCCATAATTATTCGGAAAATTATAATGGCCGGATATATTTCTATATTTCGTGGGTATAATACTGGGTTTGTGTCATTTGACCGTGTCCTCATTGAACCCTTCGTTTCAAGCTGTCATTCTGTTGAATCTCCACTGCACTCGAAAGCACATGGACTGCTAATTCCGTTCGCTTTCATGGCTTTTTCAGTTTATGATGTAAATGACATTGCAGTGCTCACATCAGATGGTGACAGTGAACAAATGTAAATTGCCTACCTCACTCCATCAGTCTCGGTCATGCAGCCTTGCACATTAAAACTCATCTCACACATTGTACGTTCTCATCTCTTGGCCTCCTGTTTGTGAAATATAGTGATTCGTGAAGTGATGTGTTTTGAATGTTGGACTCAGAAATTTGATCTAAACCAAATGGTCCAGTGTGAGGAAGGGCATTGGGCAGGGAACCCATCACTTTGGGTGTGAAATTATGGCCACAAGATGTTGGGGGACGAAATGTGCTTGAAGCTATTTCCGTTCATTCATTCCTATATTGGAAAAATGATAGGTTCTAGTGTCGCAATAGCACTTGGGAAAATAGGTTTGAAAGGATGTGCAGGCTTTGCCATGTTCAGATGCAAACTTCAGTATTGATGTAGAGTCCCAGAGTCTTACAATCATACCAAATGGAAAAGGACCCGTCGTTCCCACAGTGCAATGCCAAAAATGATCCCACGCTAAATGAGTCCCACCCCTCTGCGCTTGGTCAATATCCTTTCAAATATTACTTTGTCATGTATTTAACTGTAACTCCAGCACACAATACTTCAGATGATGTCTCATCAACGTCCTCTATCTCTTCAATATGTCATTTCAACTCTTATGCTCAATGGTTTGAGTAATGTGAACAAGCATGCTCTAAATGCCTTCTTAGCCACAGTATCCATATGTGATGCAAATTTGGAACCATTAAATACTTGAACCTCTGGGTATACCTGTTTGGCAACTCTGCCCAATTCCCTGCGTTTAGTACCATAAGCAATGTCTTTGCTTGTTCTTTTTTAACAGAATGTAATGCCATTCATGCATTCAAATTACACTCCGTCTTCCACTATTCAGCCAATCGACCCAATTGATCAAAATCTCTTTGTAATCTCTGATAACACTCTTCACTGTCTACTGTACAAAACAATGTGCCATGCACAAACTTACAAAACATGTTTTCTGTATTATTATCTAAATATTCCATCATTTAAAATATTACCCAAAAAGTCTTTCCTTCTTACCTCTCCGAATATTGACTTCAAACAGATGTGCGTGAATGGAACTGGGATGGAGAGGGTTGAGGCCGTCACGTTCCTGGAGACACTCTTGGCAAATTGACAGAGAATTGAAGGAGATTCTACGAGTACATTAATAGCAAGCTAACAACTACGGCGACAGTAGGGCCACTAAAAGTTCAAAGACATCCTTTTGCGTTGAACCCCAGGAAATAGGATCGATATAAAATGAATAATTTGCATCGGTTTAACTGTGGAGGAAGAAATGGAGGCTAAACAGCTCAATGAGATAATTGTTGATAATTTGAAATCATTACAGAAGAGGAACTGCTGAATATCTCAGAAAACATAGAACAGATATATCGCCAGGACTTGATCTAATATATCCCAAGAACTTGTGAAAGGTTAGGGAGGAAATTACAGTGCCCCTGACAGAAATATTGGCGTCACATATAATGAAGTGCGTGGTAACTGGAGAGTGGTAAATATTGTGCCTTCCTTTCAGAAGAAATATAAGGTGACTTTGAGTAACAATAGACTGTGAGTCTAAATGCAGTGATGGGTAAGTTGTTAGAAATGATTCTGAAAGATAGAATTCACGTGCATTTGGACAAGCAATGGATGATTAGGAATAGTCAGAATGGGTTTGCGCGAGGAAAATCGTATTACATAAACTTGATTGAGATTTCTGATGAAGTAACCAAGTTGAGTGATGAGGTTATAGCAATATAACTTGTTTACTTGGACTGTAGGAAACAAGGTTGGACATGTTCAACTACTTCGAAAAGTGACATTACATGGGATTGTGAAATTAGATTGCCAGTTCGATACAAAATTAGTGTAACAACAGTAGACAGGGAGTGATTGTGGAAGTCGAGCTGAAGACCCATGACAAGTGATTATCGATATGTTTCAGTGTTGGGTCTACTTTTTATCGTCATTCATATGCGTGATTAATTTGATTTGATTTATTATCATGTGAAATTATGTACAGTGAAAACCTTTCATTGTGTGCAGTACAGACAGATCATAATAAACAAAGAGAGACAAATTGTAGGATGTTTGGACAGAGTGATGCACGTCGGTTACACTGCACAGGAGGTATTGATTCAAAATCAACATTAACACGTTCAACATGATTTATGATTATTGAGTACATTCGCTATTTGAATAACGACAGAGAAGTAACTGTTCTTGAAGTTACTTGTGCGTATGTTCAAGCGTCTGTATCTCTGCCTGACAAAAGAGGTTGCAAGGCAGCATTCCCGGGATGAGAGATCTCTTTGCTGATGTTGGTAGACTTTCCACGGCAACGAGAAGTGAGAAAGGAGTCCAAATGTGGAAGGTTGTTTTCCGTAGTGGTTGTGTACAGAACTCTGTGTCGTTTCGTACTGTCCTGCGCACGGCAGTTTTATATGGTGCATATATGAAAGTTCATGAGGTTCCTTACAAATATGCCGACATTTCTAAGCCATCTGAGGAAGCAGAGGCGCTGTTGTGCTTTCTTGAACTTCGCATCAACCTGGGAAGACCAGGACAGTTTGGCTGTTTTATGTGTATATTCGTTTATGGTTCTCGAATCCAACCAGTCTTACCCTTTACTGTAATAGGAAATTAATGATACTGAACTCTCATTATTACACATTTGAAACCTTTACTTTTCAGACGTCCTTTTATTTGTGAACAGTCTACACAAAATCATTTTAGGATTTCTTGTCTCATCGCGTTGAAATTTCGCTTTCTACAACTAAAATCTGCATAGTTTTGTGGATGGCTTATGGTTTTTGATAACTATTTTAAAACAAACAGAAATAAGATCACGAGATCAAAAGTGTTCTACTCCCTTTGCTTTACTCAGTTGTTCTGTCTTATTACCCAAAGAAGGTCAAGATTTGCTCTTTCTCTGCTACAAAATCTTGCATTTTGAGAAAGAGCCTTTTCTTGCACACACTTAACAAACCGTTTAACATCCAGCGTGATGGTAGTCCCAAACAATGTTTGGAAAAATAAAACCAACTACGATTAGAGTCTAATTACTTTTGCATATACCGGAGATTTCACCACGTGTTTGTTCCTCAATTTCCCTCTGACTATTTGGAAGTCTATGTTAGAATCCATTCAATGTAATCATTTTTTCATTGTATAATTTAAACATAAAGTCACAGTCGTGAAGTAATTAAATGCTTAAGCAGTGTCACGATCACTCTCCAAAACTCAGTCAGTGTGGTGGGAACATATAAGAAAATGACATATCAGGCCAACCACTGAATAGTTGATCCGAAGTGTTGCTCAGAGTCCGACTCAGATACTTAATTGCATATAAGGCTTGTTTTATTCAGGACTCAGGAATTAGTCAGAACTGATTAAAGTTAGAAATGGTTACATACAAGGCAGAATGTGGTGCTGGGAAATAACAGCCAGTCTGGCAGCATCCGAGAAGTAGGAGAATCGAATTTTCGGGTACAATCCCTTTATGAGGAAACCGAATGGAGGGCTTTCACCCGAAATGTCGATTCTCCTGCTTCTCCGTTGCTGGCTGACAGGCTGTGCTTTTCCAGCACCACACTCTCGACTCTGATCTCCAGCATCAGCAGTCGTCACTTTCTCCTATATACAAGTGAAGCCAAACCACCAAAGATATTGTGTGTCTTCTTGCTCCTTCTGACAACGTCAAAACTCCCATGTCTTTTGTGTTTGTTTTACTAGAATTCTCCATTTTATATTCATTAGTTGTAATTTTTCGGTTTATACCTTGCCCTGTAATATAAACCCAACGAAGATCCCCAATAGCAATTGCGATAACTCCGAACCACATTTGAAAAATAAACAAACACAGGCTTTGTGAATAATGAATTACAGAATCTGATTTTGTATCGTAAACAAAAGACTTAACAATTTATTAAGTCAGCAATGTCTTTAGCTGAAAAATTCAACAAGATCTGTTGATTACAATCAATGCTTTGAAACAGAACATTTTTTTTGCACCCATTCACAGGGACGACACACAATCAAACAAAGACAGTCAGGGACAAAATAAATTTGTAAAAAACCAAGCAGTCCAGATGCTTTAATAGTGGAAACCGATCATTCAGTCCAACCATTTCGTGATGTCCAAGTTGCCAAGCAAAAGCCGTCGTATTAGATGGCATTTGATGCGTTTCTATTCAAATCTTTCCTGGTCATGAACGGACAGAAACGTGTTTAAAATGTTGTAGTTCTACCATTATCCTTTTTTTTTTTCCGAACAAGAACCACTCTGTGGGTGAAAACGTTGCTCCTCCTGTGTTTTTCATATCTAGTTTTGAACTCTCCCATCCAAGGGAGAAGATACTTGTTTTTCAACCTCTGAAGTTCCAATAAAATACGGCCCAGCAAATCCAGACACGCTTATGACTCAAAACCTCTATTGGGTACCTGGTGGAGAAGATGGGACTGTACATTAGGGATTTGTTGCACTTAACAAGGGGGGAACACATGTCCTGGGCGGGAGATTTTCTCGAGCACTTTGGGTGTGTTTAAACGAATTTAGAATTTTCTATAGGCCTCCGAATACTTCCAGAGATTTAGAGGAAAGGATAGTAAAGATTATTCTCGATAGGAGTGAGAGAGACAAGGTAGTTGTCATGGGGGACTTCAACTTTCCAAATATTGACTGGGAACACTGTAGGACGAGTAATATAGATTGGTCAGTTTTTGTCTATTGTGTGCAGGAGGGCTTCGTGACACAGTATGTAGACAGGCCAACAAGGGGTGAAGCCACATTAGATTTGGTACTGTGTAAAGAGCCCGGCCAGGTGATAGACTTGGAAGTAGGTGAGCAATTTGGTGATACCACTTGACAAGAGTTACAGCGGGGGGAAAGGCAATCACGATGCGATTAGACAAGACTTTGGAAGCATAGGATGGGGAAGGAAACTGCAGGGGATGGGCACATTAGAAATGTGGAGCTTATTCAAGGAAAAACTCTTGAGTGTCCTAGATAAGTATGTACCTGTCAGGCAGGGCGGAAGCTGTAGAGCGCAGGAGCCGTGGTTTACGAAGGAAGTGGAATCTCTGGTCAAGAGGAAGAAGATAGCTTATGTTAGGATGAGATGTAAAAGCTCAGTTGGGGCGCTTGAGGATTACACGGTTGCCAGGAAAGACCGAAAGAGAGAGTTCATAAGAACCAGGACGAGACATGAGAAGTCAGGCTTTCTATAGATAGTTAAGGAATAAAAGAATGATGATAGTAAGATTAGGGGAAATCAACGATAGTAGTGGAATAATGTGTGTGGAATCAGAGGCGATAGCGGAAGCAAGAAATGAATATTTTTCGACAGTATTCACTCTCGAAAACGACAATGTTGTCGAGGAGAATACCGAGACACAGGCTACTAGACTAATTGGGATTGAGGTTCACAAGGAAGAGGTATTAGAAATCCTGCACAGTTTGAATATAGATAAGTCCCCTGGACCGGATAGGATTTATCCTAGGATCCTCTGGAAAGTTAGGGAGGAGATTGCCGATCCTTTGACATTGATCTTTAAATTATCATTGTCTACAGGAATAGTTCCAAAAGACTGGATGATAGCAAATGTGGTTCCCCTGCTCAAGAAGGAGAGTAGACACAACCCTGGCAATTACAGATCTGTGAGCCTTCCTCAGTTGTTGGTAAAGTGTTGGAAAAGCTTATAAGAGATAGGATTTATAATCATCTAGAAAAGTATTAATTCATTAGGGATAGTCAGCACGGTTTTGAGAAGGGTAGGTCGTGCCTCATAAACCTTATTGAGTTGTTTGAGATGGTGACCAAACAGGTAGAGGAGAGTAAACCGATTGATGTGGTGTATATGGATTTTAGCAAAGCGTTCGAAAAGGATCCCCATAGTAGGCTATTGTACAAAATGCGGAGGAATGGGATTGTGGGAGAAATAGCAATTTGGATCAGTAATTGTCTTGCTGAAAGAAGACAGAGTGTGCTGGTTGATGGGAAATGTTCATCCTGGAGTCCAGTTATTACTGGTGTGCCTGAAGGGTTGATGTTGGTTTCACTGCTGTTCTTCATTTTTATAAATGACCTGGATGAGGGCGTAGAAGGGCTGGGTTTGTAAATTGGCAGACGACACTACGGTCGGTGGAGTTGTGAACAGTGATGAAGGATGATTTAGGTTACAGAGAGATATAGATAAGCTGCAGAGCTGGGCTGAGAGGTGGCAAATGGAGTTTAATGCGGACAAGTTTGAGGTGATTCACTTTGGTCGGAGTAAACGGAATGCAAACTACTGGGCTAATGGTAAGGTTCGTTGTAGTGTACATGAGCAGAGAGATCTCGGTGTCCAGTTACACAGATTCTTGAAAATTTTCACCCAGGTTGACAGGGTTGTTAAGAAGGCATACAGTGTTTTATCTTTTATTAAAAGAGGGAACGAGTTCTGGAACCATGACGTTATGCTACAGCTGTACAAAACTCTGGTGTGGCCGCACTTGGAGTATTGTGTACAATTCTGGTCACCACATTATAAGAATGATGTGGAAGCTTTGGAAAGGGTGCAGAGGAGATTTACTCAGATGTTGCCGAGAATGGAGGGGAGGTCTTACGAGGAAAGGCTGAGGGACTTGAGACTGTTTTCGTTGGAGAGAAGAAGGTTGAAAAGTGACTTAATAGAGACATATAAGATAATCAGAGGGGTAGACAAGATGGACAGGGAGAGCCTTTTTCCAAGTATAATGACGGCAAACACGAGGGGGCATGGATTTAATTTGAGGGATAATTGATATAGGATACATGTCAGAGGTAGTTTCTTTACTCAGAGAGTAGTAAGGGTATGGAGTGTTTTGCCTGCAATGGCAGTAGATTCGCCAACTTCAAGTGCATTTATGTCGTCATTGCACAACCATATGGACGTATATGGAATAGTGTAGGTTGGATGGGCTTCAGACTGTTATGACTGGTCGGCGAAACATCGAGGGCCGAAGGGTCTGTACTTCGCTGTGATGTTCTCTGTTCTATATTCTACGTTCTGTGGCTGGGGAATGCAAACCGGCGCTTCAGCTCAGAAGAGAGGTTTAGTTGTTCAACGGGCAGAAATAAAATTTACAGAATCTGTCAGGAAGGATGAGCAGTTGGTAGGGCAAAGGGACGGTTTAAAGTGTGCCTGTTTCAATGGAGGGAGAATCAGCAGGAAGAGTGTTGAAATTAGAGCATGGACCAGTACGTGGTAATATGTTATTGTGGCCATAACAGAGACACGGATTTCACAGGTGCAGGAGCGGTTGCTGGATGTTTCAGAGTTTGGATCTTTTAAAAAGAACAGAGAGGGGTTAAAATAGCGTTATTTAAAACTTTTTAAAACACAACGAGCGGTGAAAGAGGAGGAAGTAGCATGATTAATTAGAAAGTGCATCAGTGCAGCAGAAATCGAGATTGTCAAGGAGAGTTTGTCTGCTGAGTCAGTGTGCTTGGAAGTCAGTAGCAAAAAAGTAGCAGTCACGGTATTCTGAATTTTCTATAGACAACCCCACCCTGCTGAATAGCAGCAGAGAGATGGAAGGACAGATTTGACAGCAGTTCTTGAAAAGTTGCACATGTAACAGATGTGTTATAGGTGATTTCAAATTCCCTAACATTGATTCAACCTTTTTATTGCAGATTGTTTTGCGAGAGCTGATTTTGTCAGGTTTGGCCAGGAATGATTCCTACACAATATGTAGATCGGACGACTAGAGAGAGGCCATATTGGATTTGGTGATAGGAAAGGGGCCAGGACAGGTGTGAGCTCTCTCAGTGGAACAGCATTTTGGTAACAGTGAGCATAACTGCCTCACACCCGATATAGTCATGTAGAGAGCTCCGAAAAGGCAGGATGGGAAACTAATTAACTGGGAGAGAGAAGATTACACAGCTGTTAGACAGGAGCTGTGGAGAAGAATTGGGAACAATTGTTCCACGGGATATGCATAACAAAAATGTGGAAGCTGTTTAAGGAGCTCTTGTTCCGAGCGTTGGATAGTTTTATTCCACTTAGACAGACAAGGAATGGTAACGTAAGAAACCGTGGATGGCAAGAGAAGAGGAGCTTCTCATCAAGAGGAAGAAGGAAGCTTACTTAAGTTTGAGGAAGCAAGGATCGGCCACAACTTTAGAGGATTGAAAACAAGCGCGAAATGGACCAAGAAGAGCTCAGAGGGGGCACGCGAAAGTCTCGCCAGGAAGGTGTATGCAAAACTCAAAGACGTTCCACACTAACATGAGTAATAGATGAATGCGCAGGGAGAGGGTAGGGGCAATAATAGCTAGTGGAGGAAACTCTCGTTAGTGGAGTTTAACGAGATACGGGAGGTCCTAAATGATTTTTGACTGCCTCTGTATTCAGCAGAGAGACGGACCTTGTTGATAGTGAGAACACGATCGATCTGTTTAATAGTAAGAAGTTGAATGTGATGAAAATTCTTGGTATCATCAAGCTAGATAATGCCCCAGAGCCAGACCAGCTGTATCGAATCTAACTACAGGAAATCAAGAACGAGATTGCTGCACCTCTGTTTGTGATCTTTGCACGCTCACTCTCCATAGGATTATTGGAGGGTAGTGAATGTTTTTTTCGCTGTTCATGAAAGTGAATAGGAATATCCCTGGGAATTGCAGACTAGTTGGTCTTACATCTGTGGTGAGCAAGGTACTGGAAATGATTCTGAATAAAAGTTAATTCGATGTGTAGCATAGAAACAGATGCATCGGTCCAACTCGTCCATGCCAACCAGATGTCCTAAATTGCATAATCTCATTTGCCAGCACTTGGTCCATATCACTCTGAATCCTTCCTCTTAATGTACTCATCTACATGCCTATTAAATGTTGTAATTGTAGCAGCCCCCAACACTTCGTCTGGAAGGTCATTTCACACTCGTAACCATATTTCATATATTCTCATCCAAATCCTTTTATATAAATGAAAAATGTCTGAGGATCCAGCACTAAATCCAGTGTTCATCACACGCCTCCAGTTTGAAACAAAACCCTTCTCTCTTATAAAATCAAATATGTAAACGCAAAATATCAAGAACCCCTGACATTGCTTGCATCAGACACCCCCAGAACTTGCACAGCAACGAAAGAAACACTCTGCTCTTTCAAAATGAGGAGGGACCAGTATTGGACTGGGGTAGACAAAGTTAAAAATGAAACAACACTAGGTCACAATCAAAAGAATTATGAATTATGACAATTTTCAAAAAAAAACATAGTTTGATGAAAGAGATCAGCATGGCTTCGTGAGGGGAAGTGTCATGTCTCACAAGCCATTTTGAGTTCTTTGAGGTTGTGAAGAGTTAGGTTGACAAAGGTCGAGTAGTGGATATGGTGTTCACGGATTTTAGTAAGGTATTTAATTAGGTCATCAGGTGTGCTCATTCAGAATGTCAAGAGGTCTGGGAAATAGGGACACAGAAATGGCGAAAAGGAGACAATAAGTGGTCGTGAATGGAAAATAATTTACCTGGAGGTAAGTGTCAGTGGTGCCCTGAGGGATGTGTTCTTGGGCCTATAATCTTTGTAATTTTACGAAATGACTTGGATAAAGCTGTGGAATGGTGGGTTAGTAACTTTGCCGATAACGCAAAGTTCGATGGTGTTGTAGATGGTAGGTGAGAATGTTTTGCCAGAAAAGCACAAGAAGTCAGACAGCATCAAAGGATTGGGAAAATCCATGTTTCCTGATTAGATTACATTACAGTGTGGAAACAGGCTCTTCGGCCCAACAAGTCCACACCGACCCACCGAAACGCAACCCACCCCTACCACGACATTTACATTTACCCCTTCCCTAATGTTAGAGCCAATTTAGTATGGCCAATTCACCTGACCTGCACATTTTTGGACTATGGGAGGAAACCGGAGCACCCGGAAGAAACCCACACAGACAGGGGGAGAACGTGCAAACTCCACACAGTCAGTTGCCTGAGGCGGGAATTGAACCCAGGTCTCTGGCGCTATGAGGCAGCAGTGCGAGCGACTGTGCCACCGTGTTGCCCATGCAAGGGCTCCGGCACGAAATGTCAATTTTCCTACACCTCAGATGCTGCCTGACCTACTGGGCTTTTCCAGCATCACACTTTCAACTCTGATCTCCAGCATCAGCCTTCTCTCCGGTGTTGTGGATAGTGTCGAGGGCTGCTACAGGCGATAACAAAGCATTAACAGAATGCAGAGCTGGGCTGAGAAATGGCGTAGAGAGTTCAACCTGGATAAATGGGAAGTGATTAATTTTGGAAAGTCAGATTTGACTGCTACATACTGGGTATAATGTGGGACTATTGTTAATGTGATAAAGCAACGGGATATTGGGGTCCATGAACATCGATCCCTTCAAGTTGCCATCCACTTTGATAGGGTTGTTCACAAGGCATATTGTGTTTTGGCATTCATTAACACGGGTATTGATTTTAAATGCAGCGGAGGTTTGCTGCCGTCTTGTAAAACCCAGGTTTGACAACACTTGTTATATTGCATCCAGTTGTGGGTACAGAGGAAATTTACCAGGATGCTGCCTAAATTGAAGTGCTTGTCTTATGAAGAGGGGTGAGAGAGCTCGGGCTTTTCACACTGTGTAGGAGAAGGAAGACTGGTGACTTGGTTGAGTAATACAAAGTGATGAGCGCATAGGTAGAGTAGATAGCCAGAAGATTTTTCCCAGTTCAAAATGGCTGTCACGAGGGTCCATAATTTTAAGTTGTTTGGACGAAGGTACAGTGGAAATGTCAAAAGTTGATTCTTTATGCAGAGAGTGGTGAGAGCGTGGAATGTACTGCCGCTAGTGGTGGTAGAGTAAGGGACTTGGAGACATTTAAGCGATTGCTGGAAAAGTACAATAACGGCAAGAAATTATATGTGTGTTGGTTAGATTGATCTTAGATTGAGATAATTACTCTGCACAGCTTCATGGGCCGACTGGTCTGTACTGTACTGTTCTGTGTTCTATTCCTAGTGATAGTCTGGTCAAAACTTTCTGAACGGTCTCCAAGTTAATAATACCTTCCCTGTAGCAGTGCGACGATAACTGCAAACAGTAGACAGAAAAGGTCTCAGCAACGTCCATTCAAGCATTAACGTTATGTCCCAATTTCTATACTCAATGTTCTGAACAATGAAAGCTCGTGTGCTAAACGGCTTCTTAACTAGTCTATCTACAAGTGAAAGCAAACTCAACGAATTATTTACCTTACCACCTCGGTCTGTCTATTCTGCGTTAGTACTCAGTGCCCTATTATCTTTTTTATACGTCCTGTCATTGGTTGTTTTAGTTAACCACAATTCCTTGCATTAATCTAAATTACACACCATCTGACATTCCTTAACCCTGTGAATTAATTGAAAAACATTTGCATGCAACCTTGGATAACATTATTCACTGTCCACTACGCCACCCATTTAGGTATCATCCACAAACTTGCAAACCATGCCTTTGAATTTCTCATTCTGATCGTTTATATAAATTTCAAACAAACGTTGGCCTAGCCAGGATCCCTATTTAACACCAATATTCGCTGACCCCGCAAGTCCGAAAAAAACCAATATTCCACCACGACTCTCTGTTGACACATATCAAGTCAATGTTGTGTCCATTTGGCAAGCTCACCCTGAATCCGATTTCACCTAACTTTATAAATTAGTCTACAAAGTGGAACTGTGTTAAGGTTTTGTTAAAGCTCATACAGGCAATATCTACCTTTCTCCCCACAGCAATTATTTTTACTTCCACAAAAGACTCAATCGAGATCGTTAGATAAGATTTCTCTGGCAGAAAACATGCAGAATAAACCCTAGTTCGCCCTCGCCCAATCAAATTCTTTGAAATTCTATGTTTTAGAAACAAGTCATCCACTACTGATGTCAGGTTTACTGCGGGAGCCAGTCTTCTCCTTGCAGCCTTTGTTAAATTAAGGCATAAAATTAGCTGTCCTTCGTTTCCTTATATCATCGTTTGTTTAAAATGATACAAATGTTTCGACTAGGGTCACCGTAATTTACTTTAATCATGCTTCGCACAAGTTTCTTGAATACAGTTGATCATGTGGTGAACATTTGTCCACCTTTCTGTTTTCTAAAACCACCAGTATTCCCTCTTCTATAATTTAACTATTTTCATAACATCGGCATTCTCTTTCCTGATTCGTCTTGCCTCCAATTGCTTCTCCACTTGAAAAGCAGATGCTACATCTTCATTCAGTCTCTCTCCCATCACCGGAGGTTCAACACTTGGACGACCACGTTGAACTTTAAGGGTCCCTATTTCGTCATTAGTTGCTGCTTTGCTCTAAATGTACTCGTAGAATCTGTTGCAGTACATTTAACCTTATCTGACAAGGCGATCTCTTATCCAGTTTTCCCTCCTTATTGCCATCTTAAGACGTTATCTTCTTACTTATACGAAAGAACAGATTCATTTGTGCTCAGCAGTTCATATCTAATGCATGATTCTTTCTTATGATTGACTAGGAACTCAATGTGGTTACTCATTTAACAGCCTTTACTTTTACTCGAACAGGAACTTAATTCCTCTCATTGTCACACATCTGGAAATCTCTCACTTGTTACTTCAATGTTTATCATAATGCTTTATTTCACAAGTCAGGATGTGGAGCCCTTTTCTGTGGAAGCATCCATTGGAACTTTGACAATTCGTTCAGGTATGTAGTGCCAGAAGAACAAAAGTGGGAGATCAATGAAATGCCATTATGCCCCTCGAGCGAAATTGGCATTCGAATCTAGTCATGGCTGATGTGAATTGCCTCATATAATTATAGAGCCCTTTCAGAATGACAACTTTATTTGTTTGCTTCGGATATTCATTATCCGCAGTCCTTCATTTCAGGAGGGATGTATTCATTGGAGTTCAGACGAATGCTGTCTGGGTAATCATACAGAAATCTTTAAATTCTGAGAGGACGAGGCAATTTAACTAAGGAAGCATATTTCTCATCTGTAATTGTTCCAGAAAAAGGGGTCACTGTTCTGAGAATACAAGGATGGGATTTCACATTGAGATGAACAAAAGGATTCCACCAAGAGACTCGTAGTTTCATGGAATTCTCCATCACAGGCAAGTATTCAGGCAAAACTATTGAATACAGTGAATTGGGAGATACACATGGCTCTGAGGAATGAAGAAAATTAAATGGGGAAGGGAGAAAGAATGTTCTGATTTTAAAGATAATTCATCTTCATCTCAGATGATGGAATAGCCTCTTCCTTCTTGTAGCGTCTGTATTTAGATGTGAAAATCGTGTTGTAACAGAATTCATTGCCTCCTTCGCATGAATTTAGATTGTAAAGCTCCAGAGCATCGGCATATTAAAGTTAGCCAATCGGAAAATTGACAATTACTCCCAAATGTCTGTTTTATGTTACGTTTCTGCTTTTTGCTATGTTTTTTATACTGTGTTATGAATCCGAGTCAAGGTGACATATTTGCTATAAAACCCGAATGGGTTTATTTTCTGCAGTAACCTTTGCTTTACCTTATCAATCGAGTCCACTGTGGCATGTGACGTTGTAGATGGTGTCTACTGAATATGCCTCAATTTATCTCTACTTTAGAAAGTGCATTGATTTTTTTCCTCGTTGCATTTTGAGTTACAAATCTCCAGCTCCCATCAAGTCAGCAATTTCTGCTAACATTATCCAAAGGCTTCGCTGTTTCTTGTTTTATGATTGCCTCTTTTCCTATCGATGCTGTTATGTTCGAGATTTACCAAATAATTCGTGCCTTTTCAAAATCGCTGAAGTTTGCTAAATGGTTGAACATTCTGTGGGTAGCCATTTTGAGCAAGCAGACTTTCAAACGATTTGCCATTTCACTGATGGAATCTTCTCCACCATATATTGCTATACAACGTTCCAGAGAGAGCAACACACACAAGGCACGGCAAAGCCCTATTCCCTTAAAATTTTACATTGTTCCTTCCCAATATTAATCCATACATCCTATACTCCAAGATCATATTTGAGCATGTCTCATTTTTCTCTTTGCCAAATCCGCCGATCTCTCTCCATCATTATGAACCATTCCAACAGACGGAATAACGTTTTTTCTCTCTTCCCCATGGATGATACTCTAAGTTTGAAGTTTAACATATGACCAAGAAGCAGGAACAAGCTATTCGGTACTTCGCGGGTGCTGCGCCATTTATTCTGTTAATGGTTGATCTGATTATAACCTCAAAAATACACATTCCTCTTTATCAGAGGGAGAGGAATGTGTATTTTTGAGGTTATAATCAGATTCCTTGACGCAAATTCCTTGACGCAACATGCCGATTATGAAAGCTCGTCTCAGCCTACCCATTCAGAGAGAAACAGTTCCATCTTTTGTTTGCTTAATATTTGTGACCAATAACCCGAGGATCATCTTGCCCTCATTCCCGTATGCAATGCAAAGTAAATACAGAGTAATCTATTCCTGTACAAAAGAGGAGCAATAGAAGAAGTAGCATCAACCATTGTCCATCCTTTAAGAACCTTGTTTGTGGCCATCGTGCAAGATTACTGGCCATGATTGATGTGTTATTGTGCAAAACTGCCGTCATTCATCCAGCAAGTAGTAAAAGATCAGTCCCCTGAAGCAAACCCATTTTAAGAAAGAGAAAGGCCTCAATTCGGTGTCAGCTTGTACTAAGAGTGGAAAAGTGGCAGTCACTGTGAGTTGGAACAACATCTTAAGACTTCAGAAATACAAAAGGCGCCCATTCGACCCATTGTATCTGTTTCACACATCCTCACTATCCTTTTCGTATTCCTGTGCCTCATGAAACACCCCCTCCGCTTGGCACAAAATTAACAATGACCCCCTTGAACACTTTAACTGAACGTGTATTTCCAGGAAGTGCTTTGACTCTAACTACACGTTGTGTTTCTTTCTTTCTCGTGCCACCCTTGCTTCGTTTGCATGTAGTTCAAGTATAAAATCACCGGTTCTTTGTTTTTTTTTGACTGGAAATACCTTCGCCCAAATTATTCTGTTTGGTCACCAATGATTTCGCAGACCTTTATCAGATCTCCCTCTCCGCCTACTTCTCGCATGTTAAACAGTCTCAAATTCTTCAGTCTGTCCTGATCATTGAAGCTCCTCACTCTGAAAACCATTCTTGCTCGTAGCTTCTGCATATTGTCTCCAATGTATCTGCCTAAACTACCTTCTGGAAATAATCAGAGGTTGAGGTTTGGCTGTGCCAACTGCTGAGTAAACCACTGTGATAATCACAATTTCTGGTATGAACCCCCGTGTGAATTTGAGTGTTTTGAGGAACACAGTCAATGTGTGAGAGTAAGGAGCAGTCACCAAAAGAACCTATGTGAAAATTTAGCATTTGAAATCTTTCAGGAAGTCTCTGACAAGAGCAGGGTCATGATTTAGAAGGAAGGTTCCAACCTGTTTAAAAATTGACGCTCGAGTTTCTTACATATTCAAAGCATAATGTGATTTCCATACCTGATTTTTTTTATCACAACAGTAATGTCACTTTTGCGTGTTCTATATATTTGTGTATGCAAGTCCACACAATTCATTTGATGCATTCCAGAAATGAATTGAGATTCTTCCAAAACTTTTTTCAAGTGCATATTATATTTGAATCAAGTTCAATCTGACGTCAAATAAAACCGAACAGCTGTGCGTGCTGGAAATTCGACACAAATGCAGGGAGGGCCAGCGAAGATCAGCTAGTATGGCAGCATTCTTGTAGGAGAAACAAGAATTTTGTTTCAAATCAGGCATGACTGGATTTCAGAACTTTACTTTAGACGGTAGCAAGAAATATCTGGTGATCCTGAAACCTTCAAGAGGTAGTGCCCAAACAGAAATCTGGAAGCACAATTGACAACAGGTGCTGCAGAAGCACATTCCAAAGAAAATAATTTTACTCAAATAAAAATCTGGCATTTACTCAATAACATAGAAAATTTCTCTAATGTGTCCTGTTCACAATATCCTTTCCAGAAAAGAAAATGACAGTCTGAATATAAACTGAATAATCACTGCCTTTATGAGTCGTCAAGGAATGTGCAGATAAATTGTATTTTAATTACAGTAAGCTTGTGACAGGGAATATATTGGCTTGTATCATATTTTGAGAATAAGATATGCTCATAATATTATTGCAGTTTTTCGAATGGATTCATTTTACATCATTCAAGACATCGACTTTTAATGTAATTAGTGAGACATGCATGTTAAACGAAGGGTGTGGGTGGAGTTTCTCATCGCATGGACGAAGTGCATAACTTGAATGTTTTATCTTCTATGATCCTATGAGTCATGTCCCAACAGTAATTAATAAGATGTTTCTTGCTCTTGCCCATCCCACATTCAATTTTAACACTGTTCATCATAAGGGCTCGCTCTTTCATCATGAAAAAATTGCGGATCCCTTTCTTTGTTTCTCCTTTGGACAACTTGCCAGACAGTGTAGGAACATTAACGATTTATGATCTGATTATAGGATGCATCACGTTTGCTGATAATGCATTACATTCCACTAAAAACACTGTGGATACAGACATAACTTTTTCACTGTTCTTAACATGCAAATGGGACGAACGTTTTCGGGATATTTGGAAAAGCACATAAAAATTCGAAAGTTAGCTAGCTTGCAATGTACTTGTTATAAACCATGTCAGATAATTCCCTGGAACATTTCCCCCAGCAATATATTTCAGTTGTGTGATTATAACTATGCAGCGTGTGATCAAGGCCTATTTAAATTTATGGCGAGATTAACTGCTAAACAATATATGTTCTACCATAACCTTGCTGTTGTGATGCTTTGTAAACTTCGCGGGATATATTTTAATGCAACATTCAGTCAATTGCATTTGTAACCGTTCTTGCAAACTGAGAACCACTGACAATCCCATACATAATTGTCACTTTGTAATTGACTGGCGAAGGCGACTGTGGGTTTCCGATTCAATTGAAATTCTTCGAGAGGACAGTATATAAGTTAGAACCAGGAGGGGATAGGAAACCTTTGCTGTACTTCGAGCATGGAGCACTGAAAATATGTTAAGTTAAAACATGGTTACGTCTGTTATGTAGGAGCATACGTCAGCCATTCCACCCATTAAAGGAATTTTAAGGATCTGAAAGAGTAGTAAGATCCTAAAGGTGGTTATTGTTCTAAAATATCATGAGGCATGTGGAAGCTTTGTGGGAACGCGAATGTTGAGGTCTATTACAAACGTTAGCATTCAGAGTTTGGGAGGTTTTTCACAATGGTGTCATCCATAAGGTCACCCCTCAGCCTCTGACGCTCGATGGAAAACAGCCCCAGCCTGTTTAGCCTCTCCCTTTAGCACAAATCCTCCAACCCTGGCAACACCCTTGTAAATCTTTTTTGGACCCATTCAAGTTTCACAACACCTCTCCGATACGAAGGATACCAGAATTGCACGCAATACTCTGAAATAGGTCGAAGCAAGGTCCGGGACAACCGCAAAATAGGAACAATATTCTGACCAATAATACAAAGCATGCCAAACGCCTTCTTCACTATACTACCTCCCAGCGATCCACTTTCAAGGAGCAATGAACCTGCACTCCATGGTCTCTTTGTTCAGCAACACTCCCTATGACCTGACCGTTAAGTGGAAAAGTCCTGCTGAGCTTTGCTTTCCCAAAATGCAGCACCGCGCATTTATTGGAATTACTCTCCACCTGCCACTTCTCAGCCCATTGGCCCATCTGATCAAGATCCTGTTGTAATCTGTGGTAACCTTCTTTGCTGTCCACTACACCTCCAATTTTGGTGCCATCTTCAAACTTATTGACTATTCCCCCCAAGCTCACATCAAGTCATTTACATAAACGACGAAAACTCGAGGACCCAGGCCCGATCCTTTTGACGGCCCACTGGCACAGGCCTCCAGTCCGAAAAGCAACCCTCCACCATCACCCTCTACCTTCTACCGTTCATGCAGTTCTGTATCCAAATAGCTAGTTATCCCTGTATTCCTTGAGATCTAATCTTGCTGATCAGTCTCTAATGAGTCCATCGCCTGACTGACTTCCGTATAGATGACATCTAACGCTGTGCCCTCATGCGGCCATAAAGTAATCTATGTGGTTGGAGTTTGAGAGGTCACTCAAGAGACTAGTCCATAATACGGGGTGGGCAGTGAGCTCAAAAGCATGGGCTGCTCCTTCTGGTCTATGTGAGAAGTACCTGTGAACAGGTGCTTGGGATACAGCACACGCGCATTATGTATGTCCAGTTCTGGTCCCTTCTAAGTGCAGGGATTCGGAAGGGGAACGGGGACTGGGAGCACGGTACGACATACATGAGAATTAGAGAATCATGGGTAAAACAGACGTTGGAAGAATTCAAGAGCAGCAAGGGAAATAGCAGAACGAGTTGACTGGCAGGAACCCCGCCCCTTGTGACAAATCCCCATGGAACCAGGTGCACAATTTTGGTTCCTGTTGGAAGTCCACTGACCTCTCGGGGTAGGGGGAGCAGCACTGGCCCGTAAAGATCCGCCTCGTCGTTCTGCTGCACAGTAGAAAGGGCAAGAAAGTCTGTGTAAATGGTGATCCAAATGTATGGTCAGCAGATAGATGTTTCCATAATTAAAAATAGGACCCCAGTAGCTTATAAGGTCTCTCTTGTGCTAGGGGGAAGGGAAATGGGGGCCAGGTGAGAACAGCCAGTGGTCAGGGGGCATATTGATGTCAAGGTGTGTACAAAATCAGAGACGATTCCCTAAAGAAGAAGATAGCATGTTAGGGAGTTCCATCAACAGTTGCATACCAAAGGGATTGATCTCAGATTAACTGTGACAGATTCCTTCCCAATTGACAAAAAAATGCGTACTTAGGAATTCCCTCAAGTGAACCTGCTTTCCCGACATTTCCAGGCCTTAAACTTCACAAAATAATGACACACCAGGTGACAAAAGTTACCCTTCCATGGACATCCGTTACAAATCATTATAAATCGATTTGTCTCATCCCTGATTCGTTTACAGGAGATGAGGCCAGTGTTTTCCTGGCTATTCTGTGCTGAGACGTCATGGAGTTGGTCAAGTCCATGTAATCTCCTCTTGCCACCCTCTCTACCCCAAGGTAAGCAATACTTCCTCTCCTGTACTTTCTCTCCAATACTATTCCAAAAACTCAGGATTCCCAGAAGATTGAATTGTGGATGGTTAGGGATTGGCAAAAATCTTTGTTCATAACCAATGTTAATTGCAAATGTCACAACGGCAGTGATTGTGATGTGTGAGCGAGTAATCACGAACTCCAAATGCATGCAAATGAAATTAATTACAACATACAACACTCAGTTCGACCAAAACTATTTGTGCTGGTACTCAATGATAATTCGAAACAAATATTCCAACTATGTTTGACTTGCTTCAAAGCCGTAGTGAAATATTGCATGAGGAATACGTTTTTTTTAATTTGCGAGAATTCTATTAGATGCAGTTTTCTGAAAGTGAAGGGAAAGGTCAAAATGTAGATAAGTTGCAATAATTGAGGAACTAATTTGCGAGTGGTAAACCTTGCGTTAAACCCTGTGATGTTTAGAATGCTGAAAAGCTGAAAAGACGGGGCTGGAGGGTGTCGACATTTCTGAGCAATGAGCAGGTTAAATGACGCAGAGATGGAAATGGCACGTCACCGTCTGGTTCACAGCCAGACGCTTGCTCACGTACATCTGTGGTATTAATGCCATTGGGCAGTTTCCGTTAAGGGTTTTCCATTTAGGCGAAAGCTTTATCAAGTCTACCACTGGTGTGGATACGCGGGAATCACGGTGATCAGTTGAGATGATGCAAACGTTTCTCCCAGAGCGATTGTTGACGTGAATGCAGTGACACAGGAAAGATGGCTGAGGAGGTCGGTGGGATCGTAGGTTCAGTCAATTAATATTTAGATCTTCGACATCGTGAAGAATAGCCATCACAGCTTCGAATTTGAAGAGCAGGGAAGGGAGCTGTGCTTGGCAGGAATGGACAGAGAGAGAGAAAGAATGACGGAAGTCCTGAACGTTGGCGAGGTCGACGATTTCCGCTAATCTTCTTGGGTCCCGTGTGTCAGAGTTGGAGGCACAGTCAAACAGTTGGAAAGTGGGCTGGTAGAATCATTCGAAAGACATAGGGTAGGTCTCATGGCATGGGCAACAAAAGTCATTTAGGAAACAGATTGGACGATTCTAGGTTGGCGATGGATGATCACAGGGTGTGACTCAAAGAGATATAATGGCAAGGGGGATTGTGAGAGAGTCCAGAGTGCCGTGGAGTTTTGGGCAGACATAGAGGTCATACTGAGAAGGTATAAGGTAATGTCAGATATGTCAAAAATGATGGTAGGACCAGACTAATGATGGTGAAGACACAACAACCCACTTCAAAGGTCATGAACACCATGTTGAGTGATATTGTCAAATATGCTGGTATGATTACCGTTGTAGCCAATAGCCAATGGGGTTCCATTGACGTAAGACACTAAGCAAAACGGAAGATCTAAATGCGGACAGCTCGATTGATGATGTTGTGCGAGATGTTTGGCACTGATGATAACGGAAGACAAAGGCTCATGCAGATATCAGAGATGTGGGACCACTGATACGGAGTGTGTCTGGGAAAATTAACAAACAGTGAAATTCAAAACTAATCTTGAATGAACTATTGGGTGAATTTCACAGCACAGAATCAGAGAAGCTGATCGTTGTTTAAAGTGTGGCCTACAAAGAATCTGCAGTCGTGAGTAGTGTAGGTTCTTTCTTGATAATGTTTTTGGAGATGTATCTCATGATTAAACTTAAAATATTAACCATTACTATGAATTTAACGTGGAACAGTGTTTGTAGAGGAATAAGACGGTGTTAATTTCTGGGTCTGTAGATTCTGAAGGAGGAAAAATGGCCTTTAATACAATGATATGTACTTCTTGTCAGATCTGGGAATTTAAATGGAGTTTAAGGGTTACTGCAGATTACGTCTGCCATTCATGCTGTTGGTTGCGATTCTTAGCAGATCGAATGGATCAGTTGGAGAGACAGTTAGAAGCAATGAAGAATTTATAACAGCAACAGTATGTGATGGATGAATGGTGTAAATTCTCAGTTACAGTCACATAGATAGGTTAACTCCAAGAAAGGTAAGAGAGGTAGGCAGCTAGTAGAGGATTGTTTTGTGGATATACCCATTTCAAACAGTTTTGCCGTTTTGGAAAATGTAAGGGGTAATGGATTATCACGGGAACATAGCATGAGCAGCCAAGTTTCTGATAGTAAGACTGGCTCGAATGCAGCGAGGGATACATCGGTTCCAAGATATTAATTGTGCTAAGTGATTCTGTAGTCCGAGGGACAGACAAACGTCTCTGCGACCAGCAGCGAAAAAGCAGAATGGTGTGTTGCTTCCCTGGTGCCAGGATCAAGGATGTCTCAAAGAGGGTGCAGAATGTTATCACGGGGGACAGGGGCCAGGGGCCAGCAAGAGATCATTGTCCACATTGGAACCAAAAACATAGGAAGGGAAAAGGTCGAGATTCTGAAGGGAGATTACAGAGAGTTAGGCAGAAATTTAAAATGGAGGTTCTCCAGAGTAGTAATATCTGGAATACTGCCGGGGCTACGAGCTAGTGAGAGCAGGAATAGGATGATAGAAGAGATGAATGCATGGCTGAGGAGCTTCTGCATGGGAGAAGGATTCACATTTTTGGGTCATTGGAATCTCTTTTGGTGTACACGTGACCTGTAGAAGAATGACGGTTTGAATTTAAATTGGAAGGGGTCTGATATACTGGCAAGGAGATTCGCTCGAGCTGCTCGGGAGGATCTAAACTATTAAGGTGGAGGGTGGGGCCCAGGGAGATAGTGAGGAAAGAGATCACTCTGAGACTGGTACAGTTGAGATCATAAGAGAGTCAAACGGTCAGGGCAGGCAGGGACAAGGTAGGACTAATAAATTAAACTGCAATTATTTCAATGCAAGGGGCCTAACAGGGAAGGCAGATGAACTCAGGGCATGGTTAGGAACATGGGAGTGGGATATCATAGCAATTACAGAAGCATGGCTTAGGGCTGGGCAGGACTGGCAGCTTAATATTCCAGGATACAAATGCTACAGGAAGGATAGAAAGGGAGGCAAGAGAGGAGGCGGTGGTGGCATTTTTCATAAGGGATAGCATTACAGCTGTGCTGAGGGAGGATATTCGCGAACATACATCCTGTTAAGTTTTTTTGTGTGGAACTGAGGAATAAGATAACCTTATTGGGATTGTATTATAGTACCCACAAATAGTCAGAGGGAAATTGAGAAACAAACTTGTAAGGAGATCTCAGCTATCTGTAAGAATACTAGGGTGGTTATGGTAGGAGATTTTAACTTTCCAAACATAGACTGGGACTGCCATAGTATTAAGGGTTTAGATGGAGAGATATTTTTTAAGTGTGTACAAGACAATTTTTCCTGATTCAGTATGTGGATGTACCAACTAGAGAAGGTGCAAAACGTGACCTACACTTGGGAAATAAGACAGGGCTTGGCTGAGGTATCAGTGGGGGAGCACTTTGGGGCCAGCGATCCTAATTCTGTTTTATTCAAAATAATGATGGCAAAAATAGACTAGATCTAAAAGTTGAAGTTCTAAATTGGAGAAAGGCCAATTTTGATGGTATTAGGCAAGAACTTTCGAAAGCTGATTGGCGACAGATGTTTGCTGGTAAAGGGACGGCTGGCAAATGGGAAGCCTTCAACAATGAGATAACGAGAATCAAGAGAAAGTATATTCCAGTTAGAGTGAAAGGAAAGGCTGGTAGTTATAGGGAATGCTGGATGACTTAAAGAAATTGAGGGTTTGGTCAAGAAAAAGCAGGAAGCATGTACAAAGTATAGACAGGATAGATCGAATGAATGCTTGGCAGAGTATAAAGCCAGTTGGAGAATACTTCAGAGGAAAATCAGGAGAGCAAAAAGGGGACATGAAATGCATTTGGCAAATAGAATTAAAGAGAATACAACGAGTTTTTACAAATACGTTAAGGACAAAAGGGTAACTAGGTATAGATTAGGGCCCCTCAAAGAACAGCAAGGCGGAATTTGTGTGGATCCGCAAGAAAATAGGGGAGACATTAAATGAAAATTTTGCATAAGTATTTACTGTGCAAAAGGATAAGGAAGATATAGACTCTAGGGGAATAGATGGTAATATCTTGCAAAATGTTCATATTACAGAGGAGGAAGTGCTGAATGTCTTGAAACGGGTAAAGGCGGATAAAATACAGAGGTATGGCATTGAGGGTGACTTGGAGGTTTGGATTAGAAATTGGCTGGCTGGAAGAAGACAGAGGGTAGTAGTTGATGGTAAAGGTTCATCTTGGAGTGCCGTTACGAGCGGTGTTCCGCAAGGATCTGTTTTGGGACCATTGCTGTTTGTCATTTTTATAAATGACCTGGAGGAGAGGTTAGAAGGTTAGGGGAGCAAATTTGCGGATGATACAAAAGTCGGTGGAGTTGTTGACAGTGAGGAAGGATGTGGCAGGTTACAGCGGGTGATAGATAATCTGCAGAGCTGGGCAGAACGGTAGCCAATGGAGTTCAATGTAGCTAAGTGTGAGGTGATTCACTTTAGTTAGAGTTACAAAAAGATGGGGTACAGGTCAAATGGTCGGATACTTGGTAGTGTGGATGAGCAGAGGGATCTTGGTGTCCATGTACACAGATCTTTGAAAGTTGCCACCCAGGTAAATAGTGCGGTGAAGAAGGCATATGGCGTACTGGCTTTTATTGGTAGAGGAATTGAGTTCTGGAGTCCTAAGGTCATGTTGCAGTTGTATAAGACTCTGGTGCGGCCGCATCTGGAGTATTGTGTGCAGTTTTGTTCTCCATACTATAGGAAAGATGTGGAGGCACTGGAACGGGTGCAGAGGAGGTTTACCAGAATGTTGCCTGGTATGGTAGGAAGATCGTATGAGGAAAGGCTGAGGCACTTGGGGTTGTTTTCATTGGATAAAAGAAGTTTTAGGGGTGACTTGATAGAGGTGTACAAGATGATTCGGTTTTAGATAGGGTTGACCGTGAGAACCTTTTTCCACGTATGGAGTTTACTATAAAAAGGGGGCATAGCTTTAAATTAAGGGCTGGTAGGTATAGGACAGATGTTCTGGGTAGGTTCTTTACTCAGCGAGTCGTGAGTTCATGGAATGCCCTGCCAGTAGCAGTGGTGGACTCTCCCTCTTTATGGGCATTTAAACGGGCATTGAATAGGCATATGGAGGATAGTGGGCTAGTGTAGGTTAAGTGGACTTGGATCGGCGCAACATCGAGGGCCAAAGGGCCTGTACTGCGCTGTATTCTTCCATGTTCTATGTTCTATGTTCTATAAAAATTCAACTCCGGATCAGATGTATACTATAACTCTGGGAAGCTAGAGAAGTGGTTGTTTTGCCTCTTGCTGAGATATTTGTATCATCAATAGTCACAGGTGAGGATCCAGAAGACTGGGGGGTTGGATACCATATTGCCACAGTTTAAGAATGGTGGTAAGGACAAGGCAGGGAACTATAGACCATTGAGCCTGACGTCAGTGGTTGGCAAGTTGTTGGAGAGAATCATAAGGGACAGGATGTACATGTATTTGAAAATACAAAGACTGATTAGGGATATGTGCGTGGGAAATCATGTCTCACAAACTTGATTGAGTTTTATTTAGGAAGCAACGAAGAGAATTGAGGAGGGCAGAGCAGTAGATGTGATCTTTATGGATTCGGTAAGGCTTTCGACAAGGTTCCACATGGGAGACTGATTAACAAGAATAGATCTCACGGAATACAGGGACAACTACCCATTTGTGTACAGAACTGGCTTAAAGGTAGAAGATGGTGGTGGAGGGTTGTTTTCCAGACTGCAGGCCTGTGACAAGTAGAGTGCCACAAGGATCGGTGCTGGGACTCTACATAAATGATTTGGATGCGAGCATAAGAATTACAGTTAGTAAGTTTACAGATGACACCAAAATTGGAAGTGTCGTGGACAGCGAAGAACTTTACATAACATTGCAACAGGATGTTGACCCGATGGGCCAATCAGCTGAGAAGTGGCCGATGGAGTTTAATTCAGATAAATGTGAGGTGCTGCAATTTGGGAAAGGAAATTTTAGCAGGACTTATACACTTAATGGTAAGGTCCTAGGGAGTGTTGCTAAACAAACAGACCTTGGAGTGCAGGTTCACATCTCATTGAATGTGGAGTCGCAATAGATAGGATAGTGAAGAAAGCATTTGGTATGTTTTCCTTTTTTGGTCAGAGTATTAAGTACTGGAGTTGGGAGGTCATGTTGCGGCTGTGCATGACATTGATTAGGCTACTGTTGGAATATTGCGTGCAATTCTGGTCTCCTTCCTATCGGAAAGATGTTGTGATACTTGAAATGGTTCAGCGAAGGTTTACAAGGATGTTGCCAGGGTTTGAGGATTTGAGCTATAGGGAGAGGCAGAACTGGCTGGGTCTGTTTTCCCTGGAGCGTCGGAGGCTGAGGGGTGACCTTATAGATGTTTACAAAATTATGAGGGGCATGGATAGCTTAAACAGGCAAAGGCTTTTCCCTGGTGTGGGGCGTCCAGAACTAGAAGGCATGGGCTTAAGGTGGGACGGGAAAGATATAAACAACCTAAGGGGCAACATTTTCACACAGAGGGTCATACGTGTATAGAAAGAGCTGCCAGAGGAAGTGGTGAAGGCTGGCACAACTGTTCACATTTCGGATGCATTTGGATGTGTATTTGAATAGGAATGGCTTGGAGGGATATTGTCCGGATGCTGGCAGGTGGTTGTATATTGGTTTGGGATATCTGGTCGGCATGGACGGGTTGGTCCGGAGGGTCTGTTTCATGCTGTACATCTCTATGACTCTATGATATCAAGGGAATGGATGCAGAGATATACCAGTGTGGCACTTGGTGTAGGTTGGTTACCACACTGCTCAGTGGCGGTGTAGACAACAATGCCCCATAAATGTCACATTTCTTCGGCTACAGTGTGTGTGGTTATCACCAGTGCCCTCTTACTTTGCGCTAATTATCTGCCTTTTCACCATTTCACCTGGGAGAGAAAGCAATCATTTGGAGGAAGGGGCAATTGAACTTCATGTGTTATATTGTTCTCGGTTTCTGAGCGCCAGTTATCACTGATGGAAAACGTGCTGCAATGCAGAGTGCCTTGGATTTCTATGTGATTGAATCACAAAAGAGTTATTTACAGTTGCAGCAGATAATTTGAAAAAAAAATGGAATATTGCTGTTTATTGTCAGAGTGAAGGAGTTTTAAAATACTGACGTTGTGATGCAGCTATATAGGGTGCTGATTAGGCTGCACTTGGAGCACTGTGTACAGTTTTGGTCCCCTTACTTGAAAAATTATGCAATGGCCCTGGACGAGGCGTGGAGGAGGTTCACTCAGTTGATTCTGGATTGAAGAGGGTCAGCGAGTGAGGACAGACTGAATAGCTGAGATGATACTCATTACAATTGATGAGCATGGAACAGGCCTTATAGTAACTTGTAACGTTATGAAGGCAATAGTTCAGAAAGAAACAGGGAGGTCAAAGTCAAAGTCGGTGACATAACATCAAAATATGGTGAAGCAGATTAGGACTGAGTGGAAGAAGAGCTTCTTTACACAAAGGGATGTTAATCTGTGAAATTTCCTGCCAAATGAAGCAATTGAGGACATTAGCTTGGATGATTTTAAGGCAAAGTTCCTTCGATATTTGAACATTGAAAAATTTAAGAGTTATGGTATGTGAGCGGGTAATTGGAGCTGAGCCTCCGATAAATCAGCCACGATCTGATTGAATATGAAGCTGGCTGGAGAGGCCAGATGGCCGACTTCGCCTCTGTTTCTTTCGTACATGTGTAATAACTTGGTTTTCCATCAATTGGGCGTTAAGATCAAGCAATTCCCCTCCTTCAATCTCTTGTCAATCTAATGAGGAACACTGATGCTTGGCTTTTGAACTTCCCTTCCTGATTGGAGTAACACTAACTCTTTTTCTCCACTAGTAAAGCACAGGAACAGGAGGAGACATTTCAGCTCCTTAAACCTGTCGGCAATTCACCAGGCTCATTTACTGCTTAGCTGCACATGCCTGGACATAAGATTTAACCTCCGTTAACAGGGAAATTACTCACAGATTTCATTGTGATAACATATGCAGCATCTACTGCGATATGTGCAAGTGAGTTCCAAACATCTACACCCCCTTTTTCTGTTTGTGTGTATGTCCTGTGTCTGGGTGTCTGTGCTTGTGTCACTGAGTCCGTGACTGAGCTGTGTGCATGTGTCTGCGTGGCTTTGCGCTCAAGCATGTGTGTGCTTGATGGGTTTAGTGTGATTATGATTGACAGTGTGTGTGAGTGTGAAACTCTGTGTGTATGTGTGTGTGTATGAACCAGAGTATGTGTAAGACTGAGAGAGAATGCGTGAGTGAGTTAGTTGTGTGTGTGAACGCATGTCTATGAGTGAGATTGTGTTTATGTGAGTGTGTGTGAGACAGTGTGATGAAAGAGAGAGTATATGTGTGAGTGCCTGTGCGTGAGAGTGTGAAAGTGTGTGAGTATGTGCGTGTGGGTTGAGTGGGGCACAACATCTCCCAGCATGGACTGGGTCCCAATTCGCAAGCTGTGTCAAGTAAAGATTGCAACGCAACGACTGAACTTCACAGACAGCTTCTATGACTGATCACGAAGATTAGGGGAGATAGTTACTTGAAATTTTCACTTATTTAAACATGGAGCATCAGAGGGAAGGAAGCGGCCATTTGACCCATTGACCCCGTGCATTCGCTTACTCTGAGTTGTGAGATCTAGCTCTCTCTCTCCCTCTCTTTCTCTATCTCTCTACCCCCCCTGCCCCCCACCCAAATAAACACGAAGTGGTGCATGCCGACTCTGAGACTCACCCAATGTATATCGGAAATGCTCTGGATTTCCCCGGTTTTAGTGATCAACTTTTTGCTGCCTTTGACCAATTCCGTGCACTGCCAGAACAAAGACGAGGAAAGGAGGGAAAAAATGGTTCAACTGATTATGTCCAGATGCCTTTCAAATGTTGTAATTGTACGAGTCTCCACCACTTCTTTTGGCAGTCCGCTGTATACACGCAATGCACTTTGCATGAAAAAGGTACTCCTCACTTCCCATTTAAACCTTTTGCCTCTTACCTTAAGTTTGTGCTCACCAGTTTTGGACTACCTAATCCGATGTAGAAGACCTTGGCGATTCGCATCATCTATGCCCATTATGATTTGCTGAATCTCTAAAGCGGAATCCCTCGGCTTCCTACACACCAGAGAAAAAAAACTTCCAGCCAATCCAGCCTCTCGTCTTAAATCGGACTTTCCAGTCTCTTTAACTTCCTTGTAAATCTTTTTTGCACTTTTTTCAATATGACTGGAATTGAAAACAGTAATCGATAAGTGGTTTCACCAATATCTTACACAGCCCTAACACGACACCCCAACTCCTCTGAATAATGCCGTGAACGATGAAGAAAGTGTGCCACATGCCTTTCTTCATCAACCTTTCTACCTGTGAAGCCACTTTCAATTATCCACGTATCTATCCCACTTGGTCTGTCTGTTCGACAACCACTGACTTTGGAATAACTGCCCTGGTTTGTCTTCCCAAAACCTCACATCCCGAAATATTTAGCCTTTTCTCAAAACTAAATCTCTCCATACCCAGGGATCATCCTGATGGAACTTCTCTCAACTGCTTCCAATAAAATGATATCTTTCCTTAAATAAGGGGCAGCAAATCTGCTCGTGGTGCTCCTGATGTCGTCTGCCCAACAACTTCCATTTCAATCTCAATAGGATTCACCAAGACATTAAAGAAGGAGCTGCAGACTTCTTGATGCAATGTTGCCATTTGCATACATTCCCTCCAATGCCACTTGAGCATAACGGAGATTAGATTAGATTACTTACAGTGTGGAAACAGGCCCTTCGGCCCAACAAGTCCACACCGCCCTGCCGAAACGCAACTCACCCATACCCCTACATTTACCGCTTACCTAACACTACGGGCAATTTAGCATGGCTAATTCACCTGACCTGCACATCTTTGGACTGTGAGAGGAAACCGGAACAAACCCACACAGACATGGGGAGAACGTGCAAACTCCACACAGTCAGTCGCCTGAGGCGGGAAATGAACCCGGGTCTCTCGCGCAGTGAGGCAGCAGTGCTAACCACTGTGCCACCGTGCCGCCCACAAAGGTACATTTCACCACAAAGGTGAAATGTCCTCACACAGGTAGCAGATTAGTCATGACCACAATGGATTGCAGAGAACTGCAGGCGATTATGATTAAATGGAGAATATTTCCGAACAAACAGTAAATGCACCCATTCTCATATATCTTTCGAAGTTGGGGCCGGAGTAGGGAAGCAGATTTTAAAGAAAAATGAGATGCAGACTGGAAAGCAGCAAAATGCTTCTGTCATTCTGTATCTGGGTGAATGCTGCAATTCAAAACAAGTTAAGAAGAGATGTTGGAATTGTGGGAGAAACAAAGCAGCTCTAAAAGCGTCTGTGGCGAGAGAGAAGGCATACTCAAATTTTTGGATCTAGTCGACTTTCTTCAGAAAATGTACCCTCCCGGAGAGACAATTCAAAACATTACATGAAAGTTTCCAAACATGCCTCCATCCAGACTTGCGTCAATGAACATTCGTTATGACTTTTACTCTGTTTAACCCAACCGGGTCTAATTGTTGGAGAATTAGTATTGGGAAGACTACTCCTGTGCAGCAAGTATTTCATGATGATTTCAAATTTTATTTTCCCCTCTATTTATCTCTCTCCCTCTCCGTGCAAGGTAAATCTCGGTGATAGAGACATCACAATGTATTCTTGATTGGAGTGAATTGAGCTGGTAGATCCAGGCGGACAGCAAATTCCAGGATTGGGTAGACGTGGAAGACAATTCCCCTCAGTCAACGTACCAATAATTACATGGTCTTGTGGCGATTGGCTACATGGGACTTTCAGACAAGAATGATCAGGGTGTTTGTGCCCCCTTTGGACTGACCTGTTTGTTGTCCGACCTACAAAAGAAAACAGATGGCCTCAAAGCGAGACCTGTGGCCGGCCAGAACTGAACACATTCCGAACTGGAAAATGCTTCCATTGAAACCGTTCAAACCATCATGAGCTTTTCCTTTTGCTGAGGGACCGCTGTTCAGAACACACGACTCAGATGAAACGAGTCGCTGCTGGAATGTTGCAAGAAGCAGGTGGCCACTGGCCCACAACGGCTGAAATAGGTCGACGAGAGGCAGAGAGCGTGAACAGGGAACCGAGTCGGATGATCACACCGCCATCAATTTGATTTGGCAAGCTGGCATAAAGATCCGAATTCTCTATGATTGTCTGTTTGTCAGTGGACACTCATCGGTAGAACGACTGACGGCAATTGACTGTTAACTGTCAAATTTTGACTCAATTTAAGCCAGCAGTAGTGGCACTTTCAAGTTCTTCCAAATAAAGAAGCCAATGTTCATCACTCATTCTGTTGCATCGCTACAGTAACCATGTATCTAAATATGCCTCTCTGTTTGCAAAGTGCAGGTTTCTGTGAATTATCGTTTACCCAGGAACTCAAGCCCATCGCTAATTCTCCTGACTACTGCCTCTGACGCTAGGTAACAATGTATCAGGGATCACTGCCTTGGCATGACCCGGGATAGGCCAGCAGTCACAAGTGGTTCTGTTTGCAGTGACAGCGAGAATGGGGTAACTAGCAGCTTTTAGGGGAACCACATAGGAGTGGAAGTGGGGGAGGATTATTACAGCGAGTTAGTGAATCGAGTGCAGAACAGGGGAGCAATAAAATCCGAGTGCACACTGCCTCTACTCATCTCGTTGAATTTGACACGAAGTTCAGGAATTCAGAGAAATAGGTAATAAATGCATTTATTAAGATGGCACATGGAACAGAAACCGTGAGAGCTGACACCAACAACAGGCTCTTGGAGATGCGTTTAGTGTGAGGACATCTGTCAGTTTTTGAAAGCTGGTTCACAGACACTGGTTTTCCCAGAGCAGTTCAAGTGCTGAGATATCGAGGGAGACAGTTTTCTCCTCAAGGTTTAATGATGGGTTTATTCTGATTCTACGTCGGAAGAGTCCATATACCCCCTTATCTCGACGGAAATAGTGACGGAAGTGTTTGTCACTAATTGACTGCGTTGTCGACAAATGGTCAAAATTTGACGTCAGTGACCTGTGCGTCAGTTCTGAAATATTAACTCTTCTTTCTGTCTCTGCAGAAACGACCAGGCCTTCAGAGTTTCTCCAGCAGAGTTGGTTGTCATTACTTCCCAACGGTGAATATCGAGGACATTTGGGCTGTTGTGTCTGCGCTGTCCCTCAAAAGCACAGCTCAGCCTATCCCCGTCATCCGGCATTTTACATGGCCTACCCATCTAACCTACACATTTTTGGATTGTGGGTGGAAACCAGAATACCAGGAAAAAAGCCCAACCAAACACGATGGACAATGTATAAATTCCACACAGTCAGACGCCGAGTGTGGCATTGAACGCTTGGCGCTGTAAAGCTGCACTCCTAAACACTGTGCCGCCCTTTGTTGCTGCCATTTAGCATCTGCAGTACTCCCCTTCATGTGCAACTTAGGACTCGATGGTAGAATGGGCCCCAAGCCTGTCCCAATTAACCAACCTCCTGATCACTCACTCTCTGGGAGTGAGAGCGAGAATTTGGATAATTCTGGGGAAAAACGATAATTTATTCTCAAAGCTGAACTGTTTTTTCTCTGCCCATGCAAACCAGAATACCAAAACAGATTGGGGGCTGCACCACAATCTCCCATTATATACACAAAAGCACGAACAAATTAGCGTCCTATTACACCTTTAATGTCATGCAATGCTCCAATCGAAGTTACTGAGCAGGGAACATTTCAGATGGCACCCTGAGCAGGAACAGAGCAATGAGGCCTCATCAGCATTAAAGCAATGGGAAGTGAAAAATGCTGATTGTCAAGGCGTTCCCTGGATGTAACCTCAGTTCCTCCCAACCCATCAATATACGATATAGAAAATGTTTTACAAGAGTTTAGCAACTTGCTCAGAGTGAAGCATAAATGGACAAGGAACTCAAAGAGAATGATCGTTGATTTCGGATTGTCGGAACCACATGGACTCGCATTGCTATTTGGCAGGTGCTAATCGTGAGCAAACGCTTTACAGTCTAACGACAGAACAGTGAGCACAATAAAACAGGAAGAGTACGCAATAGGAGTCCTGCATTGTGTTCAACACAGTGGTCTCTTATTCTGACAGAAAGATTGATCCAGTTCTGCCCGTTCTTAATATGATGCCAACTTTTACTCAATGCTTGGTAATTGAACATCAACGTCAAGACAGAGCCAATATTCAGTTGCCGACTTGTCCCCTTCAAGCTGCTGATGAGACCTCAAGTTCTGTGTCTGTAACCACATGATTTCTGGGGCTTGCATTCCCGTTTGCGCGTTGCTTTGTGATTTGGGGCAGCATCTTTGGGGAAAGGGGTGAAATCCGCTCCAATGTACCACCCGCAATCCATGCTGGCTATACAAAAGGAGTTCCTTTCCATCTTGAAGAAGTGGATTCCCATTGGAGCCAGCGATGAATGGGCAGAGGCAACGACATTTACGGTTACCATCATCTGACATACGTTTAGTGGTCTTTATTTCTGATCACCCACCGTCCCGTTGGCCTGTCACATTCAAGGGAATAGAGAACCAAGCCTCTGAGGCAGAAAGCCTTAAGGTAAAAACCAATTGTTGAAATTGTAACAGACACACACGCAGTCTTTTTGAGCGACTGGTCAAAGAAAAGGCTGCATGCTGATCGTCTCTCTCTCTGATATCGCTCCTGTAAGAACCTGTATTTGATTTTACTTTTTTTTATTGCGAAGGTGGTGTGTGTTGGAGTTTGCAAGCATTTGGAGCAGGATAAATGAATTGCAATAGTGTTGATTGGGGTTTCGTGCAGTTTAAATGATTCTAAATTCGGTTTTCATTTGTTCATGCTTTCTTCAGTACTTTGCAAATAAATTCTGTTTTGTTTAACAGTGAGAGGTTGGGGGATCTGCATCATTCACGGAATATCCTCTCTCCACCTGCTTGAAACTACAAGAAATTTTCCGACTTGTGTTGTTTTTTTGAAATATTTTGGAGAACTGTCGACTGATACATAACACTGTAATGTACTTTAGGTCAGTTATCCAATTATTCTGCAAACAACTTATCCCAGTGAGCCTCCCACTCTAAGGTCTGAGGATGTCTCCATCCCGAATCACATCCGGTTTCACCTGCTTGTCTCTTGGATCCCGTTTGTAGTTTGCTCCATGAACGCCGTCATCCTTCCCTTGTTTCCACTCTTCTCGCAAATCGATGTGCCCTATCCCACGCACACTCTTTCCCACAGCAAGAGTCTCTATCGCCACTCCATAACCAAATTTGCTCCCCCAACATCGGATAGTTGTGCTACCCTCTTGCTGTTTTTCTCACAACTTGATCGCTATCCATCAAGTATAGAGAAGCAAAAGATTATGCGTCGCTCATCACATTCCGTCAGCAACAGATGCATGCTTCTCGTGTTATGGTGTTTCCCGACAACAGGCGGTTTTCCCTTTGACAACACCCCAATCTATTCACCAAAAAAACACTATTCGATCCTATTCCCAGTGTACTCTCCCACCAATAGACAAGATGCCACTGCCACACACTTCTCTTACCAACGGTCAGTGGCTCCACGCCCACGCTATTTTCCTGAAAACCATGCTCCTGTCCTCCTTTATCACACTTTGCAGAGAAATATATTCCCTGACAGCTCACATCAGATTCATCGAGCAACTGACTCGTGCCTTTTCCCTCCTGCATATGAAATGAAACAATTTTCAACATCACTCTAGTTGGAGGAACATAATCAAACGTCAATCATGCTGAGTTCTTCCAGTCACTGAATCCAGAATAATTTTTTTTGCTCCTAGAAACGTGCCCAAACTAATTCCTGAATTTGTTCTCTGAATAATAGTCTCCAACCCCACTGCAGATATGTTCTCCGACAAACAGACTTTAATTTCAATTCCTCAATGCTCCTCTTCAAACCAGCTCCATTTAGACAGCTTTTTAATTTCAGAATAACTGTCTCAGGCCTCAAAAGCACTGTGTTTCCAGATAAACCATTTCGTTAAATACACACATAACCGCAACAGAGAAATTGTTTTGTTCCCCAATCCTATTTTATGCCAGCAAACCAGAAGCAGGCCCCATTAACAGTTCATTCGCAGAAAACAAGCCTCTCTCATTTTCCCATATCTTCTTAAAGACAGACCCCCAACCCCATTCTCGTTGCCTTCACAAAGTCACAGTTAACTCCACTACATCAAACCCTTACCCCTTAATAATTGTCCGACCGAACTGACTTGCTGTTTCCATTATGAAATGTTAATTCCACAGTCCTCTTGCGACTGAGTTTTGAAGCATCTCGAAGCTACTCCCCTACATTCTACAGCGGTATCCCCACAACATTCCACCATCCACAGGTTGTGTCCCCTCCCACTCCGTTACCCTAGCAAAAACTTCTTCTCCCACAATGACTTCTTGACAGAGCAATGACTTGCTGCGCAAACCGGACTTTGTTCCCGAGGAATTGCTTGCGGCCCCAAATTGTCTCGACTTACCGAGCAGCAGTCTGAAATTCTACACACAATCTATTACATTTGAAATGGTTTCCACCGTCATTCCTATTATTCCTTCAGCAAAATGCTCCAACCTACAGTATTATCAATGTATTCGTAAGTCAGAAACTCAGTTGCAGTACTGAGTCCATGTTTTGAGTCCCGCCATGACAGATGGTGCAATTTGAATTCATAAAACTTCTTACGTTAGGAGGCCGAACCCAACTCATCCGGTTTTAGTGTCATGGCTCGTGGGAAGAGACCTTTTCATCCAACACACCGATGTCGAGCAAATATCATAAAATGAAATTGTTCCTTTTCTTTACATTTTTCCCATATGCCTGTAATGCTTTCTCATTCAAGCATTCCCCCTAATTTCTTTTCGATGTTGTCAGTGTACTCAACTCTACTACTTCCTTTGCCATTTGTTGTACACATTGCTCCAGCCGCTGTGTGAAAAAAAATCCTTCTGTTTTTTTTTGTTTGTTGTTTCTGTTTACATCAAACTTACACCATAATAGTGAGATTCTCTCTGGTCAACTCAGTTTTCCTGATGACGATTATCTGGGGCTTTGACAGTCTCTTTCCAGCTCTAATTTTTAAACAAGTTAAAATGATTAGCTATCTCTTTCGTTTGGTACATACCATCTATTCTTATTAGTTATCAATTTTATTTTGCAGATTCAGGAATGGAAAGTTTTGCATTTAACAATGAAATGAAGGTTTATCGTTGTCCAAATCCGAGGAAGAGTAACTGAACTCGAAATGATAACTTTATTTTACAAAGACACTATCAGACCTGCAGAGATTCTACAGCAATTTTTTTTTTTGTTTTCAATCAGATATCATCGACTGCAGTTCTTTATATTTTACAGATGTTGCAAGGTTACACGAGAAAGTCTTGGATTTTGGTGCCTTTTTCTGATTATTTTAGTGAAAGTATATTTCAGCATATCCCTCAGTTGATGTTTGCATTCAGTCCGTGTAATGGCAAAAAGTTTGGTGATTGTACAGCAACTGATGAGCTCCCGCATGAATCTAACTCCGTCAAAAATCAGTCCAGATACACAGATGCTTCCATAAATAGTACATATGGTTCCTACTATAATAAAACATCATTGCTGACTATAACAGGATGAAATTCGTCATTATCATAAATATTGAAAATATGCTTTTCAACTGTTATTATGGAAAGTATTATGGCATTCATGTGGTTAACTTGGTGTTGCAATGTATACCAAGGATCATTTTGCAGGGCTCCACTATCAAATAATGGTAGTGCATTGTGATAGGTTACTTAAATCACTGGGAGATGAGCCAATGCTGAAGATGTTGGCGTTGTAATGTGATATGTTAAGTGTGTTGGGTGGAAACCAGTGAGGCAGGCGATCATTAGATTAGAAAGATAAAGCAAGCCAGCATGATTGGCAATGTTAATGTTATCCAATAAGTGCGGGAACAAAAATTGTATGAACTGGAGGAGGGCAAAGAAATTGTGGGGAGGCAGGAAATACATTTTGCTGGCTCTCACAGCTTTGAATTTGCAAGTTTAAAGTTTATTTTCATGAAGGATGTTCTGCATCTCCTGGTAACCTTTTGTAGAACATTGAGTGATTCGTTCACAGCACGATCTCCACATGGGACTTTTCATTTCTGTCAATGCGGAGTCGCATGCAGACTTTGTGAATCATTGACATGTTTCTGACGGTGAAATATCTGAGCAACAGAATTTGTGAAATAGGATATTCAAGATTAGAATATACTGGAGGAAGTAGATTCTGGCCTAGACTTAAAAATAAAAAAAGTCGACTGTTGCACCATTAAAGTGTGTATAACAATATGAAAAATGTTCTTAAAACCGCGCTTCCTGTCAATATTCACAGATTCCTGAAGAAGGGCTTATGCCCAAAACGTCGATTCTTCTGCTCCTTGGAGGCTGCCTGACCTGCTGCGCTTTTCCAGCAACACATATTTCAGCTCTGATCGCTAGCATCTGCAGTCCTCGCTTTCTCCTAATATTCCCAGAAGAACAGCTGCCGTTTTCGATTGCTATATAAAAAAATTTCAGCTTCTCGCCAAAACCAGGAGGAATGAGGCAGGAAGAAAAGTCGGAGACTGCATGACGCAAGATGTTGGTTTTCCATTAAGTTGTACCTTAGGCAATGCAAGGCTGCATAGTGCAGAAGGAAACCGATCAGCCTATCGCATCTGTGATGAAGCTCAAAAGAGCGTCCAGCATAGATGAAACTCTCTCCCTATAATTCCGTAATCATGATAGCTCATTAACCCTGCCTGTACTCCATTGAACAGAATTGGAAGATTTTACATTGTGAAGTCACCCTTAAGCACACAGCATTTAGCTATGGAGGGAGACTGGAACACCAGAAGAAAACCAACGCAGGCCAGGGGAGAAAGTGCAAACACCAGAAAGCTCGTCTCCAAAGGCTGGAATGATACTCAGTTATCTGGTTATGTGCAGCAGCAGTGTTAACCACTGTCCCTGAGGGCCGTTCAAATTCATTGTCAAGGATCAGAATGTATCTCACTAAAAGGCCGAGAACAACAACCTGAGGACCAGGTGTTGCCATGGAGCAGCACGACTGATACATTGACATAATCCACACTTTGAGAAAAATGAGGAAAATCATTGTTGTGTCAATGGTGAGGAACAAGCAAACAAACAAACATGCTCATCAGCCTGAATGAAAAGCTGGCAGTCGAGTTCGGTATTGGCCTGTTGGGACTTTAAAGTTTGTGCCACTCCCATTCAGTAATTTTTCAAAATATTTGGAGTTTGGAAAAGAAAGGAGCACGTCTGAATCGTTAACAAAAGTGAGGTAAAACACACGAAGCAGTCCCTGTCCATCTACATTCATAACAAAGAAGTTTACTGTCAACACCGTGTGGATTAGAACACTCAAGAGCAGACGCAAGTCACGACATCAATGTCATCAACGGGAAGAGTGACAGAGTCTCTGCCAATTCTTTGAAGACAAATTGAGATTCGAAATTTACGTTTATTAGTCTAAATTGTGATTGATCCTTTACAAAACAAAATAAAAACAAACGTTTGAAATATATATTCAAACGTTTAATTTCCTGAGGGGTATTTGCAGCAGTATCCCTTTCTGCCAGGAAAGGATCTTATTTTATGGTCAATTAAATGACATCCAGCCGTTCAAATGTAATGTTGCTCATGGTAATTTCCAGGGAACATATGGTGATAGATGGTTCTGCACAAAGTTGATTAACAAATCTTCCATAGAATATCAGCAGTAAAATATTATGGTGAATGTCGCGATAGACTGTTTCACATAATGATCCAGCATTTGGCAGTTATAGAACGTCGTGGATAATATTCCAAACAAATACTCGAACAGAAAAGGTAACTGGGCATAAGAAAAAATAAAAATTGGGTCCCGGTCTCAGATGTAATATAAGGATTTAAACAGCTTCGATTTGTTACAAAGTCTGGCATATGCACGAAAGGTATTGCAGAAGGTATTCGGCCCCACACGTCGGATCAAAATAATCCTAGCAGATATAATTTTGTACTGAGCTTCAGGTTCTGAGATTGATTTCAATATTTTTGTTAATCTTTTTGTGGTTCAATATATTCGGCGATGTCCTTGTAATATGCATTGTTGATGGCATGGCAGGGGAAATTAATGGACCCTGAAGAAGGAGGCCAACGCATCTCTGCCATATTCAGCCCTCCGTCCTTGAGTTTCACTCTCTAAATTCAACAAGGGCAGAATCCCTTTACCCCCACCAACCCCCGTAACAGCGCAACATCGTCTGCAATTTCTGGCATCTAAAAACACACCGCCAACAACGTATATTTCCCTCCTCACTCCTAGCTGCGTTCTGCAGAGACCATTCCCTCAACTACTCCATGCTTAGGTCCACACGCCTCACCAGGCCATTCACACTTCTTGGCCCCCTCCCTTGCCACTGCAATAGTTGCAAAACTGATGCCTACACCTCCCTCTCACTTCCAACCAAGGCTCCACAACATCTGTCCACATCTGACAGAGATTTCGATACACATCCAAACAGCTCATCTACTGTGTCCGTTGCCCTTGATAAGGCCTCCTCCACACTGGAGACACAAGACACCAACTTGCTGAACATTTCTGAGAATATCACTGGGACACACGCACTAAAAAAAATCCCACTGTCCTGTGGCCAAACACTTCAACTCCCCCTCCCACTCCGACAAGTAATTGCAAGTCCTGGACCTCCTCAACTGTCAAATTTCAGCCAACCGACAACTGGAGGAGCAATGCCTAATCTTCAGTCTTGAGACCCTCAAAGCACGTGGGGTCAATTTCAGTACCAGGATTTGTATTATCTCCCTCCACTACCTTATCACAGATCCTGCCCTCTAACTCAGCACAGCACTCTTGAATTGTCCGACCTGTTCATTTTCGTTCTCACCCATCCGCAGCACCTCCACTCCGACATATCACCATCACCCCCATTTTCATCTACCCAACACATTCACAGCTACCTTCATAAAGACCTACCCCTCCCAGCACTCCTTAGCTCTCAGAAGCCTTGGGCACCCCACATTTCTGATGAAGAGCTTATGCTGGAAATGTACACTTTCCTGGTCCTCGGAAGTCGCTTGACATGATGTGTTTTCCGACCACCACAATTTTTCAGTTCAAATATTCAATGATGTGCCACCACCTCTTCCTGGGGAAGAGATTTGCAAAGACTTCCAACTCTCCTCGAAGTTAAAACAGTCAATGCATCTGCAAAGTGAATCGGATATTCATCTTGTAAGAAGCAAAAGAAACGTTATGATCTCTCGTCTCATCTTTGGTATTTACTGAAAAGAGTTAACTTTGAAGTAAGGAAGCATTGATACGGTGTACCCAGTCTTACTGAGATCACCTTTGAATTACTGTGGATCAGGATTTTGAGTATGTCGATGAGAAAGGGTCGAACTAATTTGGAAGATGTTCACAGCAAGTTCACTTAATTGATTTCTCGTTTTAACATGTTGCCCTGCGTAGAAACGTTGAGCATTTTGAGTATACAGCCATTGTGCTTGAGAAGAATGAGCGATGATCTTATTCAGACATACACAACACTGTGGCCATTTGCCACGCTGAGTGCTGACAGAATGTTTCCCGATGTTGGGATGCCCACGATTAGAGGGTACCATTTCAGATATTGGCTGTGCCGTTGCAGACAGAGATAAGCATGCATGTGCAAGTGATTTGCCCAGACAATAGCAAAGACTGAATGCATTAATTACTTGTTTGAATAAAGTGTTAATGGTTGCCTGAAGCTGTCGGACACCATTCAAACATTCAAGAACATTACAATGAGCCAGGAGAAAACATTTCAGCACTTCTGAAGTGTTAGACAGAATTAGGATGCGGTATAGACAGGATGGGCATCAAGAAGCTTTTTTTCCCAGGATTCTGGGCTCAATTACTCGGTGTCATGAGAAAGAGGACACGGTTAAGGGTGATATGTGTGGAAGGTTCTTTATGTGGACAGTGGTGAATGCCTTAATTACGTTGCCAGGGAGGTGGCAGAGGCAGGCATGATAGCGTCATTTAAGATGTATCTGGACAGATACACCAATGGGAAGTGAGCAGAGTGGTACAGGCTCTTCAAAAATGGACGAGATGGTTAGATAGAATCTGGACTGGCGCAGGCTGGGCGGGCCAAAGTGCCTGTTCCTGTGCTTGTAATATTGTTTTATTCGTTGTTCCTTATTTAGCCCTTTGTGTGCTTTATTAGCGCTGGAGAAACTCATTCAACTCTTCTGAGCTGCTACAGAAGAACGGAGGAGGACTTTTCAACTAAAACAAGCCGGGATTCGACGTCAATATTTATTTTCTGTTTGGAAATATGTAAATATTGGAGTGTTTCAGAGATCAAAGTGGGACCGTCAGAAATGATAATTTATAACAATCACTTGGATTAGGTGACAGAATAGTTAGAATTTGATATGTAATGCAAATATATTGTCGTTCAAAACTTTGTCAAGAAGACGTCAGATTATATTATAGAACAGGCGGAGGTGAAAATAATGAGCAAGTTTTCAGCTGAATGCACAAGTATAATTGTGGTTTTTGGAAGCTGTCCATTTTTGCAGGGACAACAGGATATCAGTAAGTTTATAATTGGAGAGAGATTTGAGGACACGGTGTTGCAGAAAGGTTTTTGTGTCCCGGTACATTAAGGACATAAAATTGGCATCCAGGTTCAGCCGCCGATTAGGTAGGGAAACTTTATGATGTTTCATACAAAGTGTTGGTTCAAGTTAAAAAATAGGTTCAGTAAAACAATGTACCGAAGCATTGTTAGGAATGCTTTATTGTGACCCTACCGGGCACTGGAGAGTCAACATCTAATAACTGCATGAAATAGAATCACCTTAATGCTAAAAAAGCACAGTTGCATGAGAAGCATTTCAAAGATGTTCCAGTCTCTTTCCATAATCCAACTTTCCTTCTCTTACTCATGTTTCACTTCTTATCTGCAAATGTCACAGTCATGTTGAAATTTCAATTTTTTTTCTGACTCTCATAACGACAATTTTAGTTATGCGTTGTAATTCGTTTTTTTTTCTATTCTGTTTTAGCGGATACACCTTATATTTTCCATTCGACATTTCTACTTTCAGATTTAAGAATAAAATGTCCAGTTGCGATTTTTTCCCATAAACATTGTTATCCATTCCATCAGCACGGTTCCATTATAGTTGTATTGAAGTTGGCATTTACCCACGTCATCACTGGTACTTTATATTTTGTAGTTTGCTTTTGTCACTGTCATTCTTAACTGCATTTTCCTTCCACGTTTTCAAGAAACCCTTCCAACACTGCTTCTCTCCAGATTCACTGGACATGTAGTTATGTAGAAAGCATCCCTGAGCAAAATATTGGATCGCTTGTGTTCACTCTGCCTTCACTATCACTCACAGCCCTTTTCAAAAAATCATGTCCCATTGTCGTATTCCTTCTGGTGAATGCACTGGAAGTCACATTTCTATGAATAGTGTGACATTAAATTTCAGGCTCTTTACTTTTGGGAGAACCTCCGTCATTTTGTGAATATTTAACGATCAACATCATTTTGGACTTTTACAAAAAGGGCCCGACATAGAACAGCGATATCCTAGAAGCATCACCAGTTACGTTGCAATTACTGAGCACTCGTGCTCTCACTTGGAAGTTTCTGAAGCAGCATGAGATATCAGGATGAATCTACTGTTTCTGCATTAATTACACTGTGGATTATAAATTGCATTAAAAATAAGAAATAATTAACTATTGTGAAAAGAAAGCAGCTGCACCTCATTACAAAGTATTTTACATCTCTGCAGGGAGTTGACTGTCATGACATACCAGCCCTTTTTAATGCTACATGTTGTAATCTCACTCGTCCTGTCGAGATCCAACAGCATATAAACTGAATGTATTAAAAACCTATTGACATAGGTTTTAATATACTGAGATTTTCTGCATCAAAAAGCGACGAATTCATTTTGAGAGAAATGCATTATCCAATTGACAACGTTTTGAAAATATATTACAGTACCCTTGCTGTTATTGGCGTACCTGGTAAGTGGATCAGAAGCAATCGAACTTCTGTAACATTTTGTGAGATCCGGATTTTGGTTTTCATTCTGTGATTGTGTAAGGTTGTACATGGTTCTACTATTGACTGTTATACAGGTACCAATCAATGACGTTGTTTTGTGGAGTCAAATGTTCGGAATTGCATTAAACATTGATATTTTACCATGAAAAATACATATGCTTTTTCAGCTTAGGCTATTTCATTTTTTTTTGAAATCCTGCACACATAGGCAATATTGAAAGAGGTATTAGACGCATTGAATTTCTATTAATTGCGTATCACTAATACTTGTGTGTCAGGGAATGGCATACAAGAATAGGAAATCACTGTCTTTCACAATCCACTGAATGGATCACCATACAACGATAGACACCTGAGCCAGAGGATTTTTTTTGGAGAATCTAATACTGAAACATTTTCTTGAATATGGGTTACAAACTGGAATTAGATATGTTAGCTCTATTTCCATTTAATATTTTGTCTCTCCAAACCACTAGAACTGCTATTGCGTGTGTTACAGATTACAAAAAATTGTGCAAAGTTCATATTTCTGTTGTTCTCTTGCAAAGATACTGAGCGAAATGCATTCTTTTTTGCTTTTGTCTTTTCGGGTGCAGAAAGGTGTCTTGTTGAACATTTATTGACAGACAAACAACTGGAGGGTGTTGTTACAGTATTTACCTTCATCGATGTGTATGTCAATCAACTGAAGAACCGTTCTGTCGTTTCCACATGCACAGAGATTAACAGATTCAGTAACGCAGAGATGGTCAGCTCCAATGCACAAATGTGTGTTTTTGTACGCTGTGATGTCTAACAGGGACAGGTCTGGGTCAGACGAAGATACAAGAGGGTCTCGTCTTTGTCAGGCGAAGAGGAAGGCGAGCGTTTTTATGTGTGGGAGTTGTGAGTTGTTTGAGGGAAGTGTAGTTGCTGATATGTGATCCTAGTATTGAGTCAATTGAGGAGTTAGTCAGAGGTTACACTATGTGATTAACAGTCACAAGATCCCTGATTTTTTTTTGTTACATCACTTTAGAACAACAAAGAGAACAAGTAGAATTTACAGCCGAGGAACAGGCCCTTCGGCCCTCCAAGCCAGAGCTGATCCATTTTCACTGTATAAGCCTGTCACTCACTTCCTAAGCATCTATATCCAATTACTCACCACCTTCTCATGCATCTGTCCAGACACTTCTAAAAAGAAACGTCCGTGCCTGCCTCTACTACCTCTACTGGCAATGCGTTCCAGGCACCTGTAATATATTTGCCGCCTGTATCCCCTTAAAATTTTCATCTCTAAGCTTGAAAGTGTAATCGTTCGTCACTGAATCCTTAACCCTGGGAAAAAGCTTATCTCTATCTATCCTGTCTATATTCTTCATTTTTTGTAGACCTCCATCAGGTCGCCCCTCAATTTCTTTTTTTCTGTTGAAAAACAAGTCTAACCTGCTCGAACTCTCTTCATAGCTAGCACCTTACATACCAGGCAACATCATAGTTAACCTTCTCTGCACTGTTTCCAAAGCATCCACATCCTTTTGGTAATGTGGCGACCAGAACTGTACACAATATTCCAAATTCCGCCGATCCAATGTCTTGAACTGCCAGCTATTATCGATAATACCCCGTCCGATGAAGGCGACCATACCATGTGCCTTATTATCTACCCTAACCAGCTGTCCAGCAATTTCAGGGTACAATTGACCTGAACTTCCAGACATGTCTGCTCATCAACTTTTACCAAGGTTCTTCCGTTTACTGTATAATTCTCTCTAGAATTCGACTTTCAAAAATTCATCACCTCACGTTTTCCTGGATAAGTTCCATCTGCCACTTCTCCGCCCAATTCTCCAGTCTATCTATATTCTCCTGTATACTTTGAAAGTACGCTATGCTTTCTGCTACTTTAGCAATTTTCGTGTCACCTGCAAACTTGCTGATCATATCAACAGTGCCCTCCACCAGATCAAATATTTATGTCACAAACAATAGTGCCCCCATCACTGACCCCTGTGGAATACCACTGGTCACTTCTCCATTTCTGGAAACTCCCTTTAACTACTACTCTTGTTGCTCAACCAGTTCCTTATCCACTTGACTAGAATACCATGTACACAATTTGACTTCAATGGCTCCATTAGTTTACATGGGAACCTTATGAAACGCCATGCTAAAGTCCGTGTATGTTACATCCACAGCCCTTTCTTCATCTGTCAACTTGGTCATTTCGTCAAAGTTGTCTATTAAGTAAGGTACGACTTCCCCACACAAACCAATGTTGCCTATCACTAACAAGCCCATTATTTTCCAAATATAAATATATTTTATTTCTCTGTACCTTCTCCAGTAACATTTCCACCACCGACTTCATGCTCACTGGTCTGTAGTTACCGTGAATATCTCTACTACCTTTCTTGTACAGGGGGACAATTTTGTGGGGAAATTTCTAATTCAGATTCGGAATTCAGATTGGTACAGGTGAGGAGCTTCTACCCAGTAGTGAATTTAATTCCCTTGGCAGTGCCTTCACTGTGAGTTATATACTTTCTAATCAGTCTCTTATGAAATGCATGGCACACTTGAGAAACAGCTCCGACGTGAGGCTAGGACTCCTCAAGTTGAGATTCTACTACTGCACAACAAGCCCGTTATTTTAAAGTTTGCTGTTGCTCCGGACGACGTTATGATTATGAGGTTGCAGGCTTTAGTAGTATAGCTCCTGTCAATGCTGTCAAAAGACGCCCCAGTCAATGGTAAATTTCAATCGTTAAGTCAAAAGAAATATCAAAGTCTAAGTGATAGACCCATCATCCATGATTAACTGGAGTGAATAAAAGCATGAGGAAAATTAAGAAATGTCATTTAATTGTGCAAAAACGGATGGCTGATCTGAGGATTGGACAGAGTATATGAAACGAAGATCGAATGCAGAACCAAATATGACTCTGCTGAGAAGATACTCAGGACAATGCAATTTGATAACAGGAGGTTTTATTTAAACAGAAGATAACAGAAGAAAAAAAAAACCTCAATACGACTGTTGGCTTCTTAAAATGTGACTCAAGAGATAATGATGGCAACCATGAAAACTGCCGATAAATTACATTGGTAGCTTTCATCAGTCATCCCATTAAGAGTTAGAAATTCAAAAGAAGAAACAATCATAAAACAGCAACAGAAGAGACCGAGGATCTGAGCGAAGTCGCAAACACCAGTTCAAGAGAACTGAGGTAGAAACCTCATATCCAATCAGTTACTTATTGTTCTAAATGTTTCAAATTATCTTTCTTTCAGAGAAGGTCCCATTTTATTAGAAGATAGCTTTTGTCACTCGTTCATTCCAACAGAGAGACGTGAATTTTTACGTTAGAGTGCAATTGGTTCACCAACAGCCGACACCATTTTCTGACATTGAAAGTATGTTGGACTATTTACATATGTAGACAAATAGAAAATGCTTGAATATAAGGTAGGTCGGTAGAATTAGAAAGCGCAGGCAGGTTGTTCTCATTTAGTTTGGGATAATGGTCGCCTTAGCTTTTGGGCCTAAGGGTTTTTTATCCTGCTGTATGAATTTCTGACTCAATCTCTTGGAGTTGTTTGCGATGGCGGCAAAAGTGATCGAGAAGTTGGACTGGACATTGTACACAGACGGGATTTGATCAGGAGTGGTTTAATAATGTATAGCCGAAATTAAACACTCAGACGACATGTGCTCTAACGTAATTGGGATAGTTAGATGACTGTTTGGCGACAGGAACAAATATAGAGTTTCATTATGTATTTCTCATTGTAGCAAGAGGCAAAAGGTGATTTATTACAGGAAGTGGGATCCACACAGCTTATAATTCATATAAGTGAAGATATGAAAATGCCACTAATAGCTGCAGTCAAAGTTGCTGTGGACTGAAAATCTATCATGTGAAGAGATATGAAGAGGTTCCATAGAAATACCAGCAGGTAATATGAATACGCAAAGGTAAGGGAAATGGTGTACATTATGTGAAATCTACGATTGTGAACTTTAGCCAGAAGAACATAATGAGCATTAGATGATCAAAATGTAGAGAGATTTCAGAACACCAAGAGGTAGATGGAGCTGAGTGTGCTCGGGTGTGAATCACAAAATGTCTGTGTAATGCATGGGAGTTTCGAATGATGTTCACATATTAGATTTTTTCAAATCTTATGCACGTTTTAAAAATATGGTCGAAAGAAACACAGCACTATTTTAATATACAGTTATTTAAGATACGGCTGTGTACTTGGAAAGTAACAAATCTGTGATTTCATTGCAGGCACTAACCATACAAAACTTCGAAAATCATTACTTGAAGTTTGAGTTCCAGATGAGTTGTATGCGAGGGGCTGTAGGGATAAGGCTTTTGCTGGAAATCAAAGGTCCATTGGTTTCTAGACGATAGACCAGTTATAAATTATATAGATGTCTTGCCTGCCAAAAACATTGTAATGGATTCAAATCTCATTGATTAGCTCAGAGCTGGGAAGAGATCACCAAGGAAGGAAGTATGCAATTCTTCACCAGCGCAGAGAAGAGTTTCTTTATTTTCTACTGCTGAAATTGTTTGAAATGTGATGAAAATGATTTTCTATTTAGTTCAAGAATTGATGTAAACTCGAACTTTCCACTGAAAAGCAGGAACTTCGTAAGAGTGATCCTGCTAACTTGTTTCTCTTACCAAGCAGTGGAAGCATTTAGGGAAAGACAATTGTAGAAGCAGGCTTGCCGACAGAGTAGTCATAAGGGTCAAATCAACAACAGAATGCGAGAACAAATGCAACTGAACAGTGCTTCCTATTCAAATCTACTTCTACATCATGTGTTTATGCATGAAAATGTACATTTAAAGTTCTCAATTCGAGTTCAAAGTCCTTATTAGTATCTTAAATGCCCTCTCTTGGAGGGAATCTAATCAAAGCTCATTACCGACTGTGTATAAGTGTTTACCTGTAATTAGTTTCCAATTCATGGGATCTGTATGGTACAGATAAACGTGGCGCTGTTCATGTGTAAATTTGATTGCTTTTCTTAATTTAGAATTGTGAAAATTCATTGGCAATGTATAAATGCGTTCCATTTTCTCACCGTATTAAGCATAATTTCAATTTGTATGTACCTGTTTATTTTTCTAATGTGTTTCCACTTTTCAATTTCATACTAGTTATGGAAATTGCAAAGGAAAATAGACTTAAAGTAATTCATTGTTGAACAGGACTTCCTTTCTTCTGTCAAGCTTTTTGGATACATTTAATAACCGTTTCACTGTGTTGTGTTGTCATATAAACTATCAGTTCACTATCTAACTTATCACCTTTCTTACATACTTTCGTTTTAACTGATGAAGTTCATAAAAATCAGAATAAACTGCAACTAGTCTATTGCTTCTACCCACACATTATGATGATTCAATCAAATAATTTTCTTTGAACTCTCCCTTCTATCAGCTCCTGAAATAACATCTAAGAATATCCCCGAATGTGAATGACCCAGCCTTCACTGTCTGAGAGTTGCACGTTTTGAAATCACCATTTGACATTATTTAAATTTGTTTTGTTGATTCGTGATTCCTGGCGGTACTCTGCTTCACGAGAGATTTTTGCGTGTGCAAGTTGTGATCAACCAAAGCCAATTGAGAGCATGGCATTATTGTCACAGTGAATGTTTTAACATGCATTTCTGTTGCTTTTTTTTCTCTCTCCCTTACAGTTAATTTGGTGGCGATATTAATCCTTGCCCATGGAAGATGTGGCCTTTCGACTTGTACCACTCGCTACCTATTGGCTATGGCAGTGGCGGATCTACTATTCATTATTACAGAGGTCATACTGTGGCGGATCACTTATTTTTATTTCCCGTCATCCTTCTTTCTCATTACACCTGTGTGTAGTGTTATCCATGCTCTGCGTTGTGTAACCACAGATTGTTCAGTGTGGTTCACCGTTAATTTCACCTTTGATCGATTTGTTGCCATTTGTTGTCAGTGTCTAAGAGCGAAATATTGTACTGAGAGAACCGCAACTGTAGTTTTGGCAGCAACTGGTTTTCTCTTCTGTTTAAAAAATATACCTCACTACTTTTTGCAACAGCCTGGAGTTATAATAGACAATGTGCCATGGTTCTGTTATGTCAAGTCAATGTATTATACAGATCCGGGATGGTTGGTATTTAATTATTTTAATATGGTTTCAACCCCATTGTTGCCATTTGTTTTAATTTTGCTGCTGAACGCTCTCACTATTAGATACATATTAGTAAGTAGCCTCATCCGTAAACGACTGAGAGGTCAGAATACCAAAGATAATTGCAATGATGCAGAAATGGAGAGTCGAAAGAGATCTGTGATTTTACTTTTCAGCATATCCGGCAGCTTCCTTCTTTTGTGGTTGGTGCATGTTATCAATTTCTTATATTATAGCATTGCAGGAGTAAATACAAGAGATTATAACAAAGCTGAATTCATATTACAAAGAGTTGGATTCATGTTGCGCAATCTGAGTTGCTGCACGAATACATTTATTTATGCAGCGACTCAATCCAAGTTCAGAGAGCAACTCAAGAGTGCAATGCAATACCCTATCAAATCAATGCGACAATTGATTAAGAAACAGGTCAACTGAGAGCAGGCTAGAGACATATCCCAGTGCTTTGATTCCAATAATCTCAAACGCACCACAAATTCTCCATTAAATATTTTACAAAGAGCTGTGAGAATCAGCAAAACGTGATGGCAACCGTCATCCAGCCTTTCTGTTATCTCTTTGAAAAGAAACTCCGTTATTTTTAATGCACAAATTTCGTTTTGGAAACTCATGCTATTTCTATCCAAACAAGCTGCCACTTTCTATGTGAATAACATTCTTTTCCTTACTTATCATTTCGGTATATTTCCAGAGTTTGTTAACCTCTTTGGCTTTTAATTTCTGTTCTTACTACTGTAACATTTCTTGAACAAGGCAATAAAATTCTAGTCTTCTGGCACCTGTTCCATATCTGGGGAAAACCAAACGTTTGTGCCCAGCAATCCTTTAATTCTTTTCTTTTCATAATCGTAGAAAGAAGCTTATTTGGGAGAATGTTTTTTGTCACTTTGCACACACCTTTCTATTCAAAGCGTTTTCTCGAATAAAATTATCGCCCTTCATGATACATTGCTTCTTTCAATCACCATGGCCTGTTTTGTATTGCCCTCTTTTGCAGATGGCGACCTTGCACTTCATACAACATGGAAACTGATAGTGATCGTCCTTACAGTCAAATGTAACATCTAAAACTAGGCAACCCGTATATCACAAATAAGAAGAACTCTACTTACATGCTGAACACGAAACCTATCTTAAAGAATACTGTGGGTTCTTGCTAATTAGAAATCCATTAATTGAAGCCCAGCATTAAATTAAACCAATGTTCTAACTGTAACTGAACATCTAAGTTGATCCTTAATAGTAATATCAGCTCGTATCAGCCCGAATAGTAATTGAAATTCTGTTCATAAATCTAATGCTAAAATTGCCATCTAACCTTTAAGAGACCCCAAATCTGTTTGTAATATTCTCCAAAATATAACATTTAAGACATGGCCATCACTTTCTTGGCCCTCACGTACTGTTTATGTTTATCCAACTTGCAATTCTAAATCCAAGTCAAATAGATAACTAAATTTGAACATAACTCAATCTCAGAGTCTAGATTAGAGAGGTGCTGGAAAAGCACAGTTGGTCACGTAGCATCCGAGGAGCAGGAAAATCGACGATTCGAGCAAAAGCTAATTCCTGATGAAGGGCTTTTGCCCGAAACGTCGATTTTCCTGCTCCTCGGATGCTGCATCACCTGCTGTGGTTTTCCAGCACCACTATAATCTAGACTCTGATTTCCAGCATCTGCAGTCCGAGTTTTTACCCAGAACTCAATCCCATCCTATTCACCTGAACTCAATTATTGCATTGCGAATGCTGATTGGAACATTAACCTATCATGGAGTGGTTAACGTAAATATTACCTTACCAAATGTGAGCTCATCCCTTAAGCGATCAACCTGTGGGCCTGATTCTTAAGAGTAACATTAGATTTGAGCACAATGTACTCTCTGGTGAGGTATTGCATCAGTACCATTTTGTTTAAACCAGATAATTTCTCTCAGTCTGTTGACCTTTGCTTGGTTAGGAGGTATGAGGATGTGTGACTGCTGGCAGGGACTGTGGGTATACACTTGGACAATGTCACACTGTCTGGGTTTCACTTCTCAAGGTTAAATCACTTTGTACACACTGCACACCCTGTTCCCCTCACTTCCACCATATAATCCTGGCTTTTTCACTGTCTGAAGGAATTGTAGCATTTTACACTTATTGGTGCATAGATCCCTTGACAGATGAAGAAACGTAAATGAAGTCCTTGTGTGTGGAGCTATTATGAGGGCATATTAGAGTGACGGTTCCAATGTAAAAATGGAATAACTGAGTGGTTTTGGATGAAGGAGCACCCTTGAGGGAAATTGTCCTGCTTTTTAGGTTAGTAGCTGAAATATTTCTATACTGAACTTGGATGTTCAACTGTAGGCTGTTCTTGCAATATACCTCCTTACTAAGGCAAATATATTTGCAGAGGGAGAGAAATGAGTGTAAACTTAATGGTCCACCGTTCTGCTCTGGTCATGTGATCATGTCCGAATGATTGGGTCACAAGGCAGAAGCTGAGTTGCCATTTCCATTGTTATGGAGCAATTCAGACATGACCACAACTAACCCTCAACGTACCCCAACTCAATCATAGATCCTAATTTTATATATTTTTAAAAAACGCAAGGGTCAGGCACTGCATTCCAGGTATGATTCGATTTCTTGAATATGCAGCTTTCATTAAAATGTAATTTCCTGTTAAAACACGGTTAAAATATAACAAAAAGAAGATTAGGCCTAACTTTAAATCCTTGGCATACTTAACGTGTTAATGTATCATTTAGCCAGCGATCATCAACTCTTTTGATGTAGATATCATACCATTAACACGCCCTGTGCGAAGGCAATACAAGAACACAATTATTAACCTCACGTGCTGTCGCTCGCCAATCCTTGTGATTTAGAAAAGCTTCTCCACCTAAGCCTTTACTTCAGCAACAGAGTATTTATGCCTTCAACTCAAGGAGCCAATCAAAATCCTCACCTGAGTCAAATCATATTCGCTGGAACTGAGTGAGCCTTAACATGCTCAGTCGTGTTTTTTTTTGTCATACCGAAATAAAAAAGAAAACCTGAAATGAGAAATCAAATCTGTCTGCAAAATGTTTGTCAGAAGTAGACATTTTGTCACCTGTGACAACATTCCTCTACAAGAGAATCAAGATGGAAACATCTCTAAAAGGCATAGTATCATCACATATTCCATGCAGTCAATATGACATAACAATGGCTAAGTACAGTGATCGTGAATTACAGAAAAAAAGAACAGTTTCAAATGTGTAATACATTTCGAAATATTTACAATATTGATTCTAATTACATTTTTTCCCTTAGTAGGATAATATTGAACTAACGCTCAGTTAGTTGAGGTTGTTGAGGTTTCAGAGTTATGGACTGACACGATGAAAAATGTCTTCACTGAAGATGCGGTTAATATTTTTGAGTTATGGACATTGAGCTATTGGAGGTAACGTTGTTGTAGCTTTCTTTGAAGCGGCATATCCTCTTCCTAAACAGAAAGGAAACAAAATCTGCATGAAATTTACATTGATTCAGAATTAAACATCGTTCCTGTTACAGTTATTTCCAGAAGAGAGAAGCCATGGTTTCAAATACAAGAGTCAAATCCCAAAATAAATAAATGACAGAGAAACTAGATACATATTCTTTTTTCTTTTCAAATAATGTTAATTTAGCGATAACTATAAGTGACAAAAATAGTGATTATTTGCCTCTGTTCTTAAATTTTCCAAAGTAGCAGCAGAGAAGGACGCCAAACACATGCTCTTCAGCTTCAGACTCGTGAATCCATCCATTTTCATGACCTTTCCTTCTATCTCTTTTTTATTTTTTCCTGAAGATTTTAAGCTGTTTCTTTTTAGAAAATCTGGCTTTGAGCAACTGACAGCCACAGAAAAGCGGTCTTGAGCCTTGGATTGGCGTGGAGCATCTGAAAGCTGGAGCGAAGTGGGTTAAAGGCATGGGGCAGCAGACAGCAGAGTAGTGTGGAGGCATAGAGTGGAGTTGGAACATGTGTTGGTATAAAGTCTGGCGCGGGCAGTCAGCGCTCAGAAAATATTCTGGATTAGTGGTTCTGGAAGTGCACAGTAGTTCAGGCAGCATCCAAGGAGCAGAAAAATCGACGTTTCGGCAAAAGCCCTTCATCAGGAATAAAGGCAGTGAGCCTGAAGCGTGGAGAGATAAGCGAGAAGAGGGTGAGGGTAGGGAGAGAGTAGGATAGAGTACAATGGGTGAGTGGGGGAGGAGATGAAGGTGATATGTCAGGGAGGAGAGGGCGAAGTGGATAGGTGGAAAAGGAGCTGGGCAGGTCGGACAAGTCCGGACAAGTCAAGGGGACAGTGCTGGAAGTTTGAAACTAGGATGGGGTGGGGGAAGGGGAAATGAGGAAGCTGTTAAAGTCCACATTGATGCCCTGGGGTTGAAGTGTTCCGAGGCGGAAGATGAGGCGTTCTTCCTCCAGGCGTCTGGTGGTGAGGGAGCGGCGGTGATGGAGGCCCAGGACCTCCATGCCCACGGCAGACTCGCAGGGGGAGTTGAAATGTTGGGCCACGGGGCGGTTTGGTTGATTGGTGCGGGTGTCTCAGAGATGTTCCCTAAAGCGCTCTGCTAGGAGGCGCCCAGTCTCCCCAATGTAGAGGAGACCACATCGGGAGCAATGGATACAATAAATGATATTAGTGGATGTGCAGGTAAAACTTTGATGGATGTGGAAGGCTCCTTTAGGGCCTTGGATAGACGTGAGGGAGGAGGTATGGACACAGGCTTTACAGTTCCTGCGGTGGCAGGAGGAAGTGCCAGGATTGGAGGGTGGGTCGTAGGGGGGCGTGGACCTGACCAGGTAGTCACGGAGGGAACGATCTTTGTGGAAGGCGGAAAGGGGTGGGGAGGGACATATATCCCTGGAGGTGGGGTCGTTTTGGAGGTGGCGGAAATGTCGGCGGATGATTTGGTTTATGCGAAGGTTTGTAGAGTGGAAGGTGAGCACCCGGGTGTTCTGTCCTTGTTACGGTTGGAGGGGTGGTGTCTGAGGGCGGAGGTGCGGGATGTGGACGAGATACATTGGAGGGCATCTTTAACCATGTGGGGAGGGAAATTGCGGTCTCTAAAGAAGGAGGCCATCTGGTATGTTCTGTGGTGGAACTGGTCCTCCTGGGAGCAGATACGGCGGAGGCGGAGGAATTGGGAATACGGGATGGCATTTTTGCAAGAGATAGGGTGGGAAGAGGTGTAATCCAGGTAGCTATGGTAGTCGGTGGGTTTGTAATAAATGTCAGTGTCAAGTCGGTCATCACTAATGGAGATGGAGAGGTCCAGGAAGGGGAGGGGGTGTCAGAGATGGTCCAGATAAATTTAAGATCAGGGTGGAATGTGTTGGTGAAGTTGATGAATTGCTCAACCTCCTCGCGGGAGCAGGAGGTGGCGCCAATGCAGTCATCAATGTTGCGGGGGAAGAGGTGGGGAGTGGTGCCAGTGTAATTACGGAAGATCAACTGTTCTACGTAGCCAACAAAGAGACAGGCATAGCTGGGGCCCATACATGTGCCCATGGCTACCCCTTTGGTCTGGAGGAAGTGGGAGGATTCAAAGGAGAAATTGTTTAGGGTGAGGACCAGTTCGGCCAACCGAATGAGAGTGTCGGTGGAAGGGTACTGTTGGGGATGTCTGGAGATGTAAAAACGGAGGGTTTGGAGGCCCTGGTCATGGCGGATGAAGGTGCAGATATCCATGGTGATGATGAGGCGTTGGGGGCCGGTGAAACGGAAGCCCTGGAGTAGGTGGAGGGCGTGGGTGGTGTCTCAAACGTATGTGGGGAGTTTCTGGAATGGGGGGGTAGGACAGTGTCGAGGTAGGTAGAGATGAGTTCAGTGGGGCAGGAGCATGCTGAGACAATGTGTCGGCCAGGGTGGTCAGGCTTGTGTATCTTGGAATGGAGGTAGAACCGGGCAGTATGGGATTCCCAGACTATGAGGTTGGAAGCTGTGGGTGGGAGATCTCCTGAGGTGATGAGGTTCTGTATGGTCTGGGAGATGAAGGTTTGTGGATGGGGTGGGGTCATGGTCGAGGGGGCAATAGGAAGAAGTGTACTCGAGTTGGTGTTTGGCTTCAGCGGTGTAGAGGTCAGTGCGCCAGACTACCACAGCGCCCCCTTTATCCGCTGGCTTAATGGTGAGGTTGGGATTAGAGCAGAGGGATTGGAGGGCTGCGTGTTGTGAGGGTGAGAGGTTGGAGTGGGGGAAGGGGATCAACAGATTGAGGAGGTTAATGTCCCGGCGGTGGTTGAAATGAAGATGTCGAAGGCAACTAATAGGCCAGCGTGGGGTGTCCAGGTAGATGAAGTGTGTTGGAGGTGGGTGAAGGGGTCCTCGGAAGGTGGGCGGGAGTCCTGATTGTGAAAGTAAGCTAGGAGGTGGAGGCGATGGAAGAAGTGTTCGATGTCACGGCGTGCGTTAAATTCATTGATGCGTGGACGGAGGGGGATGAAGGTGAGTCCTTTGCTGAGGACTGATCGTTTGTCCTCAGTGAGGGGGAGGTCTGGGGGGATGGTGAAAACTCGGCAGGGCCGGGAGCTGGGATCTGGTGTGGGTGTGGAGCTGGGACTGGGGTCAGAGCCAGAACCTGGAGTGGGTGTGATTGTGGGTGGAATTGGGGTGGAGGCATGAGCAGGGGTAGTGTTCCCCTCGGGGTTCTGGGGGGGTGGGGATAGTGACAATGGGGTCTGTGGGGGCCATGGCAGCAGAATGCAAGTGAGTGGCGCTGGTGGGGGCGGAAGTGCTAGTGATCATGGCAGTCGGGGTGGCGGAAGTCACTGAGCGTGTGGCATCAGCGATGATGTGAGGGCCAGAAGTGGCTGTGGGAGTAGCCATGATGGTGGCGGAAGTGACATCATCACTCAGCATGGGGGTGGTTGCTGCATCAGCCGCATGGCCAATGGCGTTTCCGAGGCCAGGGCAATCTTCTGGAATGTTTGAGGAGCGCTGGTTATGGAGGTGTGTGGAAAAAAGTTTGTTGTACTTACAGTTTTTGATGTTTGAGATGGAATTGAAATATTGTTTGTTGAGAGTATGAATTCACTGAGGATGTAGTACAGAGTGGGTCCTTTGCAATTCTGAGAGAGTGTGGCCCGGGACTTCAACAGCTTCCTCACTTCCCCTTCCCTCACCTCATCTTAGTTTCAAACTTCCAGCTCAGCCCTGGCCCCTTGACTTGTCCGGACTTGTACGACATGCCCAGCTCCTTTTCCACCTATCCACTCCACCCTCTCCTCCCTGACCTATCACCTTCATCTCCTCCCCCACTCACCCATTGTACTCTATGCTACTCTCTCCCCACCACCACCCTCCTCTAGCTTATCTCTCCACGCTTCAAGCTAACTGCCTTTATTCCTGATGAAGGGCTTTTGCCCGATTTTCCTGCTCCTTGGATGCTGCCTGAACTGCTGTGCTCTTCCAGCACCACTAATCCAGAATCTGGTTTCCAGCATCTGCAGTTATTGTTTTTACCTTGCTAAAAAATATTGTTAAGTACTTTGTATCTATGTTAGCGCCCAATGTGGAGATTTTGTTAACATCTCACTGTAATTCATACGTGGGTGCACAAGGCAATAAATAATATTCTGTTTATTCTATTCCATTCAGCCTGAAAGTTAGAAACTTTTCAAAGTTTATATGACGTTAATACGTTTGTCAGGTGTAAAGACGTCGAGTTTGAACCCTTTTGTTAATTAAAATTAAAACACCCAGAAAAGGTTGGCGCACCAAAGAATATGCTAAAAGCATGTGTTAATAAAAGACTCTTCCTAATTTCCACAGTTTAAAAGGAAAAAAAAACAATTTATTTTCCAAGCTCTGACAGTGAACACTAATCAAAAAGTATGAATAAGTTCGAGCCCCGTTTTTTGAATCAATGCCTGACTGCAACTCTATTCGAATGCTGTTCCAATAACAGCATTCTTAAATAGTACATCAATTTTCTCTCTCAAAATCCACACTGTCTCTTATGATAGCTTCCTTCCGATGGTCCGAATCTGCTGTCTTCTCCCTGGGTCGTCTTCTATGACTTTTTACTGGTTTCATTGGAAAAGTTACCCTGACAGATGCTGCTTTCTTGGAGATTTCTGTGGGAGCGTTGAGATCCCATTTCAGTTGACATGTACGCTAATGTACGTTGGTCAATGAGCTGTGACGAATTTTCAAAATACCCTTCCTTTCTTAACCCCAAGTCCAGACGCGTTTATTGGTCCAATGATGCAAATATCCTCAAATTGAAATTCAATTTGCATTTTGTGCCTTATTTAAATTAGTGATTTAAAATTCAAACGCAGTAGCCAGAGCAACAAAAGACAACACCATGTTATCAATTCTCGGTAGTCTCTGGACATGTCAGGTAATCACAGTTACATATGCTGTCGTAATCTTTCATCTTAACAAAAGGTATCTTTATCTGAAAGTGCCCATACCCTCTTTCTACTTCGTATCAGAAATGAACTTCAACTGAATGGCATCCTCCAAGTTAGCATTTCCATTGAGTAGATGAGAAGCTTATTCATGCTGGAACTCTAGACACATGAAACAGTACTTTTCACCTACCTGAGCGAGACTAATTTGTGAGCTGTACAGAACTGCCTGAAGCTTTCTTTCAGCCAGTAATATCTGTCATGGAACAGTACAGCATTTTCCAACGAAAATGCATATTGGGTGCACTGATATTTAGCCTGAACAATTACAATTGTTGGCTGAACACATACAACTGGAGTTTGAAAGGGAACTCAGTGCACAAATACATAGCGATAACACCAGCTACAATAATATCTATCTGAAATGCAAAGATGTAAAGTAGCTTAAATAGGCGATATCGTCCATCTATTTCAAAGAAAAACTGTCAGAGTCCTTATGTAAAAGCCAGAGTTCCTTAGCTCCTGAAAATGAAGGGGTGTTATTGTGCTTGCTTGACCACCGTGTTAACATCGGTGGACCATGACAGATTGTTGCTGATTCTCATTCGCACGAACTTTATACTGTCCACCATTCCAGCTCAGCACCATTACATTTCTTGCAGTCAATGAACACCTCCATGGTTATTCTGAGGTTGATGGAGAGATTTTTCTGTCTTGACACTGTGCTTCTAATCACGTTTTCTCGTTCCTGTACTCAGTCTCTTCATTACTTAACATCTGACATGCAGAAATGTCATCAGCTTGTAATTTCTAAATGGAGATCATGCCGAACTTGACCACACAGTCGCATGTATAAGAAATATTGTAAGGGGCGAAGCCTACAACTTTGCAGGGCACCGCTTTTGAGGATCATCTGGCAAAATCTACTCTCATCTGTAATTCGATAATCAATTTATAAATGGGAAAAGAGACTTAGATCAAGACGTTTAGTGATGTGTTTGTTTGGAATTATGATACTGAAGATCGAGATGTAATCATTAAGTAGGAGTCTGACGTAATTATATTTTTCGTACAGCTTTATAGCGCCTGCAATGGATCTGCTTCACAGGCAGGCGAATTACGAGGAATCAAGACAATCTGGGAGGTTGGAGTTTAATTTTACCATGACCAAACTGACGAATCTTTCCAGATTGTGGATATCAGAGCTACTGTGTGGCAGTCAGTGAGATACACTTCATGAATTTTCTTTGGGACTTGGAAGATTGTGGTCTTGTTGAAGCATTTGGGAACCTCCAGTCAGAGTAAAAAGCGGTTTATAATGTCTGCGAATACTCCTGCCTGTTTGGACATACAGAATCTGAATCCACATCTGGACATCCATCTGTGCCTCTCTCTTTCCAGACGTTCATGTTCAATAAATTCAATAGAACATCTTAATGTTGAATGAGGATAGACATGGATCCGAATCTGTTATTACAGGTGACATCATTCCCCTGCTGTCCTGTTTAAAGCTAGCACAGAATACAGAGATCTCATTGGGTAGAGATGCTCTGTTACCCACAATGCTGTCCAAATCCTTTTTCTCGCCTTTTCTGTTGTGCAAACTTGAACAGAAATGATAAGTGTCTATGTGCTTAGTCTGGAATTCAAGCTTAATGTGATATTAATGTCTCTGCAGACCTTGCAAAGTCTGTACTGATATTTAATGTGTATGGCAGATTCTCCTAACTTGAACGCCTCAGAAATGAACTTCATTGAGGAGTAGTTCTTTCTGTTTCATTCATGATTTTGGTTTGGGGAGGGTCCAGATTGAGCACATCGGTACACAGTCATAGATGCATTTGGTAATGAAGTCTGTGACAGGAGTGGCATTCTCGTTTAATTATGACAATAAGTTCTTGATTATTGAGTAGTGTACCGATTCTAAGAAGTTTCAAATAAACCTTTCTGCTTCCTCAGATCACCTTTTGAGCATTTTTGTAAACAGTTCTTGAGTTTGAATTTCTAATTATATGCCGGGAATAGAAGCACAGCATTGTTTTTTGATTTTGCAAAATGTGTGCTGGGGAATGAAGCAGTAACCACCTTTGATGGTTGAAAGTATTTTTGATTCTCAGGGATGTTTGGACATCTTCTGAGTCAGGAAATATTTTGTGCAAGTTCAATAACGCATTCTTGAATTTGGCACAGTTGGGGTCACCAGCTATGACGAATAATAAATCGTCGGGTTCTGAGTCAAGGCTATTTGTACCTTCATCAGTGTGTGTTTCACTTCCACATTGGGAGAGAGGTGGAGTGCGATGAGAACATTGGCGGTGAACATGAGATCAGATACTAGGGATGGCACTTTGATAAAAACTATTTTAAGTCCAGGGAGCAGTAACTCACCAGGAAAGCTACGTCGGAGCACCAGTTGGCATTAATGAGGAGGCATAGCCCACTGATCCTCGGATTTATTGTGGACGCTGAGTGGTCCATTCAGTGAACTAAGAATCCCATAAGGTTGCAAGGCACAGTCTAATGTTAAAGGGATGAGTCAGGTCTCTGTGAACCAGATTGCACTTCATTCTTTCAATTCCGTTTTGAAAGCGAGTCTAGCTTTAAGGTGGTCCATCTTTTTCCTGATAGCTTGGATACTTCCCAAGTGATATGCTGGCGAGTGGTGGACTTAAAAAGCTCAAAGTTGCAGACTTAGCTGAAGTCCAACTTGGTTCCCACTTTTCCTGGGTGAGTGCTCCGAATCAGTCCCGGATATCATTGAGTGAAATCAGCTATTCAGAGAAAATATGTGAGTCCTCTATATGTGGTCCTGAGCACAGGCTTTGAACACCCTGTGTGCTCTTGGCATCGATGAGGTAAGTCTGCTGCTCCAAACTTTAATTGAGAGCATCTGATTGGTTCCTCGGCACCAGTCATGACGTCGAACATTCTGAGGGGTTTTATGGTCATTTTTTGTCGCCCCCCCCCCTCGATATTTTGTCACTGCAGTGTCAGTTCTCCTTCCCGTGCTACGCTGGAGTTGTAGAGTTCCAAAGCGTGGTCGGGCTCGCAGTCCGGCGTCGGCAATCGCCCATTTTTGACGAGAGCATCCTCAGATCTGCAAGTAAATTTAATATATGTGAGAACAAAATCAGCTGTAGACAGCTTGCAAGGAGTCAACTTGCTCTGGCGCCATCTTGGATAACAATGAATTATTTCTCCAAAATATCAAATTCTTTCAAGCTTGTTATGGACCAGCCCAGATCCCCTTAAAATGCTTTAAACAGGTGGTCTGGGCGCTAACACTTATTTACTTTAAAGAATATTGTGAAGATGATATTTTCTCTGAATCGCTGATTTCACACAATGATATTCGGGATTGATTCGGAGCACTCACCCAGAAGAAATAGGAACCAAGTTGGAATTCAGCTCAGTCTGCAATTTCGTGTTTTTAAGTCCACCAGTCGGCAGCATATCGCCAGGGATTCGAGCTGTGATGCAGATAATCAAACCACTCAGCTTTAAGAAAAACATAATGTCTTTAAACAAGATAGTTGCAAGATGAACAAACGAAATAGGAATTATGAATAACTTAATGACTGGTAAACGTGACTGGAAAATCTGTTCTAATTCAATAATATATCTTAAACACATCCCTTGGGAAATGCCAAATTTAAAACAAAGATTCTTCCTCGCAAGAGGTCGCAACTTCCAAAGTAATTTCGGAAAGGAAATTCGATGAGGAAACATCTGCTGAATCTTGGAATGTTGCCTGTACTCTTGCATCTTGTGATAGCCACAGCTAAACCAAACCACCAATAAAACATTGAACTGGCTGAACTGGCCGCTCCCCTCCATTGTTATAATGTTAAAATCGCAGGAAACCTCGGCATCTTTGCTCTCTTTAAAAAAAACACAAGGACAAAAAAACCTGTTTAAAGTGACAGCATCGTCTCAATAGATGTTAATGTAATGGAAGTCGTTCCAAAGGATTCCTTAAATAGATACTGGAATGAATGTATTGACTAGTCCGAAAACGGTTTGATAGTCTATTCTCTAGTCTACCTGCTGATGTGTAGAAGAGTGATAATTAACTTATTTAAAATTTTCTAAGGCTATGAGGGTACGCGATAGTGTAAACATGTATAGGATCTTACGACTTATGAGAGATTCCAGAATAATCGGTCATGGTTTGAAAAGAAAACAGCACCAATCAAGTCAGAGGTCAGAAAACAAATCTTTGTCTCAGAGGGATGGGAGTCATTGGAATTCCTTTCCTTAAAAGGCATTGTGTAAGGAATTTTTAAATATCCTTAAATGAGTATTAAATAGATTCTTAATTCCCAAGGGTAATGTGCATGAATATCGAGTTAAAGTTCAAATCAGAGTAGCCGTGGTATGGTTGACTAATGGAGCAGAGTTGCATGGCACAATCGTGTACTGTTGTGCATTATGTATAGGGTGCTGCTGGCCTGCAAGCTTCCCGGTCGAATCTGGGGTCAGGAAAACGATCCAATTTCTCCAATAACTGTATTTTTTATTACCTAGAATATTATGCTGAACCTAAGCCTCTAAAATGGGCAATTACCTTCGGTGACACAGTGAAATGTAAGGGGAATCCTCAGCTCTGTTTAACATGTCAGATTTCACAACCAAGCAATCTGCTGCCACCATCTTCTTTCTTAGTCAAAATCGCGAGGGCATCAGCATCTGAGGACACAAATCAGAGTTAATCATTCGTGGCGAGTAGCACTTGCACATAACAGTTCTGCAGCAATTGCTTTTTTGATTCTGATGTTCGGTATTCAGAGTTATTTCAATTCGTCTTTAATCCATCAAGCTAGTACTCAGTTTGTCACTTGACATTATCAGCCGTAACATCAACAGAAATCAAATATTAAGAAGTGTTAATATTCCCAACAAAAATACCCAGTGTTCTTGTTCATGAGTCACCGCCAAGAAGAATGCACCTATAACAAACCGGTCAGTTTGTAGGTGGCATGTTCGCCTAATGGATTGGGCCACAGAAGGAAACATGTTAGGCTTCCAATTAACTAAATACTCGAAAGAACGCACCTAGCATTTGAGAGGTCTCATCTCCGTGCCTCAAGATGGCCGAGACTGCAATATTTGTCATTGGAAGTTTGTGATCATATCCAAGAAAATTCCAAATTTTCTGAATTGGATTGTTATTAAGGGCAACAAGAGTTCTCACAAATTATGCAGGCTAGTACCTGTGAAATGTCTCAGAAAAAAAAGACAAGCCATTTATAAGGAGGAGTCATTTCTCCAAAGTCACATGCTCCAGAGATCTGTGGAAGTCCCATCATGAATTCAGAGATTGACAGATCTCTCGTTACTAATAATGTCAACACACGTGGAATGATATTGAATGGCCATCATTTGGAATTGCGATGATGGGTTGGTTAGTGGTATGATACGTCAAATAAATATGGGTTAACACACCATATATTTCTTTGCTGTTGGAACATCTACTGTGCACTTCTTATTTCACACGCTCACCAACTGTGTCCTGCCTTCCGTTTCCTCTGTCACCTAAAGACTTGGCTTTTAATTCACACAGCGACTTGTAGTTACATGTTGCATTCACCCCCTTTTTTAACCACTTGCAACCCTCAGAGAATGACCCTACTCCTGGTTTACAGCTCGTGCATCAACTAAACACGTTATTCCTTCCATAATCACACGGAACTGGACTGCGGCTGTGAACACTGTTGCATCAGTGAAGCAGAGGGAGTCATATAGTGAGCTTGTCGCACTGCACACTAAAATTCTACAAGCTGGAAGTGAATGAGTGACCACCACTTCGCGTCAGAAGACTAGAGGACAACGCTGGAATCTCCTGTGGCTATTCCCCTCAGAAACAGATAAAGCACTTTTGATAGTGCTGGTTCAATTATCTCACAGCGAAAAGCAGCAGCAACAAATTTCGAAACGCCATTATTGGTTCTCCTGAACGAGGGAAGAACAAAACCTGTGGAAATACACGAGATATTCAACTGTAGAAGGAATAAATTAGCATTTCTGTGACGTATGAAACCAGACTGAATGGATGATTTGAAAAAAAAAGCGATGATCCAATCGAGAACAAAAGTGCAAGGAAAACCGGGACCAAGTCATGTCTTCCAAGATAAGTTAGAGATAGTATTATATGCAAAAATTAGGCTTTCAAATTGTTATCTAGAGCCGTACACGTGAGGAGTTGGACCTGTTTAGTAATCATCACAGATATAGCAAGTGATTAATTAATACAGTGAAATAGAAAATGAGATTAGGATTGCAAGAAAACTTAGAAAATCCTAAAGAACTTTCAATTAGTCTTTAAAGACAAAATGCCTTGTACAAACAAGTGGAGTTTTCTTATAGTCATAGTGGCGTCAGTTGAAGGACAAAGGGTAAACAGTTTAGGGCTGAGACGAGGAGAAATGTCATGACCCAGACAGGGGTGAGCCTATGACATATCTTCCTACCGACAGTATCTGAGGCCAAAACAGTTGGTCTTTTGGAGAATAATTCGCCATCCCTGAAGGAATTCGTGGCAGGACCTTTGCAAAATTATCGTGCAATGAGACACAGTATAAAATATTGGTTGAAAGTCAAATTTTAATGCATATCTTCAATGAACTCCAATACACAACGGTTGAGTAAAGGGGATTGGGGGCAACAAATGAAACGAACAAATGAAAAGTGCTCAAAAAGGTGCCCACAATGATCTGATCAAAGCAAGATTTCTTAGTGCTGTGTCTACTTGTTACGGACTAGGCCCCTCAAAATATTTTAAAGTAAATAGCCCAGCCTGCAACTTTGCTAATTGTTTCGATGGCTGCAGATTGGATATTCCTAATCTAAATTAGCTGTGTCACATGTCAAGTTTTAAAGAAACAGGATTTGTTTTCAAAAATACAGAATGAAAGACAAAGAACAAAAAAGTGTATTACCTAATTTACCCTATCCTAACGTTCTTTAATGATACTGTTCTTAAAATGCTTACAACAGCTCCATTGTACATGCCCCTTAGCATAAAGGGAAAAATCAAACGAAGGCTTACAGTTTGCAAGAAGAGAGAGAACTCAGCAGCTTACTTCGCACATTCCCTGCTGCAACTGAATTGACTAAAGTTCTGAAATGAACTGCGCAGCGAGAGAACTCACCACGACCCCTTGACTGTATCAGTTTTACAAAACACCGTTCAAGCTTTTGGTCTGAAGCACTACATGTTAGGGGAAATCACAACGGTCCCAAAATGTTTATCACTGCACCAACTCAGCCAGTTCAGAGCCTGGGCTGTTTAGCAAACACTCTGAAAAAGAAATGAAGGACACAACAACTTTGAGAAAAAGAACCAGCTTTCTGTCACCTCCCACATTAAAAGAACTAACTGTGTCCAAATATGGCTTCACGATTAAAACGCCTTGAAAAAGGTTCATTCTCAAAAAGACACACACACACACACACACACTCACACACACACAAACACGCACACACACATATATCTACATTGCACTGATTATACACATGCAAACATACACAACTTCATTCGGACTCCCACTATCAAATGCCTCCACATCCCATTTCAGCCACGTCAATACATTGGCAATCACGTTGTCTTGACTGGCCACATGCACGATTGTAAAATTGAGTGGCTGCAATATCAAGCTTCATCTAAACCGTGTGGCATTTTATCCTTAAAATTCTCCATAAATTTCAATGAGTTATGATCAGTGTATATGACTGTCTCAGATACGTTGCGGGTAGGATAAGCACTGAAGTGTTGTCGTGCCAACAACAATTGTAAAGTCTCCTGCTCAACCGTTCAATATTTCTGCTGATTAACATTCAATTTCACGGAGAAATATCCGAAACGACTTTCATTCTTATTGTCGTCTTCCTGAAGGAACATAAGCACAGACATCCACATCGCAGGCATCGATACCCAACTTGAAAGGCATTGTGTCATCAGGTGTGGCTAATAACGGAGCGTGGTTAACACAGTTTCCAGGGTGTCAAAAGCTTGCCGACAGTGCGCTGTCCACTGAAACATCTGGTCTTTCTTTAGCAATTCAATGAGTGTATCAGCCACACCGATAAAATTTGGCATAAACGTTCAATAAAATCCACTCAATCCCAGGACCGTAGTGCAGCACTTTCTATTAATGGCGTCGGAAATTCCCCAATTATTTTCCTTTCGTATCCTGTGGGGCCATTTGTCTATGTCTAATAACATGACCCAGGAAGGTGTGTTGGGTTTCTTGCAAGTTCGCTTTTAGATGTGTTTACCACCAAGCCTGCCTCCTGAAGTCGACTGGATAAATTCGATGAGGTAAAAACAATGACTGCAGATGCTGAAAACAAAATACTGGATTAGTGGTGCTGGAAGAGCACAGCAGTTCAGGCAGCATCCAACGAGCTGAAGGGCTTTTGCCCGAAACGTTGATTTCGCTGCTCGTTGGATGCTGCCTGAACTGCTGTGCTCTTCCAGCACCACTAATCCAGTATTCGGATAAATTCAATAAATATTGCAAATGTTTCTTCCAAGTGACGAAATATCACGAGGTCATCAATGTACAAAACACAATTGGGTAATCCAGCAATGACCTTATTAGTAAGTGTTATGAAGACTGTACCTGTAAGTGTTATGAAGACTGTGCTGTACCTTTAAGTGAATTGAAAGCAACAGAAGTAAGTGACAGAACCAAGTGTTCTGAACAAAAGAATAATCATATGATCGTTCACCTTGCTTAGCTGGTTGCCTGGAAATAGCAAAATAGATTCGAATTCGGCAAGTCAGTTTAAATTATACGCCTAAAAATGTCAAACTCTAATCCAATTTGCATTTAATATATTGACAATCTTATAAGCCAATGACAAAATCCGATGCACTGGGGGCAGCGGGGAAATCTGAACAGTTGGAGTGTGAACTGCTGTGCCACCATCATATAAAAAGACTGCCCGAAATAGAAATCTCTGAAAGGTTTATGAATCGATCAGTAACCTGTGAAGAGGAATCCTCAAGAAGAAGGAAAGAAGACCGAAATGCAGAGAGGCACAAAACTTGCCTGGTTTTGGAGATAAGAAGTTTTATATTGTAAATCATAATCGACAGTTTTTGTTGGATTAGTATTTTAGAGTTGTAGGTAAAAGGTTGGCTGGTTGAAGGACTTTTACATACTGATTAATTAATTAATCTTTATTATTATGCAAGAACTAAAGTTGTTAAAGTTTACTTTAATAACTTCTTGGACTCTCGAATTTTCACAGAACACTTCACGGGATAAACCTTTTCTGTGTTACTGGTTTAAATTAAGCATGACCGTTTATCCCGTGTCAAAAAAGTTTGGGGTCTCGTCTTCGTGATCTGAATTGTTTCAGACAGATTTCAATAGATGTGGGGTACTAAAATCCCAGCAGATTTAAACATTCGCAGGTTAGTGTTCTTGACCTTTTAATAAAATGTAGGTGAGGCAACCTGTTGAATCTTGGTGTCTCGTGGTTGAAAGAAATAAAAGTGAAAATATTCTCTAAAGTTGCTGAAGTGGTTCTGGGATTGGAAGATGATTCTCAAGTTTGCCAAGGACGTTTCGAAAGAAAACAAGGTCATAAGTTAGGAATGAACAAAGACTTGTGATTAAACAAGGCTGAAAATAAAGCTGGAATTGTAAGGAAATTACTCAAACGCATAGATGTGTCCGAAAACAGACACGTGCACGACAGGTCGAAAATCTTAAATTATAGTTGAGAAAAATGGAGTTAGAAGATAAAAGAGAGAGAGAAAAAAATGAAAGAGAGAAGAAAGAGAAAGGTAGAGAGAAGAGAGGAAGAAAAAACAGAGAGAGGAGAGAGAGAGGGAAAAAGAGAAAGGAACGAGAGACAGGGAGGAGGATAATAGAGAGATAAAGTTCTTTGCTGATCAAAGAGAGAGAGAGAAGAAAGGGAGAGATATGAAGAGAGGGAATTTGAACTTGAGAAGTTAGTCAAAAAAGTCAAGTTAACACGTTGGAAAATAAAAGAGAACTGAGCGATATATGCATATATGTCAAGACTCTGCCAAATTTAGTTGAGAAAGCACTTGAAGCCTTCCTTATTTCATTTGAAAAATGGGCTAGGGAGATGGAGTGGCCCGAATATTTATGGGTAATGATAGTTCACACTAAACTGGTAAGCAGAGCTAGTGAGGTATTTGCCGCAATGCCAGATAAGGTGTAAAGAGATTATGAACAGATTAAACTGGCTATTTTAAGTGCTTATGAATTGGCATCAGAAGGCTATAGACAGTGGATTAGAAACACAAAGCAAAAAAGGTCAGACTTACGCTGAGTTCAAAAGAATTAAAAAGTCATTTTGATAGATTGTTTGCATGTTTGAAAATTGATAATACCTATGAGGCTCGAAGAGAGATTATTCTGCTGTAGGAGTTAAAAAAAACTCACTTCCAGAGATGGTAAGAATTCACGTGGAGGAACAGAAATTTTGGGAAGTGAGAAGTGCAGCAGAATTAGCAGACGAGTTTATGTTGGTTCATTAGACAAACTTCCGACTAGAATTTTGTCCTGCGAGAGATAGAAGTTGGGAGAAAGTCTGTGAAACAAGGATTAGAGAGCACTGGTAAGACTCTACCAGAGGATAAAAAAAAAATCCCAAGAGAGTTGAAAGGAGGTACTGGTAAACTCACAGTGCTGATCGTTAAAGAAAGGCGCTGTGGGAAAAGATGTGGTAAAAGAAGCTAACTCAGTGGCATCAGTGAATGTCGCAGAGGAGACACCAAGCAAAGCTGAGGAGCTACAGGAGAGTGCACAGCCTTCGCGGCGGCTGGGTACGAAGTTAGAACCAGATCACTACAAATAATTCGCCTCTGTGTTTATGTTTTTCTCAGAAAAAACGGGGTAGAAGAACAAGAAGTTCAAATTTTGAGAGTTCAGTATTTAACCTTTCTCTGATCGAAAGAGATGAGTGGATATGCACTCTTTCTAATCTGTTACCGGGAGTGTGATAATATGTGGGATCGATGGACAGAACTTAAGCGTTAGCCTATGTAGAATCAGGTTGGAGTGCAAACTCAAGACTGGCGAATTTATAGTGGCAGTGATTGACACAGTTTCATTACCAGCAATTCACATTATTCTTGGGAACTATTTGGCAGGATCAAAGGTGGAAGTGGTACCCCTTATTATGGAGAAACCCAAGGAACACTGAGAAACTCATGAGTTAAAACAACAATATTCTGGTATTGTTCCACACTGTATGATAAGCAGAACCCACTATCATAAATCATAGCACGAAGCGAAAATGAAAGAGAAAGATGAAGGAGTTGAGGTTCAGTTCACAGACACCCTGGTTGACGCAATGGTGCAGGAAAAAAATGCACTGAACAGGCAGAAGTGTTTACTCCTGAAAGTCTAAGAGACTCGCAACAGCATGAAAAGACAATAAAAGATATATACATGGATGTGTACTCTGAAAAGGAGACTGAAAACATTTCGTAGGGTTATTATCTGAAAGACAAAATCCGAAGGCGGAAATGGAGATCACGGCAATTTAGTGCAGAGGAGAAATGGGCCGAAGACGGGAGATGGTACGGGGAACACATGTAGGAGGTCAACTAGGGGTATGAAAGGCTCAGTCTAAAATACAAAAACACTTGTATTGGTCTAGAATGCACAAGAATGTGGTTGTCCTTTGCTGTACGTCGCATACATGCTAAATGGTAGGTAAACCACAGTCGTTAATAAAACCAGAAACGTTGTTGCCAATTCCCCCATTTCAACAATCTTTCACGTGGGTTATAATTGATTGTGTAGGTACCCTTCCAAGAGCTAAAAAATGGGTCCAGTACTTGTTAACCATAATGGATGTGTCTACCAGATTTCTGGAGGTAATTCCATTACGGAGTATCAAGGCAAAATGGGTAGTAGAGAAGTTAGTCGCTTTCTTCACATGGCATGGACATGGCAGAGAGTTTCTGTCGAACCAAGAATCAAATTTTGCAACTCTTTAAGGAGGATATGTAATGCTGAAGTGTACACCACTTTAAATCCAATGTATATTATCCTGAATCCCAGGGAGCTTTAGAAAGTTTGCATTATACTTAAGGACCACATTGAGAGCACCCTGTTAGGAGGACCCGAATGAATGAGATAAAGACATCCCATTCGCATTTTTCACCATTACAGATGCCGCAAACGAATCTACTCAATTCACACGCATTGAGTTAATCGGGCATGAAGTGAGAGGCCCTATGAAATTAATTAAAGTTAAAATGGCAGTACCGAAGTCAGCGATCTCTCACTCAGATTATTTTCTGGAGGTGCAGGAGGGGTTAAGTAGAGTACGTATGTAAGCTAAACAATTTAAGAGGGCACAGTGTAGAAAGAAGCAAGTGGCAGATAAAATCACTGTGACTTGTACGTTTTCTCGAGGGATGACGTGTTGGTACTGTCATCAGTGATAGTAGATCACTTCAAAGTCAGATTTCGAGGTCCCCATCAAACTAAGAAAAAATGAATCATATTAACAACTTAGTAAACATGCCACATAAAAAAAGAAGATATTGGGTATGCCATGTGAATACGTTGTAAATGTATTGTAGTAATGACAAAGAACTGGAGAAATGGTGTTAGTTACAGCCCTGCAGAATGAGCAATCAAATCCAGACGATATGGATTTTGAGGTCCCTCTAAATAGTTTTAATTATGAAGACTGGGTTAGTTTAGTAAGCTATATATCTCAGGAGCAGAGAACGCTGTTGAAAGATTTGTTATTGCAGTATGAGGACGTATATAAAAATCAGATGGGGAGGACAATGCTATTATATATGAAGTAGATGCAGGAATAGCCCTCCAATAAAACAACACAGTTCACAATTTAATCCCTCCAAACGTCAGACAGGTCCAGATGGAAGTTCAGGCCATGCTCAACGACGGCATCATCAAAACAAGCTGGAGCGAATGGATTTTGCCAATCGTCTTAGTTTCCAAACCGGACAAGATTTAACAATTCGACTTGGGTCATGGGAAGATCAATGCCATGAAAAATTCGGACCCATACCAAACTCCTAGATTGATGGACTATCGAGAAAGTCGTTCAAGCAAGTTACATCACAAGTTTTGACTTAATGCGTGGCTACTGGTAAAGTACATTTATCAGAGACGGGGAAGAAATTTCTGCATTAGTCACCCCAAATGGGCGATATCAGTTTCAAGTGATGACCTTTGCAATGAAGAACGCACCCACCACAATCCAGTGATCCATGAACAGTGCTGTGGATTGGTTAACAAACTGTGTTGTTTATTTGGGCTGTGTCGTGATCTTTAGTACGTTCTGGAAAGATCATATGGTGCAGTTGACAGTGCTCTTGCATTGACTGCGAGAAGCAAAACTGTTGATAAACTTAAATAAGATGAAATTTGCGAATGCAGAGGTGGCGTTTTTGAGACATAACATGGATTGTGAAAGTTTCATGCAGGGAACTGAATGCAAAGACAAAGGCGATTGAGGAATTTCTACAAGCAACTTCGAAGATAGAATTGCTTCGACTCTTAGGACTCAGCAGATTCTATTGGAATGTTGTTCCAAACTTCAGCATTTTAATATCAACAGTACCAATTTGCTGAAGTTGGATCACAAAATCTCCGCGGACAGAATAATGCCAGGCGGTATTAGACCACTTGCAAGCCACATGAACCACCAAACCTGTTTTAGTTACACCAGACTTTTCAAAACCTTTTAAAGTTGCTGTCGAGGCTAGTGACATAGGAGTTGGAGCTGCACATCTACAGGAAGATGTGGATGAGATTAAACTGCCTGTTGGTTACTTTTTGAAGAAAATCAACATTCACCAGAGGAAATATTCCAGAGTTGAAAAAGAACTATTGAGATTTGCATTGGCCTTATTACGTTTTATTGTGTATGCCACGAACAATGTGTCCGAGAAGGTTGATCTCACGGATCACCATTTACTTATCTTCTAAGAACGCTTTAAACACAAGAACATGAGATGATTGCGTTGGAATCTTATGTTAGATCTTTAATTTAAAAATTGTACATGTTGCAGGACGTAAGAATGTAATTGCAGATGCATTATGGCAGATGTAACTGACAAAATGTAGATGATATTCATCTATATTTGATGTTATATACATGCAGGCAGTTACATGGGAAGACGTTAAGGTGAACTTAGATTAATGTTATCTGTCTGTTAGGATAATGCGCTTAAAATTAGAGATAAATGAAGCCATCTTTTCATTCTGGTTGTTCATTTTTTCTTAAG